>NW_011889053.1:1020656-1065371 GCF_000151845.1 Pteropus vampyrus | reverse complement strand
TGAGCTATGTGCTGCAGAACGGAGGTCTGCACGTGCAGTTTGACTCAGAGCCTTTTGCACAATAAAGTGCTTGGTTTGCACTAGAGTTTATTATTTAAAGGAATACTGTGGTGGCTTTTCATCTGTTAAAATCATGAAACACTTGTTTGTTAGCGCTCAGTAAGATGAATATTAAACGGCGACACCTCACGCCCATCTCATCACACAGGTTACCAGGAGCTGTTCTCATACCCCAAGTGCCTCACGAGTGACAGTGTGGCAGCCGAGTTCATCACGGTGAGTAAGTGCCACCTCCCTGTGTCTCCTGAGTCAGGGTCTATCCAGTTCTAGGGATGCTGCCCCCAGACCACCATCAGAAGACCCTGGTCCTTCCATTTTTGTGTGTTGGTGGCTCTTTTATTTCATTGACAAAAGCAATATGAACTCATGGGGTAAAATTTGTAAAATAAAAGGGAAGATAAAAATAATCTACAGTCCTGCCACCCAGATAAAGCTGGCAGTGTCCGCTTTGCAGCTTCTTCTGTCCCTTTTCTTCTTCTTACAATGGAGAGAGCCCAGGATGACCAGCCGCCCCCTCAGTCTGGGCTGGCAGACCCAGAGGTATTTGATGTTGTAGTTTTTGAAAACCATAAAAAAGGTAAGTGCCATTGATGATAATGTGACATGAATTAAACTCTAAGGCTATAAATATAGTTGCTCCACAGATGTGTAATTAGGAAAAAATGTCTTTTCCTCACGGTACCTGTGAACGCTCATGGAGCGACAAACCAGGTCAAGGATGACAGTTAGTGGAGGGCTGAACGCTCGCTGTCTTCACTCCCGCAGTCCGCCTCGCCCACCATGGGAAGCACAGACTTCTGGAAAGTGCTCCGATATCTGAGTTTACTGCCGCCTTCTCAGGAGTTACGGAATGTCCTCCTCATATCTGACGGGCACCTGCAGAGTGACAGCCTGACGCTGCAGCTTGTGAAGCGGCATGTCCAGCACACCAGGCTGTTCTCCTGCGGGGTCGGGTGAGTGCGGGAGGCTGGCGTGCGAAGCCCCATGGGGGGCCACCTGCCTGCGGGCGGGCGGCGTCGTGTGGGCTGCGCAGGGTCTAGGCAGGCGTGAGGTCTGGGCTGGGATATGGAGGCTGCTCGGGACGCAGGCCTGGGCCTCTGGGCTCTGGGCCCTGGGCCAGGCTGCCTGGGTCTCCACACCAGGGCTGGCCACGGGTTAGTGACCTCGGGCAGATTGCCAACTGTATAAGCGAGGCTAGTGATGCACACGCCTACCTCATAGGTTTGCTCCGAGGGTTCAGTGGGCTCACGTATACAAAGCACTTGGAACAGATCTGGCCGTGGCAAGCACCAATCAATGTTAATTTTGTTATTTTGCATAAAAATCCAAATTTCTGACCTATTCTGACAAGCCTGGAGACCTGGCAGCCAGGCTCACCCTCCCATGGCAGTTTCTGATGGCCGAAGGGTCTAGGGGCCCCACCCAGGTACCCTGCTCCTCACGATGCCTTTCCCATGAGCACTCTGTGAAGTCTGCATTGTCAGCCCCTGAGACATGCGGGGGGTGGGGTCTTTCTCTGGGGAAGCCAAACCCATGGTGTGAAAGTGAACCCCCCAGTTATGGTTAGCTTTTCAGTTGAACTGAGGCACGTAGTGTAAATATAAGGAAGACAGCAAACCCAAGGGACCGGACTGATGTCTGCAGAGCATGCCTGCCCCCGCCCCCACCCCTACAGTCACCACCACCGCAAGCTGTTACCAGGCCTTCCCTCAACTCGTGCCCCCACCCCTGCTGTGCCAGTCTGGGCTCTGGATGTCCCTGAATGGCCTCTCTGCCTACCCAGAAGGCACTGTTCCTCTCTCTGCCCCCTCAGTCACATGCCTAGTTCTGTTCTCTGTCATCCGAGGCATGATGGTGTCCACCCCACCTCAGGCTCCCCCAGGGACAGTCCTAGCAGG
The DNA here is from genome assembly GCF_000151845.1 of Pteropus vampyrus. Taxonomy (NCBI): domain Eukaryota; kingdom Metazoa; phylum Chordata; class Mammalia; order Chiroptera; family Pteropodidae; genus Pteropus; species Pteropus vampyrus. Next base: position 1,063,413 of record NW_011889053.1, on the reverse strand, counting down.
ACTGAGCTGAGTAACTCGCACCTGTGGACACAGTGGCCTGCCACAGCGAGGTGTCCCCTCCCTGCCTTCTTAGTCACAGCAGCACCTGCCTGCTCCCTCCACGGTGTCGGGGCCTGCTGGGCTGGCATCCAGGCCCATATACTTCAATGCAGGAGGCACTGTGTCCTGCTGATCCCTTTTTTGCTGAGCACCTGTCAGGGGCAGACGCTGCTTGGCCCGGGCCAAGTACTGTGTGTGGGACACAGACAGCAGTCCAGTAACTTCAAAGGGAGAAGTGTTCCAAGTGCCAGGAAGGAAAGAAAGGGGGTGCTGTTGTGGGCTGACTTTGTGCCTGTTGACATAACTCAGCCTGAGGCAGCTGGAATTGTTACTGATTTTCCATCTAGTTTTTAGGATCTTTCTAAATGTTTCTGCCTCATTTTACACATACTCATTTGTGTTCAAAAACTCTAGCAAGATGTTGTGAGTTCTCCAGGAGTAGAGACTGTCGCTCCCGTGGGTGGTAACAAGCTGTCATCTGAGTCCACATGGCAGGAGCACAGAGAAGGTTCCAAGTGGTCTCACTGCTGAGGGATTTATAAAATGCAGAGCAGCTCTGCTGAATCACCGCCAGTTAAACCTTGAGGACTGAAGCCAACTCTAGTCTTTACCAATATGCTAACAAATATTTCAGAAGTAACTCTTAAGCTCTTTTTCTAAAAAGTTATTGATCATTTCTTTAAATTTCAGGAGGAAACTCTCTTAGAAAGTCATTCTTGATAGAATTATTATTGAGAGAAATTTAGTAGGACATTGACATTTGAATATCAAAGGTTATGTTTGCTAGAATGAGAGTTACTTCTTTATACCTTTTCCTTTCTAGATGTGGATCAGATTTCAAGGTGTAGACTTTATTAACCCTTTTGCCACTTGGCCTTTGAGATCGGATTTGGGTAGCTTTGACAGTCCTTGAAAGTAGGTTGATGTCTTCACCATCATTCTGGTACCTTTTGGAGGTTTCTCAGTGTCATCTACTACATCCTTTAGTAAATTGGAAGTCAAGAATTTATGCTTTTTTCCTGTCATATGTTTTGTCTTCTTCACCTTAGCTACAGAAGAGTAAATTCTGCATGTCCTGTCTTTGTTTTGAGCTGTGTCAACACTGTTAAGTACATGGACTTCAAAACTGTTTGTAAAAACTAACCTGTGTTCAATGTGATCAGTTCCACAGCAAACCGTCACCTACTAAGGACTCTGTCCCAGCATGGTGTTGGAGCATTTGAATATTTTAACTCAAAATCCAAATATAGTTGGAAAAAACAGGTACGTTTCTCAAGCATCTTATTTCTAGTCTTATGGTTTACATGTGGAAATGTTATCTTCTTACAACCTAGTGGCAGTAACTTCTTACAGTCTAGTGCCATTAGTGACATTAATGTAAAGGGCAGCTGGCAAGAGGCAAAGGCGGAAGGAAGGTGTGTGTGTGTTCACCCCCTGGAAGGAGCACAGTGAACTCGGAGTCGGGTCATTCCCTGGCAAATAGTTTGGTTTCTGCTTCAGAAAGTGTCTGGGGTTGATCTTTTAAAGTAAAGTATTATACATGTTTTGCCAGATTAATTTTTTTATTGTGGCAAAATGTACGTAGAACGTACCACGTGAACCACATTTACGTGCACGTTTCAGGGGCATTAAGTACATCCTTACCGTTGTGCAGCCGTCACCACCGCCCACCCCCAGAACTGTTTCGTCTTCCCAAACAGAAACTCTGTCCCCATCAAACAAGTCCCCATCGTCCCTCCCCCAGCTCCCGGCCCTCACCGTCTACTTTCTGTCTCTGAATTTGACTACTTCAGATGCCTCACACAGGTGCAGTCACACAGCACTTGTCCTCTGGGGCCTGGCTCGTTTCATTCGGCATGTCTTTAAGGAATTGCTACACTGTGGCAGGTGTCAGGATTCTCTTCCTTTTTATGGCTGAACAACGTTCATTGTCTGCACACCCCACATTTTATTTATCCACTCCTTTGCTGATGGACGTTTGGGTTGTTTCAGCTACCGTGAATCATGCTGCTGTGATTATTGGTGGACAAGCGTGTGTACAGGACCCTGATTTCAGTTATTTTAGGTACATCCCCTGAAGTGGACTAGCTGGATCACGTGGCGACTCTATGTTTAGTGTTTAAGAGCTGCCACACTGTTGTCCCACACAGTGGCTGTGCTGTTTTACACTGCTCCCCGCCCCGCCCCCTGCCCCTGGCCCAGGCCATTTACCAGGGTTCCAATTTCTCCACGTCCTCATCAATATTTATTTTCTGTTTTTTTTGCTTTTATTTTTCTGACGAGCGCCCTAATGGGTATGCAGTGGTAGCTCACCAGGGTTTTGACCTGCAGCTCCCTCACGAGTAGTGATATTGAATGACTTTTCATGTGCTTATTGGCCATTTGTGTATCTTTGGAGAATGGTCTTATTCAAGTCCTTTGTAGAATTAATTTTTATAACTGGAATATACTCTATTCCAGAGTTGTGTGTTAGTAACTAACTAATGGAATAAGTTTTGGATGTTTTGCACACTTAAATTATGTGCTAGTGCTGTTATCTAAAATGCTACATAAAATCTTTCTGGAAAAGTACCCTGCAGCAGGAAGGAGGGAAAAAGACAGCTGCAGTCCCCAAGGACACAGTGTGAAATTCAAGTGTTCGGTGACAATTTTCTGGATATACCACTAAAAGAGAAATAATTCCTCTGGCACAAATAGATAGAAGACCAGATGACTCGGTCCCGTTCTCCGAGCTGCCACTCTGTCTCCGTGACATGGCAGCGGCTCAGCCCCGAGGCGCCCGAGCCCCTGCAGGCCCCGGCCCAGGTGCAGGCCTTGTTCCATGGCGACCGGCTGCTGGTCTACGGCTTCATCCCCCACTGCACACAGGTGAGGAGCCATGGGTCGTACTAAGAATTTTCTTTTGTTTTTCTCTCTTTTTTTTCTTCTCCAAATCATAGTAAGCTGGCAGATTTTCTCCTTCGGGGGACACAGAGGGTGACGACCAGGGGCCCTGGGAGCCTCCAACTTTCCCTTGAAAGGGGAGAGGAAATGGCTGAGAGATCCGCTGATAAACTAGGGAAGACGAAGACACTCTCGGGGGAAGCGACGAAGGAATCCTTTTTTTTTTTTTTTTCTCATTCCAGGCAACTCTACGGGCATTAACTCAAGAGGAAGAATTTTCTACGATGGTGTCAACTACGGAACTTCAGAAGACAACTGGAACTGTAAGATCCAAAACTCACACTGTGGACCCAGGGTTGGAAAGCTGTAATGATGTCACGTTTTCATGTCGAGTGCTCCGTGTGTTTGTCGTCATCAGTACATGGACATTTCAGTACAAACAAGGATGCTCTCCTTTGGTTTCCAGTGAGGCAGCCTTCTGGGGTTCTCGGCTCTAGCCACGGCCTCCGGGCATCAGCGAGCATAAATAAGTGCAGTTAGAGTTGGTATTTCGTGCGTGAAAGGTTTTGGGGGAGGTTCTCAAAGCCGTGTAAAAGTTCAGTGCCTCTGGGCCACCTGCGTTATATTAAAACATTCAGCATGACAGTGCTAGACTAGGGTAAAACATATCATCTGTCAAGGCTGTTTGTTTTTACTTTTGGATTAAAAGCAAATGAATTGCACCAAAACCTTACAACGCTGACATTGGTGTTGAATCTACTCATTAGTTAGACCTGGAACGTCCCTAACCCTCCTATGTCACATGTGCAGCTTGCTTTTCATAAGAGTGTTTGCATGGCCAGGTAAATATTTGCAGACGTCGGTGGGTGTTTTTTTAAATAACATACAGCTTATTTTTTGGCACTGAATAATTATAGCTTACTGCTTGCCAGTGACTTATGTATAGAATAAGGGAACCTCCAAATTGTTTTAAAAATTGAATCTAAAGTGGAAATAAAGTAAAAGGATTTGACCTAGGAAGAAATCATTTTTCACGACATCACAGTTGTTACAGTTGTGCTTCCTCCGTGAACAGCAGTCTGATCGGGAGTGGTTACGCGTGGGGGGTTCTCACTGAAAGCCACAGCGCGTTGAAGGTCGGCTCTGCTTCGCCACTTGAGGGAGGGAGGAGACCCTCACCTGCCCCTCAGAGTGAAGGCTGCAGCCGGGGTCGGGTGCCACCATCTCCGCCGTAGAAGAACAGTTGAAAATTTTTGAAATAAATTAAATTTGTAAAATGGCCTTTTATAGAAAAGGCAGAACTGTAGACAGAGAAAACAGAAGTCATTGCCAGGGGTGGAGGTGGCTGCGGAGGGGCACGAGGGACATTTAAGGTGGAGAGACTGCTCAGTGGTTCCACGACTGTGTACATTTGTTAAAACACATCAAACTGAACACCTGCCAGGGGTTCATTTTGGGGTGTGTAAATTGTACTTCGGTTTTAAAAATGGTTTTCTACGTATGACTGTAATTAGAAGCCATGCAGATCTTTTTTCCCTTTGCTGCTCGAACAGATGATTCACAAGCTGACAGCACGAGCTCTGATCAGAGATTATGAAGATGGCATTCTCCACGACGACGAAACGAATCACGAGGTTCGCTGCTCTCGTAGCAAAACTCATCACGTCATTCTTGGTTCTTCTTAAGTTGATTTATCCATGAGCATGTAGAGCGAACATAGCTGGATGGACATGCACGCGGTGTCAGGGACATTTATTGTCATGTCTGGGGTGCAGGGTGCTCAGTAACTGTTTGTTGAATTAATTATCAAGAGAACATGTCAGTGGTTTCCTGGGAATTCTGTGATGTTTTTCCCCGTCAGAGGGGCCAGAGGACGGCCCAGAGAACGTTCACTGGGGGCCTGCCACCGGCATCACCACCACTCTTGTATGTTGTCGGTGGTGTAGTCCCCTCTTCCTGATGAGAAGCCCAGGTGCTGGACTGGGGATGGAGGTGGGGGAGGGGAACCTGCCTAGGGACACACAGTAGAGCCAAAGCCACCTTGCTCCCTCCCAGCTGAGCTGATGAGGCCCCTGGCCGGGGGTCCAACTTGGCCAGCCCACCCTGGCGGCCCTGCTGGTGCCTCCGGGGCCACGATCTTAAATGAAGTTAAGAGCCTTAGGACTCAGTGCCATCCCAAAAAGAAGGTACCATGGTGTATGCCACACAGGGCCACCGATCCCCTTGCAGACAGTCACAGCTCCTGATAAGTGGCCTGTGCCTTCAGTCCCTGAGCAGCCTTGGGTTCTGTCTGCTTAGGACCCTTTTATCTCTGAGGGCGACTGACCCGCCCTGCCCCCTACTCCTCACCCTGGCAGCCTCGTCTTCACAGCGGAGGCTCACACTGTCTGTCCAAAGTTCCAGGACAGTCCTCTTGAGCTGGAAAGGGCTACCTGTGGAGTCGTCCTCTCTGTGACTTAGCTGCTCGCTTGAGCAGAGAACATCTAGTCACTGACTTAAGATATTTAGACAAGGCCATTGACTCATGGTTTAGTGTGAAATTCCACTTACGAAATGGTTTGCTCTCTATAAAAAAAACACCTTTTAGGTGACTTTACACTCATTTAATTGGTCATATGTAGCTAAACAGTGAAAAATGAAACAGAACGTGATTGTGTGTGTTTTATTCTATCCTAGATGAAGAAGCAGGTGTTAAAGTCTCTCATTATTCAACTCAGTAAAGAAAACTGTCTCATAACGCAGTTCACAAGCTTTGTGGCCGTTGAGGAAAGGGTGAGTATCGTTGCTCATTCGTGTTACTCTCCTTATATTTACATATTAACAAAGTTACTCTCAGTGTCACTGTCACCGACAGCGCCCACACCCCTGGCCTGTGAGGGCGGGAGGGGAGAGATGGGCAGGCTCACGGGGATCTCCATAAATGGGACGCAAATGTTATTATTTTTAATGTGTACTTTTAAGATTTACTACCATTTTGTTACATTTGGGCATTTCTCATCTCTTATTAATCCAAGACCTTCAGAAAATAGGAAAGGCCTTGGCTTCCCTTAACCTCTGCAAAGCCCTTTCTCCTTCATCAGCTGAAGGGCTAGCATGGCCAGGCTCCCCGCCACTCCCTCCCGGTGGCCCTGGCCGGCGGCAGTCTCACACCCACCCGTCCCAAACCAAACGTTTACGGGGCTTAGAGTGCCCAGTAACCATTTCATTTGGTAATGTCTGTTTCAATTTTATCTAATTTTGATTCACTGTAGGATGGTAATGAGTCACCTTTTCCTAATACTCCAAATATTTTGGAGCTTGTCGCCAAAGATGTGGACATCTTGCCGTACATGAGCTGGCAGGAGGTGCAGCCCTGTGGCTTCAGTGCACCTTATGGCAGTGCGTGGCAGGTGAGTGCTGATTGCCACACAGACTGGTGCTGTGTTTCCGTGTTCTTACGGATGTGGAGGGCCTTTCCCAGACGGCACCCTTATCACTTGTATGTGCAGGAGCTGTTGTCTCTGTGATGGCAGAAAATATTTGCACATCTATAAAATAGCTGTTACGAGACTGAGAAAGTCAGTATGTGATATGTAGCTGCTAAGCCCAAAAGGGAATAGCTGTGGTCCTGCTTCTTCCACAGACAGACCATCGACCAGGAAGCTAATCCCATTTACTCTAATTGAGAAATGCAATGTAAATAAAAATTGAAAGGCATATCCAAACGCAAAAGGACAAAACAGTGCTCTCAGGTATCCAAGTTAGAGAAGTAAATTGCCAAATTTTAGAAATTTTGAATCTGAGGGAAAAAATTTGTGAGGAAATATGTAATATAGGCAACATTCATTTTCTTTTATCCATTTTAAAGTTACAATGTCAGTTAAGAATATAAAAACATATTAGATATCAATGGTGTCAGCGGGACGGTGATCCCTCAGAGATAAAAGTAAACAAGGCGAGTCCTAGGTGTCATCAGCTCACTGCTTGGGAGGCGTCCCCAGACGGGAGCCCAAGGACGGGGAACCCAAACAGAGCCTGGCAGTGTCTCTGAGTTAGGGGGCCAGAGTGCGGCCCAGGGGGGCCAGGACTGCTAAGGTTGGAACACGGACGGGGCTGCAGAGCCCTGCCGTGGCTCCTTTCTGGTCCTCGGCCGAGTCCTGATCAGCACATGTGTGACAGTGTAAAACTGACCTGTTGGGCATCCATTTAAAAATGACCAGGCAGGCAAAGAAGTGTAAAGATGACTCGTAATGAGGAGAAAAACCAATCAGTAAGAACAAACCCAGAAACTAAGGTGTAACGGAGATAATAGGCAACGGTATTAAAACGGCTATCATAAATATACTCTGTATGTTCAAGAAGGCAGAGGAACGGTTGAGCATGTTAACTAGAGCTATGGAAGATTTAAAAAAAAAAAAACAAACAAATGGAATTTTTAAAGATGAAAAATAGCATCTGAGATAACAAATACACTGGAGGTGACGCACAGCAGATGAGACACCACAGAAGCCCTTCGTGACATGAGCTCCAAAATTTGTTTCTCAATTAGCCTTTCATATTTTTTTAGGATTATTTTTATTTTTAACTTAAGTTTATCAAAAACAATTCCAAGCATCAGTGATTTTGCCTTTTTTCCTACTTAAAACTCAAGCTACCTTTAAAAAGAGAGTAGAGGAAAAAAACATTTAAAACACACCACGGTCAAATAAAACCTGGTAGAACACACAAGACTGATATCTTCAGACTCCAAAGGGAGGGCTTTGAACATTAAAAAAATAATGTTAAATTTGTTTTGGCTTTACGTGATCTTGCATTGAGGTTTTAAGTGAGGAAAGCAATTTATATCCAAATTTTAAAATTCACTTTTGAAAAAGCAGAAAGTACACTAAAATTAATTAATTTCATATAAAGCACAGTAGAAAAAAATAATCTTAAGAAATGCTTCAGAGATCTGACGTGAAGACTTGAAGCCTAACCTGCTGTGAGAATGCCAGTAACCTCATGGATGAGGCATTCAACCAAGTCTCATTCCTGGTCTCGTGAGGTTCCTGATCAGTCTCTGATTAGGATTCTTTTAATTGGTAGGTATCGATTTGTATGCTTCGTCCTCAGGAATAGAGCATCTTTCATATTAGATAGTGTGGAAATAGGGAGAATGATTCAGGTACAATATCTCTGCTTTGCAAAGTAACCTTTCTGGAAATGCGATTTAAAACCAGCTTGGCTTACCTTTTATATTTTGATGTAGCTTATCATCTTTCGTCATACAGATTTTTAACAGAAATTTTTTAATCTTTGGGTTTCTTGTTTTCGTTTTGTATTATTTTGTTTTTTCGTCATGCTTAGAAACACCTTCCTGTTCAGAGATTACGCTTTGTAAAAATTTCCCCTTATTATTTCTTTAAATGGTTTTATGTTTACGTTTTATTTTGCACCCAGTTAGAATCTATCCTTGTGTAATAGGAAGTCTGGAACCAACTTTATTCTTTTCCAGATGGTTGCCCACTTTTCCCAACACCGTTTATTGAATAATTCTTCTTTTCCTCCTATTGACTTGAAATGCCATCTTCATTGTCTACCTAATTCCTACATGTTTTAGAATCCATCGCTGGACCACGTGTTCTGTTCTGTTGGTCTGTCTGCTGCGATTATTGTACTTTCACAAAATGCGTTAATAGGTCTAGCCCATCACTGTTATTCTCTTTTCAGTTTACGCATCTAAGAACATTTTTCATCAGATAAACATTATATTTAACTATATTTTGAAATGTGTGCCTTGTCACATGTTCTGCAGTATTAATTATGTAAATGTGTACTTGAAACTTGGCTTAGCTGGGAAAGGACCACTTTTTTTAATGGCTCATTTACATTGCTCAAATGAGAGGCTAGCCAATTCTAGTATACCTCAGGGACCTGTAATTCATATAAAACTGGATTTTATTTACGTGCAACTTTGTAAAGCATGCTCTTTAAGTTATATCCAAACAAGAGTAGTAACATAGCTCCTTTTTCCCTTTTGTTGTATGTTTTATTCACATTCTGGTATAAAGACATATTCTTTTAGTTACTTTAAAGCTTTTGGAATTTTTTCAGTTTTCTCATTTTCTTAATATTGCCGTAATGCAGTATAAAGGACTGGAATAATCTATTTCAAACTGCCAGCTTATTTTAGGGCTAATTTATATACTAGGATACCACTAGTTGTAAAATCTTACACAAGTCACTTTTACGGTGCTCATTTTCCTCCTGTGTAAAATGAGGATGTTTAAAATTCTGTGATTGTGAGAACCGAGAGATTAAGGTCTGCGACGCATTTCTTGTTGGTATTCGCTCCAGACCTCAGATTCCATGTCTGCGAAATGAGGGCCTTGCACTTAAAGGGTCTTAAATGGCTCCTCTTTTGAATGCCTGGGATAAGCAATTGCTTGACTATTATTGGAAAGTCAGCTACTAGGAAGGACATTTGTTTGGTTGTTCATTTTATTCTGCATTTTTCCTGACATCTCCTTTTTTATTTCCGGGCAGCCTCTGTCGGCATCCTCTGACTGGCGTGGAGAATTCCATCTGTCTAAAAGAAAACAGAAACCATCTACGGTGGAAGTGTTTGGAGTTCTCGAAGGTCTTAGCTTAGCCTCCAAAGCACCAGAAAAACATTTCAGATCTGGATGGAAATGCACACATGCAGAAACGCCATTGGACTTGAGTCAGATGGAGCCGCGTACATGCAAAGGAGCCGGCACACCGCTGGCGACTGCCATCTCACCGCAGATGGCTGTCTGCAGATCTTTTGCTACCCCTAGGCCGGCGGCCTTCCCAGCCGCCCTGGGCTCTGTTAGCTTTTCTCACCCCTGCCCGCCCCGTGAACCTCCTCACAGCTCTCCGTTCAGCTTTTGTAGTGCCGAACCGTCTGGTCCAGCTACGAGTGACCTAATCCCTGAGGCTGGCTGCAGCATCAATGTCTTCCCTGAGCAGGATTCAGCCCTCAGAGGGCTTCCCCCGAACCCACCTGTTGAATCTTTTATTGGCCCTGCTTTTGCGGGTGGCTTGTTTGGCTCCAGACAGTGTTCTCTCCCTACAAATTATAAAGGCCTGCAGGCCTTGGGTAATGCGGGCACGTTCCTCGAGGTGGACTCTTCCCCGCAGCCCAGTCCTCCTTTCTCTTCTCCCAGTCTGTCTCCCCCGTTTTCAGCTGCGGACTCTACCTTGCTTCCTCTATCTGATTTCTCCACTTTTAATTTTCTGGAGTCTGCAACTCCCTTGAGCACCAGCTACATGCAGCCAGCACACCGACTTGGCCTTGCTTACCATGGATATGGGGCTTCTCTATCAAATCTTCCTGCCAGAAATGCAGTGTCTCGCCAAGGTCTGCGTTCGGCTGTCCCAAGTTCTTTTGGAACAGAAAATGATGAAACACGAGGATTTCTGAGAATAACGCCGTTTAAAAAGGTGGCCAAATCTCATGTAGCAGGAAGAGAATTTACTGCGAGCTCTCAGGCGTGGGAAAACCAGGGCCCCGGCATCTGCCAACAAAGCCAGAGGAGTTCTGTGCCGTGGACCGGGCTTTTCAGGCTGCAGACTGAGGTGCTCTTCTTATTCCTCCCGTGCCTGGGGTTGATTCATGTCCTAGTTTAGAACAGAACCACTCAGAGGAGCTGGTCATCGAGCTGGGTACAACCAGTCCGCAGTGAGTCAAGGGACTTGTGCAGAATGTAAATCGACACACTACTTCCTTCGTTGGGAAAATCTTGCTATAAAAAAAGAAAAAGTCTCTTGAGCAAAATAATGTGTTCAGGATGACCGTTGTTTATCTATGTACAGCCTTAGGTCAGACTGTCATACTCATGAATGCGGATATTCCGTAGCTAAAAATTAGCATCCCAGAATGGGTCATGGGGTAAGACCTTAACTCCCCAGGTTCTAGAACTGATGAATTCCAAGTCCCATAAATGTCCCAGTGTGAGGTGAAGCACAGGTACTGTAAGTATACTCTAAATATTTTCATAGACGGTCTCGAGAATATTATTCCACACGCAAGATTGTGCTAGAGCTAATCATTCCATTTGTGAAGCTAATAAACACCCCCAAAGTTTAGCTCCTGCACAGGTACTAAGACCCACTCTCACATCTGTAATTATTTGTTTTGATGTAATTTAAGTAGTTAAAGCAACGTGATTTAGTTCAAAACTAGGTTTGAGTCCCAGCCCTGCCACTTTGTGATTTGAGGCAAGTCAGATAACCTTTCTGAGTCTCAGTTTCCTCATCCATGTAATGGGAATAATAATAGTGTCTGCCTTCAGTGGTTTTGAGATTTAATAAGATGATAACAGCCATGTGGCTCCTTACCTGAGGAACATACATGACAGTGGTGTCACAAGCCCAGAGCGACCACTGCTGCCTGTGGACACTGGCGCCAGACTGTTGGGGCTTATATCCTGGCTGACTGTGCTGTGTGGCTTTGCATAAGTTGCTTAATCTCTCTGTTCCTCTGTCCTCAGTCTGCAAAGTGGCTCTAGTAATACCACCTCCACAAGAAGTGGCTGAGAAGATAAAATAGCACCTGGCACCAGTTTAGTACTGGTTGGCACATATTATCACTGCTGTTATTTTTCAAATTATTGCCGTAGATCCTTTAACATGTCCACCTGCCTATGATGTCATCCTCTTCCTGCTCCCTGTGCGTTCCCCTGGGATCCCGAGTCTCTGCTTCAATGTTGAGGTCCCCCCACGCCCCGTAGTAAGGCTTATTACTTCACTCTCGTAAGCATGTGGTAAAGATCAGCCGAACAAGCAGTGACTCTTAGCTGAAGTGAGCGGGGGACAGAAGGCACAAGGGAGGTAGTCCTATAGAGCATGTTCAACAACACAATTTTATATTTAGTAGGAAATGGTCATTTTCATGGTTCAGGCATAAGGACACATTTTTAATGTTGAACAAAAAGATTCGTGTTATTTGAAAGTTTGAGAAACATTGCCTCAGAGCATTGCTGGAAGAAACAAACACATCATTTTAAAAATTCTCCACACATGAGCCTCTTTTCAGATTTTTATAAATGCCACCAAATACTTCTCATCCATAGTCTCTTTGAGACTCCCAATGATGCCATGTCACTAATATGTGAAGAATTTTGATTTGACAGTAATACGAATTTTAGAAATGTGGCTTAAATTTGTTTTCTTAACTTCGTAGGATGGCTTTTGGAAACTTACACCAGAACTGGGAGTCATATTAAACCTTAATATAGATATTTTAAACAGCTTTCTTGAACAAAAAGGCATTCTATCTCTAGGTAAGTCATTATTTTTCTATGCATTAAATGTTCTTAAGTGTTATAAATTTTCTTGTAAACTAGTGTACTAATATAATAATTATATAAATTATGTATGAATAGGATTATGTTTGTCACCACAGGAAATAGGCAACTAGTTTCTTAGGGTATCACTGTGCAAATTTATCAGCATAAGCAGCAATAACTGCTATTTAAAAAATCTGAAATCTTAAGTAGCTTAACACAAAGACTGCTTTCTTGCCTGGAAGCCCCATCCCGCATAGGCAGAGAGTGTTGTGGCTCTGCCACGGTCAGTGAGTGTCTTTAAAATTACCCTGGTTAAAAGAAAAGAAGAAAAAAGGTGCCTCGGGCATCGTCTGCCTGGTAGACAAGAGGGAGAAAGAGAAAATGTGGCAGAAACCAGTCACTGTGCCCCACCAGACACGGACTGGGACATGCGCTTTAGCTCCGTGCCCAGGAATAGAGCTCTGATGAGCACGCAGCCAGTCTCTGCCAGAGCAGGTTGTTCCAGCTCTCTAGACCTGGTTCTTTTCATGACAGCGGGCGGGATGGATGAGGAGAGCCTGGACATCCTCAAACTGGCAAGTGGTTTGAAGGCCAAGTACTAGCCTGGCTTAAGAGCTCTCTTTAAAATAAAATAAACATCATGAAACAAATGGCCAGTTGTCCATTGAGCAGCAGCGTCTGGCCACCCTCCCATCGTCTCTGAAACGTCAGGGATTGCGTATTCCAGGCTCATGGCCTACGTGCGTTGAGCTAGACTGAAAAGGACTAATGAAAACCCACAGGAGGATTTACATTTACTTTCCCTGGACAAACTGTCTGAAAACTGCTCTCTGAGGGTCTGGAATGCAATTTAAAAAACAGGCAGAAACTGGAAGGGGCATAGCCCTTGAAAGGAGGGAAGCCACGGGAGCAGGTGTGGGTCGGTTTCTTACCTGAGGGCTGGGAGCCACCGGGAGGTTAGAATTGGGACCAAAAGTCTCAATGGGAGGGTGACTTAGGGGTCAGGGTTCCAGGCTGCCGGAGTGGCCGGAAATTAAGTGCGGGACTCCTAGAAAGATAGGATCCCAGATCTGCACTCGAGTTCTGGTCCCGGCTGCCTCCTAAACCTGAGGTCACAGGGGGTGGCTTCAGGGAATCGAGAAAAGCAGGAGCTGAGCAGAGCTCTTGGCTGCTGTCAGATGTTGGGGAGACAGTTTGATGTTCAGATCACGGCAGATAGACTGGATAAAGTAGGCTTTGCATTAAAACCCAGAGAGGGCCGTAGAAGGACCACGTCGAGTGATGGAGCACTGCACCACAGGGCACGCGTGAGCGGTGGCGCAGGGACAGCTGGACCGTAGGGGAAGGTCTGGTTCGACCTTTCACCTCACGTCATCCTCAAAAATCAGTTCCAAATAGACTGAAGTCCTGGATGTGAAAGGCAAACCTTAACACTTTTAGGAGAAAATGTGGGAAAGTACCTTTATGGTTTTAGGATAAGAAAGATTTTTTTTTAACTTTTTATTTTGAAATCATTTTAACTTTGCCGGAAAATTTAAAATATAGTACAAAGAATTCCCGTATATCCTTCACCCAAGTTCCCCAGACGTTAACATTTGGGAACACTTGATTTATCATTCAGAGAGGAATTTCCTAATGCTTAAAAAAAAAAAAAAAAAAAAAAACCAAAAAGAGGCCATAAAGGAAAAGATTATTAGACTTCGTTAACATCAAAAATGCCTCTTCAGTAAAAATAAAAAATAAATAAAATTTAAAACATGAAAAACATACCACAAGCTGGGATAAAATACTTGCAACACAGATAAGCAGTATATAAACGAGGCACAAACCTCATGGTAGAGCTGAGTGATTAACACAAACCAGCACAGTGGTCTCTAAGAGGGAGCAGAAGAGAATAGAGTTGGGACTGAGCTCACAGACATTTCCCAGGTACTGGTTATATTCTGTTCTTAAAAAGGGTAGCTGAATATCACCTCACACCCATAAGAATGGCTGCTGTCAAAAAAAACCAGAAAGTAACAAGTGCTGGCAAGGACGTGGAGAAATTAGAACTGTCGTGCACTATGGGTGCAGCCCCCATGGAAAGCAACATGACACTTCATCAAAAAATTAAAAATAGAGCTACCATATGATTCAGCAATTTCATTTCTGAGAATATACCCAAAAGAAACAAAAGCAAAGAGATATTTGCACACACGTGTTCATAGCAGCATTATTTACAATAGCCAAAAAAGGGAAGTGATCCACATGTCCATCAAAGCATGACTGGATAAGAAAATATGATATATACATATAATGGAATATTTTTCAGCCTTAAACAGGAAGGGAATGTTGACACATGCTACAATATTATGCTATGTGAAACAAGCCAGACACAAAAGGATAAGTTCTGTACGATTGCATTTACATAAGGTCCCTAGAACTAGAACTTGGGAAAATTGAGATACATTTTGAGAAAGAAACATCAGGCCTTGGTGATGGATCCCATCTGGGCTTTTGAGGAAGAGGAGGGTTGAAGGTGGGATCAACTGTAGACTGAGCCTGAAAAAACGCCAGTAGAGTTATGTTTTGGACATTTAAAGCTCGAGGCACCAGTAGAAATTGGAAAGAAATGCACAGGAAGAGGCCAGAACAGTGTAAGACTCCAAGGAACTCTCAGTATCTGAAGCTATGAGTCTTCAGCTCAAAATTATCCACACGCCAGAGTTCCCCATTCTGGGGTGGCTTGTTCTGAACCCCACTCCTCCTCAAGAAAGATGTGTTTCATTGGTTTCTTGAAATGTGAGATTGGAAAAACAACAGTATTTGAAATGTTTTTTTATATAGTGATTTCAAATACGTTTCTTGCATTAAAAAAAATAAAAACGAGTTATTAGTTTCTGGGTTCAATATATATAAGAATTTATTTTCAATTTTGGTTTTTCATAATATAATATCTCAATTTGGATAAATAACACTGGTTACCTGTAAGTACTATTAAAATAATCAAAGAGAACAATTTAATTCACCTAAACAATTTTTATTTCATGCTTCACAAAGAGGGCAGTTCCCACGCTCCAGCCCAGAGAACTAACTGCAAAGCAAGGGGGAAGGGCCGCAGGCCTTCACAGAAAGAGGCAGGCAGGCCACCGAGGCGTACTCGCTTAGTCAGGGGGCTGGACAAGCATCTCTGACCTCATTTACAAGGATCAAGGGACAAGGAAATAAGTTTGGAGCCCAGAGTTGGCTTGAGATCATTTGAGACACCGGTCTAATCAGTCATACCGATTGTCAATCTGTCGTATATTTAGGTTTTCTCTTCTGAGCTCTTTGTAGGTGGAGCCTAGAACTGAATTTCTTTCTACGTAGTTCACGCGCCTCTGGATATTAAAGACGGCAAGCGGGGGAGCGCTGACCTAATGCAGTTTCCTTATGGCCATCGGGGACCAGGACAGGCGCGTGTTCCAGTCGTCCTCGTGTTTTATTTAAATAGCAGGCAAATCGAGGACTTTGAAAAGTATTGTAGCGTTTTATGATCTGCAAATGTGTTGTGGTTTAATGGTATTACATTTCTTTACCAGAACTTTTAGAACTGGGCACAGTTTGAGGTGCAGTTTCCAGCCGACATAAGAGTTTTCTACTTTTAGGTGTAAAAGGAAGAGAACGTCTCCTGGACCTGATCGCCACATTTCTGGTGCTGCAGTTTCTTCGCACCCAGTTGGAACAGAAGGGAATAGTGTTCAAATCCCTGATGAAACTGGACGATGCCGCCGTTTCCAGGTTTCTCATTGTTTCCCATTTAACTATATATTTTCTTATTTAAAAATATTATTTAATGTTTACCTGTATTTTTTCCATTGAACTATAACATTAAGCAACTCACCTTTTCAACTATGTCTTAACTAACCCTTATCAGAAGCCACGTGGACTCGTGAGTACAGCGAGGTCTCGCCCGCCCTCCTCTGTCACTGGCAGGGCAGACAGCATTTTTGCCTCTTCGGTTGCATAGGAAACTGGAGCTCAGATTGTCCCAGTGTAGCTTACACCGGCGCCCAGAGCTTTGGCCCCTGGCTTAGGAGCCTCTTCACTAGCGTATGTGGGTTCTGTGTGCTCTTGGGAAGTAAGGCTGTTGGGACCAGGCCTGGGACAAGAATACAAATGGAAGCCCACGTGCTGTAAGTCTCAGTAGTTAGAGTTATAAATCAAACCAGCAACTTGTTAAATAAAACGTGTTCTACAAGTTTTACCTTGAGAAATCCAACTTCGTAACCTGGAAGACTAGGTTCAGATTCAGAATTCTGGGGTCACTTGAAGTTTCATGTCAAAACGTGGAGAGAGCTGGTTCTGGGGCCACAAACCCTTGACTGAGCCTGGTACCACGAGAGGCCTCAAGTGTACCTGTGGGCACCCCTTCCTGTCACAGCTCCATCTGTACCCTGCGCAAGTGGCCGCCCTCGTGTACACACACACACACACACACACACACACACACACACGCATGCATTTATATAGTTTGCTTACTTTTTTTAAAACACAAGGGTAAAATTAATAAAAATATTATCTGTAGGGAAGGAGGAGGAGACATCAATGAAAGCTATGTCACTCCTAATATACCTTGATTTATGGTTTTGACTTAGAAACTGTAAATATTTCACATAACGGGTCAGATATCAGAGGATGGAGACTGAACATGTTAAATTATACGAGGGATACCCTCAGCAATGTCTGGGACGTCAGCAGATTAATGGCAAGAGGAAAAGGGGGGTGAGGTGGAACCTGGGAATTAAAGGACATATGAACCAAAGGCAGCATGTAGGCCTTGTCTGAATCCTGACTCGAGCAAAGTCCACGTGTTAAAGAAAAAAAAAAAAAGACAAGTAAGGAAACTTAAACATTACCTAGATATTTTATGATATTAAAGAGTCATTTATAACTATCTTTAAATATCATGTTTAAGAAAGGGTTCTTGTCCCTTAGAGATACATACTCACAGATGAAATTAAAATAAGAAGACCTCTCTTTACCCTCAAAAAGACTGATTAAATTCTATATTCCTAACAAACAGCATCAAACATAAAACAGAAAATAATGAATTGAGCATTTTATCACACACACATATATATAAAAATTATACCTCCATTTTTAAAAAAGCAACAATTTCTCCTTAGATTGCCAAAACAATTCTTTGAGAAAGATGAAAATTATTAAATGAATATCAAGAAAAATACGTCAAGGAATTAGTAGATGGGACTGAAAAGTTACTATTTGATTTAATAGGAGAAACCAAAGAGGCATTTCATCCCATTAGACCTTTTCCAATTGTGATAGCCACTAGAACAAGTAGTAGTAACTTTGAACCTACTTTTGTGTTACAAATCACAAAGTATTAAAGCAAGATTTTAAAAAATAAGGAAGTATATTCCATCACGTTGCTATTACTGTATTATTGTTATTGTGAGAGCAACATGCTTCCTTGGCACTTTAGTAAATAAAACTGTTTTGAGTAGTTTTCATTTCCTGCTTATTGCACATTTAAAACCTTTGTTTCTCCTGCTTCACAATATGCATAACACGAACGCAGTAGCACTTTGCATGGAGGTGCACGAACAAAATTTTCATGCTGGTATGAGGGCCAGTCAGAAGCTCAGAGGCCATCTGGATTAAAGGAAGGCCAGTTGAATTAGTAAGAGTATTTAAATTCAGTTTTGTTGCTTGGTGACAGTTGTTAGTAAGTATAAGGAGACCGATAATTGTCGGGAGTCAGGTCTTGCTATTTGGTGTGCTCACGTCAGGGCGTTGAGCACACGTGTATTGCTCGCCTGTTCTGTGCCGGGAGCTGTTTACATGCATCCTGCTAGGCCCCACAGCAAACCCCCGGAGGCTCGTGTTATCGCAGCTGAGGAAACGGGCTCCCAATGTCCGGTGAAAGCCACTCCGCATCACACAGGCAGTAGTGTGATGGCAGAGACTGGATTTGAACCTGGCTCTTAACCCCCATGCTGTCCTGATGACCCTTTCCCAGTTTACAGGGGAAAAATCAGAAAGATGGAGAGATGTTTTCAAATTTTCAGAATTAAATATATGCCAGATTCATGGGTGACTCTCAGGTACTTTACAAATAACTAATTGAGTTGAGAATCCCTGGTACAGTAGAAAGGAGAGAGAAGCAGAGGTTTGGCTTTTAAAATAAGATTGAGTTTGTACCTGAAGATTAGATAGGATTTAGATGGAGAAGAATGGAAAAGTGACAATAATCACTTTAATATAAAGGCTCGGAGATGCTTGAGTCATTCTGGAGGCAGCATGCCTTCAATGAGACACAGTGGGGTGGGGAAGTGATGGGTATAATGTACTTAAAAATGTACTGAATCAGTTAAAAGCACCAGGTCAGACTAATAGAAGAACTTTAATAAAATGCCAAAGAGAACTGCTTTTATTAACTATCTTAATTTTTAACAGAATTATTGTGTCTGATATAATGTGCTAGATTTGGTACCACTTTACATTTCATATGTATTTAAATCCTGAAATTGATGAAAACATTTTTTTTTTAATCTAGGGATATTCCCTGGGCTTCTGAGAAAATAAAGAAAGCAAGTGAATGGGTAAGAAGAACTGAAGGACAGTATCCATCTATCTGCCAGCGGCTTGAATTGGGTAAAGATTGGGATTCTGCCACTAAACAGCTACTGAGACTCCAGCCTGTAAACACCACTTCTCCTCTCCACAGAGTTCTTAATTACGGTCAAGGGTGAATCAAATGAAGTTTGTATTTTAAACGTTTTTCATGCTTCTATCCATAAAATAATCAAATATTAATAGATACTTATAATGAAATTGAATTCTGATTTTTATTGACTAGCAATAAGTCACTTTAAAATAAATGGAAACAATTTGTTATCTCAATGAACTAACAAGCTGTAATAAAATAAAAATTACAATATTATAGATGTTTTGTGTTTAAACGTTTCGAGATTATGAGACACATCGGGGCGGTCCTGGAAGCTCTCAGCCTTCTCCCCTTTCACGAGTCTGAGGGACAGCTGGCCCAGCTGGACTGAGCAAGTGGAGAAGAAAGGGGGTCTGTGGCCGATGTCTGCACTCCTGGCATGGATGCCTGTGTCCAGACCCCGCCCCCAGCATGCATACTCCCGGTGTGGGTCCTAGTCTGCACTTCTTGTTACTTAGAGAAACTAGGCGTCCCAAGCAACGCTTCCTGGCCCTTGCTTTCGGTGTTGTGTCGCAGATCTCATCACCAAACCCCAGGTCTTCTAGATTCTCACCTATGTTATCTTCTGAAAGTTTTATTGTTTTGCATTTTACCTTTAGGTCTGTGATCCATTTTGAGTTATTTCTTGTGAAAGGCATAAGGTCACTGCCCGCCTTCCTCCACACCACCCTCTCTAGGCCATCACTCCTCCACCTGTCCATAGAATCCCGGTTTCTTTGACATCCAGCCTTTTGGCTGTCCTACCTGTCCTTGGTGCTGCCATTCGCCAGCCACCTAGCACCACCCCCCATTTGTGTGGTTCAGGATTTTCCTTCCTACTGCTAGCCCTGCCTTCATCTCAAGTGATGTCCAGCATCCTGATGTGTGACCTGCCCTCATTGCCTGGGCCCAAACCACAGCTGTGTCCTGGCAGAGCGCCTGTGATCCTGCTGGCACCTGAAGGATGGAAGCCTTGCAAGGAGCTGCCAGGAGCTCTTCTCCCACTCGCCTCCCTGTCTCCCTGGGAGGCTGTCATGAGACCAGTTCTCGTCACCTCCCTGTTCTGATGAGGTACCAGGCACAGGACACAGCTGCAGACTAATACCCCATCCCCAGCTGCATCTAGAATTGGCTCCTCGACAGTGCTGTGCCCCACAACTCATGTTGCACTTACCCAGCTTCTTTTGGGGTATGGGGCAAGGACCAAGGGGAGGTAGCATCTTTGACTGTTCTTCTCCTTGCTGTTTGTATATAAGAAATAAAGCATCCAAATCTAAGACAGTTTGGCTTGTTACATCTTTATTGGCCAAATCAGTCAGGTCTTGGCCTTGCCTGTTTAGTTGATGTAATCACAGAAGATAAATGATCTTTTCTTGGCTTAGCTCAATGGATTTAATGTAGGGAGGAGGCAAGAGAATTAAAATGTTAATCAAACCATTATCAGAGACAGCAATATGCTGATCAGCCCTGCTGCCAGGCCAGGAGGACGACTTCAGAACAAGAATATTTCTTCTTGGTTACTAAACAACCCATTGCCTACCCCTGGGAAGGGGAACAGGAACCCAGAGTCATTCCCTATGGCTAAAACCACGGGGAACCTAAGGATTAAAGGCTGGGGAGCTGCCAGCAGGCCTCTCACTCTACTTATTACCTTTTCACTACATACCCTTCCCCTTCCCCACTGTATGTCCATATCAAAGGAAATGGGAACTAAAAGATGGCATATAAACTGAATTCCCCCAACACTCAGGGTTCCTTCAGTGCCTTATTCTGTCTCTGGCACTGTCCCTCCCACTCTCTGCCCCTGAGAGGAGACCACGCTCTGTGGAGTGTTACCCCTTTTCCAACAAACTTTCTTTTTGACTCTTAACTTTGACGTGTGTGTTGAATTCTTTCTTCGCTCTCCACCAAAGGACCCTCTTCTGTTGGTGCAGGGCTTGGTCACCCCCCAGCAACTCAGGGAAATTTGCCCTGTCCTGCATCAGATTTAAAAGACTGAAAATACCCAGTAGCAGAGAGCTGTGGGCAAACATATTTCCTTACATTATTACCATAAACATATAGTAGTAAAATAAAATTTTGCAATATCGTATTTATCAAAATTTAAATCACTACCTTCCTTGACCTATAAATGTCACTAAAAGGAATTCCACATCTAGAAAGTCATCCTACAGAGAAATGGACACACACGTATGCACATATCACACATACATATATACGGTGCAGTGGCAGAACAACGCAAGAGCTCATTTAAAAAATATAAGTGGGTATTTATATGTATATTACATAAAAAAATCTGTCATGTCTCATTCCAAATTGCTTACCTTTGAGGAATAGGAATTTTATTTCTATTTTGCATTTTTTGGGTTCATTGAAAAAGTTTTACAGTAAGCCTATATACTTATTTAAGATTTAAAATATTTGCCAAGTTTTTATAACTTAGAACCATCTTCTCTCTTCTTTTGCTGTCGGCTTAAGAAACATGGTCAGTTGTCCTATGGAATGTCCACCTTCTAGACTTGTCCAGTTGTTTCCTTTTCTTTTCCCCCATTGGAAATTAGATCAAAAAGCCTCAGTACATTAAGGATCAGCATTTTGTCCACAGGAGCTGTACCTCCTGGTTGTTCCACTTTTAATAATACGTTGATCAGTGGGTTTTCACCAGGACACTTTCTCCTGCAACTGACAACTACTCTGTGGAGAGATGCTTTGGCCTCTGGTTTCTCATCCATCTCTCACCTGATAGTTTTGTTGCCTGAATCATTTTCACGAAATATTGGGATTCTCTTCCACATTTATTGGCTGGAATTATGAAGAAAAAAAAAGAAAAAAGCTTTCCCCCATCAATAAACGTTACTTGGTTATAATATTTTTAAAAAGCACATCTAATTACTAGAAATGCGCGTCTTCCTCCCTGCCTGGCCGACTATGCTTGTTGTAGTCCCGTCACCGTGCGCAGGCTGCACTTAGTAAGCCAAACAAACCAGTGAGCCAGCTCAGGATCTGGTCATCTCCCCCAAGGATCCTGCTGGCTCACAGATTCTGTTAAGAGTTAGTTTCAAAAGTTATTCTAAGTCCACCGTTCAAAGAAACAAAAATAAAAAACTCGCTGCCCTAAACACTTTGCAATTTAAAGTGAGAAAAATATTTACGTTGAGGTGGACTTTCCCAGCAACTTTGGGTGGCTCTTTGTCACTCGTAATCTGGAGAAAATATTTTTTACACGTCTTCTGATGTTTCAATGAAAAAAAAAAAAACTAGAACTTGGAAAACTAATGGTTTTTGGTCTGGCAATAAAAATTTTAAAAAGGTTTATCTTTAAACAGTACTCGCTAGAGTGTAACAGCACTGAGGCGTTTGGATCGTTGACACGCTTCAACCGCGTCTCAGTCACACACAGGAACCGCGGGTCGCTCAGTTCCGGCCCACTGGGTGTCGGCGGCCGGCGGGAGCCGTTCCTAGCGTCCCCGTGGGGAGCGCCCCGTGCAGAGGTTGTCTCCCTCGCGCGCCGGCGCTGCCCAACTGGGGCCCCCAGCCTGCGCCCGCCGCGCCCCGCCGGCCCCGCCGGCCCCGCTCCGCCCCTCCCGCACTTCCGCCTGCCGCCCTCGGCCCGCCCACCCACTTCCTGTGGGCCCCGCGGGCTCCGGCGGGCCGCTTCGACCTGATTGGTCGGTGCGCGTGTCGCTCCGGGACCCGAGCCCGCCATTGGCGGCTCCCCTGCCGCGGCGTCACGCAGCCCGAGCGGACGGGGCGAGGGCGCAGCGCGGGGGTGCGGGCCGTGCGTCGCAGGCGCTCTCGGTTGGCGGTTCGCGGAGCCTCGGCCATGGCGGCGTTCGCGGCGGTGGCGGAGGCGGCAGGCGTGGCTGCGGCCCCCGTCCTGGGCGCCCCCAGCCACGGGGAGCCGCCCGAAGGTGACGGCGAGGCAGCTGGAGCCTGGCGCGCGGAGAAGGACGCGAGCGCGACAGGAGCGGAGGCCGTGGGCGACAGCGAGGAGGACGGCGAGGACGTGTTCGAGGTGGAGAAGATCCTGGACGTGAAGACTGAGGGGGTGCGTGAGCGGCGCGGGGCGGGGGGCCTGGGACGCGCCCGCCGGTGGCCCGTCCGCCTAGGGACACCGTTCCGCTGGGCGGTTGCACGTAAAGGCCTCCGGACCCCGGCTTCGCCACCTCTGTCCCTGAGCATCGGCCGGCGGCGGCCACGCTGGAGCCCCTGTCGCTGCCCCTCCCAGCCCGCTCCCGGGGATCAGGCCGAGCGCGCTCTCCCTCGCCCGGCCTCGGCGTTTGACGCCTCGCGGGTCCTTTTGCGGGTCCCTGCCGCGGGGTCGCCGGTGGTTTCACTCACCCCTGCGTCGTGGCCCCGGCGGGCAGTGATGCTTCGTGTTTGCTGGGTCGCTGGTGTAAGGTGGCCGAGCGCCCCACTCGGTGGTCAGCTCCTTACGGCGTATTCGTTCTGTTTCCCGTTCATCGAGCGCGACCTTGTGTTAATTTTCATTGTTTTGAACATTCGTTCTGCAAACCCTTTCTGGTCCCGTGCTGTGTGCTGGGGGCCGTGTCGGGTCCCGAGGATAGAGATGAATTGTGGCCCGCACATTCGCTGACATAGACTAGTAAGTCAGTAAATAAGTAAAATCCAGTTTCCACCAATACTGTTAGTCGTCGTATGGTAAGGGTGGGGACATTTTTATAGCTAATTTCCCCAGGTGTCTTGAAGACACTCCGAGGTGAGAGGTGGAGCCAGTTTTCCCCTGTTTTGAATCACCTGCGTGTAACACGGTGCTTGGCGCGGGGCAGGTGCTTGGGGCATGTTTGGTTAGAAGGGTGGTGTTTTTAGAGTTAAGAGGATTCGCTTTTTGCTACAAGCTTAGCTCTGTAGGTAGTGCACCAAAAGCCTATACTCTAGTCACAAGTGGATGAAACTAAGAAACTTAAGTGTTTAAGGCTGTTAAAGAGGGTTAGACTTAGCGACCCAAGTTCAGTAAAAGTTCTGGTTCTCAGGGTCTTGGACTTGCAGGTGAATGACTGATTTAGAAGGTGAGCACTCTTAGTGCACCGGGACTGTGGCCGCTGCCTCTTTGTTTGTGGTTTGAGGCGGGGTCCGCATCCCTCGGGCTGCTGTCTGTATGTCTGTGGCCCATTAAGGAATCGGGCCGCCCAGCAGGAGGTGAGCGGCACGCAAGCAGCTGAGCTTCCTCTGTATTTGCAGCCGCTCCCCCGGCGCCAGCATCACCGCCTCAACTCCACCTCAGATCCTCAGGCATTGGATTCTCATAGCACCGGTCCCTGGTGCCACAAAGGTTGGGGACCGCGGTGCTAAGTGTTTAAAGTAGCCAGCCTGTGGAATTGCTGCTGTTCCTAAGCCACAGTCTGGGATTCGGATTCTGTTAGACTGAAAACAGCTGCTCACTGAGTGTGGCTTGGGAAATAGCATTGACACCAAGTTTATATATTAGCCCTGTTCATTTACTTCATTGCAAATTGCGGGGGTGGGGGGGGAAGGGGAGAGGTCAGAAAAAAAATAAATTATCTGACGGAATCTTGGGGATTTTGGCTTCAATTTTGAATTTGAGTCACTTTTGCTTAATAAAAACTTGGTTCGCTTATTTAGTGTATAAATCTTATACAGCTAACTTGTACAACTTACTTATCAAAGCCAACACCCGTGTAACCCCCACCCAAGGCAAGAAATACTAGACAGCCACCCCCAGAAATCCTTTTGAGTCCCCTTCCATCCCCCAGAGGAACTATCCTGAATTATTAAATGGTGATTTCTTTCTTTCCTTTGTAATTTTCCACATAAGCATGTATTCCTCAACACTAGTTTGACCTGATTTTTCCCTTCATTTAAATGGAGTCTCACAATAGTTGTATCATGTATCTGCTTTTTTTGTGAGATTTAATCTGTGTTGTGTGGAGCTGTAGTTTATTTTGTTTTCGGTGCTGCATAGTATTCGGTTGTACGACTAGATTACAGTTTTTTTCCTACTGTCCATAGGTCTTGGGTTGTTTCCGGTTTTTGGCTACTGTGAATAACGCTCGTTTGAATTTTATTGACTATGCCTCCTGGAGGATTGTGCACTTAGGTTTCTCTTGATTATATACACCTAGGAGTGGAATTGTTCAGACATAAGAACTCATATGTCTTTAGTCTTGAGTGGAAATTTTGAAAGTGGTTTATGAGAATTCCTTTTGTTTCCCATCCTGCCAACACCACTTGGTGTTGTCAGCCACTTGTTATTGTTAGCCAGCACTGGTGGGTATAGAATGGTATTTCCTACTTTCAGTTTATATTTTTCTTTATCCTACATTAATAATTAGTGTTGTTAGTGTTCATGTACATCCTACATTAGTAATCAGTGTTGAAACCGATGAGCATCTTTTCATGTACTTATTTCTGGGTCATTTTGTTGTCTTTTATGAAATGCCTTTTTCTCCTGAGTTGTCTTTATTGATTTGTTGGAATCCTTTCTGTAGTCTAGAGTCAAACCTTCGCTAGTGGTATACTGCAAAATCTCTTTTGCTCCTGTGTCTTTTTGATAAACAGAAGTTCATATGATTAATGTTGGTAAACTAAATCTGTCTTGATGTTGAGTGCTTTTTATGTATGGTTTGAGAAATCTCTCTCTATCCTAGAACCTCTATTGAGTCGCCTTTCAGATTTTATTTTTACACTTGATTTTGTGTGTAATTTAATGTAGAGGTCAGGTTTCATGAGCATATCTTTCTTATTGTTTAACAAGCTTTGGAACTTTAGAATCAACTTGTCAATTTCCTTGCAGGCATTAAAAACGGGATTTTGGGGGGATTTGCAGGAATCTGTGGATAAATTTAGATCAACTTAATTTCTTTCAATAATATTTTATAGCTATCTGTTGAGGTCTTGAACATCTTTTATTAAATTTATTCTTAGGTATATTTGATATATTTGATGCAGTGGTAAACTGTCTTTTTAAAATTTCATTTATTGTTTGTTATTCTTGTACAAATACAATTTTTATATATTTACCCTTTGTTGGTTAAAGAAATTCCCTTTTATTTCTAATTGCCAAATACTTTTATTATGAATAGATGTTGAATTTTTACTAAATTTCTTTATTTAGCGAAATAATCACATCATTTTTTTCCTTTATTCCATTAATGTAAATTATGTTGATTTTCTAACATTAAGTCAACTTTGTGTTCATAAAATAAACCAAAATTGGTTGTGAGGTTACCCTTTTTTAATGTTAGATTATATGTTTGGTTTATATTTCATTAGTTTCTCCTTTTTCTTTATGTTCTTAATTTACTGGTCTTTTTCTAACATCTTGAAGTGGATACATAGTTCATTGTTTTTCTGCCTTTTTTTCAAATTATGTGTCTTATTAATCATGTAGTATGTTCGTTTTCATTCAAATACACATATTTCCCAATTTCTGTAAGTTATCCACACATATATTGCTTAATTTCCAAACATTAGAGAAAAATTTATAGGAGGCTATTCTCTACTTTATATTTTTAGTATTATTGATTATTGTAACTCATTTTTTTACAAGGTATTTTTGAGTTCAAAGCAGTAGTATAAAGACCAGGTATTTATACTTCTATTATTAACACACTTGAAGTCCATTGAAATGCTTAATTACAGTTGCGCTTTTTTAAAAAAATAATTTCATGTTCATAACACACTTGGACCCACCAGCCTTGAATTTTTTTAAACGAAAAACTGTAATTAGTGTACACGATTTAGGAAGATGGGAGGAGCCATCTGCTGCCTTTCAGTTTGGCTCACTGATTAAGCTAAAAGAAAACTTGGCTACCAAAAATATAGACTGTTCCGGAATTTTGAAGATAAGTTTATAAGTCCTAGGGCTATCATGAAATTTCTTACTATATGGCAAAGTCACAAGCAATATTTAGATCTACGGGACTCTCATAAAAGAACATATAATTTAGGGATTTCATCTTGTTTCCTGCTGTATCCATAAGACTTAAAAGGTTCCTGTCACAATATCTGTTGAATGAATGAATGAAACAACGGCTGAAATGAAGGCTGGTATCAATTACCGGTCAGTTAAACCCGGAGCAGGAGTTGAGATGTGCTCTTTAGCACTTGAGAACAGTTGTCATACCCTCCTTCTCACTGACTAGATCAAATCTAATTGGTAGCTGGCATTACATTTGCAACCATTCAGTGTAGAAGCGAACAGGTGTTAGTGTTTTGACTGCCTTTTTTTTCTAATCATGAGAAAAGTTGTAAGAATTATCTAGAATCTCCTTTGTATCTTTACCCAGCTCCCCCGGCTGTTAATACTGGCTTTATCTTTTTTCTCTATATACATTTTTTTCTTGCCTATTTGAAAGTAAATAGTGTTTTTTAAAAGCTACATTGAGTAACAGATTTACCACTAATATTATGCACATAAAAAATAATATGGCCCACAAATAAGGCTCATTTGTTGGCATGCACTGTTATCGAGTATATCATATTCCTGCACTCCGCTGTAAGGATGTAACACTTCTCACGATACTTCTACCAGGCACACTGCTTTGTTTTAGGCCAGACTGCATGCTGCTCAGATTTCTTTCCCCTCATTCATACAGGCTTCTTCGGCAGCCAGGCTTTGTTTATTGTCAGTTTTAACTACACCTTCATAGACACAGTGTTGTCATATAATAGTATTCTTTTTGCACAGGATTTTGCTAAAAAGAATGTGCATACTTTCTCAGCTGATATAATCACTGTCCCCGCACTCAGTTATGTAGCTGACCATAAAACTGTTTTGATAGTCTTAATTATTATTTTAAAGTTATGAGGGTTTTCAGGATTACCTTTAAAAGTTAAGAGTCTAAGTCTACTCTTCTGCCATCATTTCTTAGTTTCTGGTCCTACTAGGTGTTAATGCTTTGTCTTCTGCAGCTGGCAGAATGATGGAAGAGTAAAATGGGAGGGAGCGGTGGTGGCACTCGGCTTGGGAAGTTGACGGCCTTTACGGTTGGCTGGATGAAATCAGGCACGCCTGAGGTGGGCGGCTGGGATGGTGCTCTGCAGTTCTTGCGGGAAACCTTCCTGAGTGTGTGCTTGCTTCTCACGGAGATGGCGCATTGAGCAGAAAAAATAAACCAGAAATCTGGAGAAGCCAACATTTGGGCTGTATATGACAAAGATCAAATAGCCATAAAGAATTTAAAATAAAAATTCTTAAAATGAGCAAGAAGATGAACAAAAGGCACAATAGGTAACTAAATTCTTTTTAATTGTCATATGCATTTTATATATATGTATCTTAAAATTTGCCATCTTAACCATTAAGTGTGCAGCTCAGTGGCATTAAGTACCTTCACACTGTCGTGTGATCATCACCACCCTCCATGTCCAGAACGTTCCATTCTTCCCAAACTGAAATCTCTCCCCATTGGACAGTAATTCCCTGTTCTTCCTCCCCCAGCCCCTGGAGCCACCACTCTGCTTTCTGTCTCAGTGAATTTACCTGTTCTAGGTACTTCGTGTAATTGGACTCAGACAGCATGTGTTCTGTGCCCAGCTTATTTCACCTAGCCTAATGTTTTAAAGGTTCATCCATGAAGAAGCATGTATCAGCGTTTCCCCCCCTTTTAAGGTTGAATAACGTTCTCTCGAGTGTATACGCCACGTTTTGTGTGTTCATCTGTTGATGGATACTTGGGTTTCTACTTCTCAGTGAACATGCTACACCGAACGTAACTATATAGGTATCTGTTTGAGTCCGTTTTCAATTCTTTTGGGGTCTCTACCTAGGAGGGGAGCTGCTGGGTCATCAGGTAATTCTGTTTAACTTTTTGAGGAATTGCCTGTTTTCCTCAGCAGTTGCACCATTTTACGTTCCCAGCACCAGGTAAGGAGGTTCTAACATCTCCACATCCTCACCAACACTTACTGGTTTCCACGTTGTTGTTGTTGTGTGTGTTAGTATACTCCTCTCCTAGGTGCAAAGTGGTATCTCATGATTTTGATTTTCATTTCCCTAAGGACTGACGATGCTGAGCATCTTTTCATGTGCTTACTGGGCCATTCGTGTGTCTCCTTTGGAGAAATGTCTGTTCAAGTCCTTTACTCATTTTTAAGTGGGTTATTTGTCTTATTTGTTTGTTTGTTTAAGTTGTGGGGGTCATTTTTGCATTCTGGATATTAGTCCCTTATCAGATCTGATTTGCAAATATTTTCTCCAATTCTGTGGGTTCCCTTTTCACTCTGTTGATGTCCTTTGATGCATACGTTTTTGGTCCTGTGATACTCTTTTTCTCTATTTTTAGTTTGTGTTGTTGGTGTTATATCCTAGAATCCACCGTCAAATCCCAGGTCCTGAAAATTTATCCTTATGTTTTCTAATTTTTAAGCTTTTTATTATTATTATTTATGCCTACAGCACCTGGTCTTCCTAGGTGGTCTCCCATCCAAGTACTAACCAGGCCCGACCTTGCTTAGCTTCCGAGATCACACATCGGGCTTGTTCAGGGTGACATGGCCGTAGACCATGAACCATGGCTCCACTGGGGCACAAACCCAGGACCTTCTGCGTGTAAAGCAGATGTGCTAACCGCTGCATTATAGAACCATGTCCTGTTTTCTAATAATTTTATCGTTTTAGTTTTTTAACTTAATTTCACTGGGGTAGCATTGGTTAATAACATTATATTAAGATTCAGGTTCATCATTTTCTACTATGTTGTCTGTATGTTGCATTGTGTGCTCACCATCTAGTCTCCTTCCGTCACCATATATTTGACCCCCTTTACCCTCATCATCCTCACTACCCCTTTCTCCTCTGGTGACCACCATACTGTTCTTTGGGTCTTTGGGTCTGTGAGTTTGTTGTGTTTGTTCGTTTGTTGCTCTGTTTATATGCCACATTTGAATGAAGTCGTGGTTCTCATCATTTCTGTCTGACTGCTTAGCATGATACTCTCAAGATCCATCCATGTTGTCACAAATGGCAAGATTTCATCCTTTCTGATGTCCGAGTAGTATTCCGTTGTGTATATGTACCACATGTTCTTTATCCAGTCATCCCTGGAAGGATACTTTGGTTGTTTCCATGTCTTGGCTACTGTAGATAATGCTGCAGTGAATTTAGGGGTGCAGATGTCTTTTCAAGTTAGTGAGATTGCTGGGCCATGTGGTCGTTCCAGTTTTAACTCTTTGGGGGACCGCCACACTGTCACACTGGTATTGAAGTGGCCATACCAGTTTACATCTCACCAGCAGTGCACGAGAGTCTCCTTCTCTACATCCTCACCAACACTTGTCTCTTTTTGATAATGGCCATTCTGACAGGTGTGAGGAGACATCTCACTGTGGGTGTGATTTGCATCTCCCTGATGATTAGTGATGGTGAGCACCTTTCATGTACCTGTTGATCATCTGTATGTCTTCTCTAGAAAATGGTTATTTACATCTTTGGCTCATTTTTTAATTGGATTGTTTGAAATTTTTGCTGTTGAATTCTATGCATTCTTTATATGTTTTGGATATTAGCACCTTATCAGATTTGTGATTTGCAAATACTTTCTTGGTTCAGTAGGCTGCCTTTTCATTTCGTTGATGGTTTCCTTTGCTGTGCAGAAGCTTTTTAGTTTGATGTGGTCGCACTTGTTTATTGTTGCTTTTGTTGCTACTGCATTTGGTGTGATCCCATTTTTTTTCTTAAGCCACTTCAGGAGATGAATGTACTTTATAATGATATTAATCATCGCTTCAAGTTTGTTCTTATATTGTCAGCAATTATATGTTTTTGGAAATTTGGTCATCAGTAATGTTCTTTATTTGCCTGTTTCTTCACTTATATAACAGGGCAAAGTACTTTATAAAGTCCGCTGGAAAGGATACACGTCGGACGATGACACCTGGGAGCCAGAGGTCCACCTGGAGGACTGTAAAGAAGTGCTTCTTGAATTTAGGAAGAAAGTTGTGGATAACAAAGCTAAACCAGTCAAGAAAGACACTCAGGTATTGCATTTTATCACTTATTTTTTTCAGTACAATAAATTTATTGTAAATTTTACTGATATAAAGATTGCAATAAAGAATTCAAAACTATTAATAAAACATACAGTATTCCTGTTGCACATTCTGTACTGCCAATTAGTTCTCAAGATACTTCGTTGAGTTTTGCCAAACCTTCTGTAGCCAATCTATGACTGCAGTTGACAGACAAGTATGGTTTGGATGTGTTAGTGACTATTCCCCCTTTAAGTTAAGGGTAAGACGAAAGTTGGGGAGGGGAGACATGTTGACCCCTTGTCCGTGATGTAATAAGCGTCTTCGTTTTTGTATACCTGAGGAAAATTTTGTGTGCCATTCACATTATTACTACAGACATAATGCATGCTTTCATATTTAATCTACATTGTTAACAGATTTTCATAGCATTTCGGTTATTTACAGGTCTGGTTATCCAGGTCTTTTTTTCTTCTTCTGTACCCACCTCAGTCTTTAGCTGCTTGGTTGCAGTTGGTAGCTCTTCCTCATGGTGAAGAGGGACAGAGGGACAGAGGGACGGGACGGGACGGGACGGGACGGCAGGACTTCGGGCAGGTTAAGCGTCCGTCACTTTGGAAGAAGGTTTGACGGGCTAGAGAGAGAGATGATGTTAAAAGCAACGCAGGCTTTTCTCCTATGGACTTGTCCATGTTTTATCCTTGATTCTCATGTTCCACAAATAATTGGCTATATTTATTAATCTTGGAAGAATTTCCCATTTTACTTTACAATGTAAATTTCATTTATAACATCTATATAAATGGAACCAGCTCTTTTTTTTTTTTTTTCATTAGAGATAATTTTTAATACTGGCAGAGGTTCTTGAACTTAGAATATAGTGAAAATTTTACAAAGTGAAAATTTCTCACAAGAAACATTTTCTTATCTAAGTTTTTAAGGGCTGAATGTTGATCCTTTCTCTCTCTGCAATTTGAATTTCAGCCACACTTTTAAAAATAGTATTTTTTCAAATGACCAAACCAGCGTTTCGACCCAGTTTTTGCTGTGTGTGGTGGTAGCAGCAGCAGCAGCAGCAGTGACAGAGACGGCTTCTGTTTCTGGAGCTCTGGTGCCGTGGACGTGCCTGGCGCTGGGTCAGCGCTTCGTGTGGACAGGTGCAGCCGAGCTCCCAGCGGGCAGTGGGGGCCCAGCCGGCCACTGTGCTGTGGAGGGTCGCCTTTTGGTTTGGGCTGTAGCTTGATTTACACTGAGAGGAGTGAATTACGAGTTCTTAAAAATTATGTTACTGTGGCAGGGCCTTTAATAAATATGGTTTTTAAATTACTAAGCAAAATGCTTGGCACTTTAAAAGTTTTTGCAAAGGAAACCCTTCACAAAATGAGTTCAGGTAATAGTAGATGTTTTTCCCTAAAAATTTTTGCTATAGTTATATTTTACTTTTCTAGAATGGATGCCTACTCCTTCCCTGTTTCTTTCCCTAAAAATGCTCCCACAAACACAAATGCACAAGTTTTACTCAGTGATTGGTTCATATTACTCTCAAAATTTAGACTCTGTGATTGAAGTCTTCCTAAGGTGTATGTATTTCTCAATTTCTTACTTTCCTGTCTTGTTAGTCAGATAAGTTTGCTGAAACTTCTCCCAAAAAGTCTTGAAGAACTCTGGTTTCATTACCCCTTTATTTCACTTTATCAAGCCTCCAGTTAAACGCATCTTGCAACTCTCTTGATTTAAAATTAGTGATGATGACTGGTGTGCTTGAGGCATACTCTTAAACTTAAAAATCCTTATCCTAATTTTAGAAAGATACTTCCCCACTTTAAACTCTCTTTTTATAAGCTACCCTCACTATTTCATAAATAATTTAAAATTGCAGGTCCTAATAACATTTCAGATCTTCATAAGACCAAAATCTCCATTACCTGTATCAAGTTAGCTTTCTCATGCATTCTCTCGTTATGTTTCTGTAACTTTTTGGCCTAATCACTGAGGTGGTGTCAGTGGACAGAAATGTGGCAGAAATACCACTAGTCGCTGACCTGCTTCCCCCTTAGCAAAAGAAGTTTTGAAATTCAAAGGCTCTTGTGATTCTTTGACAATAGAGAGAGAGAGAGTAGGAGAAAACTGCTTTGTTCCTTTCTTTGCGTTCATACAAGCAGCATGTGTGCTGCCTATGAAAATCGTGATATTTCCCCATCACCAAAGTTTTTGTCTTAGAGAGATTTTACTATGTAGCATCTGTAAGAATATTTGATTTTTTACTTTTTCTTCTTAATTCTGGGAACACTGCTTGCTTAGGACTTAACACCATAAGTTAGAAACGGTTTCTAAAATAATCCCAAAATGGTTGTTAATATCATTTACTAGAAAATATACATGATGCAGAAATAGTATTTGTTCATTAAAATACTTTTTATTATTTAGAGTATGGATACCCTTTTATCTTTATGCTGATCTTCAGGTGTTTCAAACTAAAAATAAAATTGAGGTGCTTTTTAACATTCATTATGTGCAATATGGTCCAGTCCTTCCTTCATTTTTAATGGACTGAAAATGTACAAATAAGGCAGCCACTGGCCTGCCTTGCACGTGACGGCTGACATATGACACAGGCGAGTTTCCACTGTACTGTTACAGCAACATTTTTACTGTTTTTACCTTCCTGGGTTTTTTTTTTTTTTCCTTGTTTAGGCAAAGCTTTTTTTCTGGTAAATATAGAACTTCGTATGTGGGCCAGACCTTTATATGGCCAGTTACAGAGAGATTGGTAAAATCTGGCCTTCGATCTTCAGGTGCCTTGGCAAGCTGTACATATATGATTTTTATTTTTTAAGGGCAGTACCATATACCAAGGATTTTGCCTTCTGCTTTTTAAAAATATAATAATAATTTTTTTTATCAGTGTATCTTTTGATCAGTAAACAAATATGTTTTTTAAAAAATCAGGAAACAGTCGCCTGTCGTCTACTGCTCAGTAAAGAGATAAGTTCACCTTTAAGATTCAAAGATCGCTTTGACGGGGTGTAGGGTAGCTTTTTTGAAATACTTGTGTTTGTTTAAAGTGTGGCTATAGAATAATAACTACATACACCCTTTTAATGTAAAATGAATTAGAATTTGCCCATCCAAATAAACATTTTTAAGAGTGTACATTTTATAAAGTAAATTTGTTCCAATAGTGCCGTGGCCCAAAATGATTTAAAATTTTTCTTTTGGAATTGTCTTCCTGAGAATTGCTAATGTCATGCAAGAAACTAATTTCTAGTGACATCTCTTCTTTCAGTCACAGCGGTTCTCAAAGGCGGTAGGGGCTCTGTGAGTGCAGGGGTGCACTTCCGGAAGAGCCTGGCGGGGGTGCTGCGCTGGGAAGCCCTCATGATTTCCACAGGCAGTCACCTGGGGAGAGGTGGCCTGGGGCATATACTGTGCACTCCACACATGCGTCACCGCTTTGTCATGCCCTCGTGTTCCCGAGGACGGGGGTCACATAAGCAGAGTGACATGAATTGCCTGGGTCAGCCCCAGTTCACACCTGTTGCCTTGGTATTGTTATTAATAGAGCCGTTTCATTTTCAGAGTTGTCCTGATTGGGGTTATAAATAATATGTCAGACTATTAAAATGAGTAAGAAGACAGGTTGCTAGCACACGGGAAGTGTTCAGACTCGGGTATGGGGACTTAAGTCTCTGTTGTGATTATAGTTACTTTTAAAGTTAACACATTCCTTTCCGTCACCTAATACCTGTTATTTGATGGCAGACAATAACTGTTCATCAAGTGGCAGCTAATCTTTTAATGTCTTGACTTCATTGAATCTGGCCAAGGATCCCCAGATGGATTCATTTGAAACATAGTATTCTGATGCCTAAAATCAAACTGCTACATTTACTCCCGGCTGAAGCAACCCATTGTCTGTGTAAAACCCACAGATGGTAACGAACTACCTTGGGGAACAGTCTTGGTGGCCAGAGAAAAGTCTTCTCTTGCAGTTATCTGCTTAGGAGCCAGCACTGGAACACTTCACAGATGACTATGGTGGGGGGTGGGGCATTAGAAGGATCAGGCGCTTACAGGGGACTCTGCCAACTGTTGTGGTGACAGTTATAACAACCAGCAAGCAGAGCAGGGGACATTGCTGGTGCACTGCTGCAGTGATTAGAGATCAGCGTCAGGTTTGCCATCCCCATTCTTCTCCATTCTGCGGTAAGTTCTGCAGTTATTCGCATGTTTCTTTACTTGCAGTAGGTTCCCTGGGTGTATTTAGTGTTAAATTTACTTGGATTCTTTTGTTTCTCTTCTCTGTGGTTATATTATCAGTTTGATAAGCAGGTTGGTTTATTTGCTAACTAAGCGCCTCTTTCCTCCCTGCCTTCCCTCTCCCTCCTTGTCTAACTCACGTTCGCTTGGCCCCAGACAGCACGAGTTTGAACTTCACAGGTCCACTTCCATGCACATATTTTCCAGTAAACACACAGCCAGCCGGACTCAGCTTTGGCAGTCCGCAGGCGTGGAGGGCACTTGTATGTGGTGGTCTCGCCCCTTTGACATGCAGGACTTGAGCAGCCGTGGGGGTTTGTATCTGCGGGGTTGGCCCCCACACCCCTGCCCGGCACACGGTCGCCGTCGGTAACAGACCGGTGGCGGGGTTGAGGTTTGGGTGCTGCCTCTGCTCATTCCACATAAACAGTGAAATGTAATAGCAAGTTTAAGGACATTTGGGGACCCAGAGTTTTTTTTAAATACCCTTGTGTTTGGATTGGTAACTACTTTTTTGACAACCAAGAAAGTTCTATTATACAAATTACTTTCTTGGTGTTTTTGCAAATTTTGGAAGTTCAAATGAACAGCTACCCACCGGTACACAAGACCATTCATGTCTGCCATAGTTTGGGGCCTTCAGCAGCTGTGTTTATCTGCTTTTCGAAACTGAGGTTTATCGCCACTCCCCAGGCCTATTTGTTAGATCAAAGTGATAGTATACCACTTCCGCTTAGGTGAGTGATTTTAAGGAGTTGAGAAACCACTTGAGAAAAACATTTCTACTGGATTTCTTAGTGCTACTTTTCTAAACCTTTTAAATTACTATGTTAATGGGCATTTAAATCTTTTCTGTTTTGTAGAGACTCTCTTTAAGTAATGACATATTTGAGGCGAACTCTGATAGCGATCAGCAAAGTGAGACAAAGGAAGATACTTCTCCAAAGAAGAAAAAGAAAAAGTTAAGGCAGCGAGAAGAGCCGAGCCCAGATGCGGGGAAGAAGAAGAAGGCCAAGACCGGGAAGCTCCGAGAGCGGGCCAGGCTGGACCTGGAGAGCACCCCGGAGAGCTCGGGGTTCGATCTGAGGACAAAGAAGAGGATCTCGGAAGCCAAAGAAGAACCAAAGGAACCCAAGAAGCCCAAAAAAGATGACGTAAAAGAAGCCAAGGAATTGAAGAAAGTTAAAAAGGGCGAAGTAAGAGATTCAAAGGCTAAAATAAGAGAAGATTCCAAAGAAAACAGAAAAACAAAGAAAGAGAGGGGTGCGGACTCTCAGTTGGACTTGGAATCAAGTGTACTTAACGAGCCCTCTTCCCAGGAGGGGGACAATGATGAGTCCCAGCCTTCCAACCGAGAGGAGAAACCGAGGGCTAGAGGCGCGAAGGAGAAAGCCGGGCTGGACGCGGGGCCGGACGCTGTGTCAGAGAGCCCGCGGGACGATGCGGGCAGCATGGAGGAGGAGGGCAACAGCAGGGGGAAGGGGGCCAAGAAGAGGCCCCGCAGGGCTGAGGAGCCACGGGGCCGTGCAGGCCCGGAGAACGGCCAGTGCCCTGGCCGGCGACACACGTGCAAGACACCCCGCGGCCAGGAGCGCAGCCGGAGCGTGGAGGCCGAGGCGCCCAGGAGCTGGCGGGCGGGCAGCTCAGCCGAGGACGTGAGTACGCGGGTGGGGACGTGAGTATGGGGACGCGAGTATGCGGCCGGAGATGGCCCGGCCAGCCAGCGTCCCTCTGCGCAGGGAATGCCACGCCGTGTTCTTTCGTGACCGCGGCGTCACTGTGGGCTTGGCGTGTCCCCAGCTCACACGCTTCGCATCGTCCCCCACAGTCTTAAGACACCGCGTTTTACTTAGATGAGAGTACACGCAGCACACTAACCTCCTAGGCCTTTTAGTTGTTACAGAAATACAAAAATTCCTTTATATAGCTTTTCAAACGAAGTATTTTCTACATTATGAAAGTATTCACACATGCAGTATTTTTCAGGGGCTATAAAAACAATTTTTTTATCCATTATTCCTAGTTTTGTGGATTTATCTTAAGGAAATCATTTTAAAGGAGAAAGAGCTGTGTATACAAAGATATTTAGGGCAGTGTTTCCTAAAATTAATACCAGCCTCGCCATGAGGGAAGTGGCTAAGAAATTGTATCTACTTGGGAAATATTACATAGCCATAGAAATACTAATTATGGGGTTAATGTAGTAAAATTACAAGAGTTTACAAAATTTTATGGTGAAGAAACTATACGTACTTAAGAACACAGCCATGTAAAAATGTGCAGTATAAATAAAAGTGAATTTTAAACAGTTATCTGTGCAAAATGATAAAGATCAGGAGGCAGTGTGTGCAGAAATAAAAATAGCCACGTTTGGTGGTAGGACTGCAAGGTGAAGTTTTCGGAATTTTCTTTATTCTTAATAATAAAATTACTAAGAGAAACCTGAGGAAACCAGCGTTGGTTTTGAATTTACTGTTTTGTAAATGCCGTGGGTAAGAGGTGACGTCAACTGACAAAGCAGCAGATGTGAAACAAGATTGCGTCACAGTGGCCAGGAACCTGTGTTTCCAGTTTTCAGATGTTTGGTATCAGTTCTTATCTGTACCTGTTTTGGGTCTTACATGTGTTTCTTTCAGGAGAAAGAGACCAAAAAAAATGAACCCAAAGAAAAATACCAGAGAAAGCATGATTTGGACAAGGAAGAAAAAGGCCGCAGGGAGCCAAAGGGATTGAAGAGTGAGTGCGAACTCTGACCTTTATCTTTGCCACCTTTATACAAGGGGTTCAGTTCACTTGTGGCTGTCTCGTCCCTAACCTGCAGTGTCACAGAACTGGGAAACTCTCTTCCCTGGGCAGTTTAGAACCTTACGCTCCTTCAGTTGAACCCATTTCCGTAGGTTATTATATAACAGTTTGTGTTGTTTCTAGCAGTCATTTTTCCCTTCTCTTCGCCTTTTCTCTTTTTGAGTATGATGACGGAATTCGTTAGACTTACAGAAACAGGACGTTAACTACGGCAGAAAACTAAATGTCTCCTGTATAGTGGATGCTGCATGAAACTGCTGTTTAATGTGGCTGTTGTATTTAGCCTCGTGTCGTTTGCGTAAACGCCGTGTTGACTGTGCGCTTTGGGTCACGTCACGAGGCACCGTAACTGAGGACCGTAACGCGCGGTACTGGAACGAGGTGCTTCATCAGACATCTCCCGCCGCGGTGTTCGAATAAGCCCCAGTGGATCCGTTAGTTCACACATCCTAAGACAGTCCTCGGGTTTTCTTCCAAAAGCTGTGTGTGACTGAAATGGCATCAGAAGGAGACGCGGCTCTGTGCCTTGGCTGGAACCCAGGAGTGAGTGGCAGGGAGGTGGAGGCCATCGTCTGGGTGGGTCGTGCATAAAGCGAGTGCAATTTAAAGACTAAGTGTGTAAAGTAATACAACAGTTTAAAGCATCTACTATTCAAAGAGTGACAGGAGAGGAGATTCAAAATATTGTTTAACTGGTTAACTTTTTCTTCTCTCTACTGTCTTGTGCGTCAACTTCAGGTACATTTTTATTGTGTCTGTGTAGTCCTCCTCCACCTTCGTTCCATTCCATCGGAAGGGCACGACCAAGGTCTGGTTTTCAATGTCCCCTGCTAGTAGAACTGAGCTACTCTGCTTGCGGAGTTTACGGTGGGGTCTTGCCCCTTCGTTCTGCTCTGCCCCTTTTGGGGTTTATGGCAGACCTCGTGCTTTGCCAGTCTTTTTCGCTTTTGGCTTTAGTTAAAAGTTGAGTGGGTTTTCCCAGGTGCACAGACAATGAGCTGGCATGGCACCCTCCATTCCCCCCACTTGCCACCATAAGTTACCTTTGTACCAGGTTAGCTTCAGGATACCACCGTAGCTGTTGTCCTCAGCAGGCCCTTATCAAACTATATTTGTGGGTCTGTTTTTTAGTTAGTTATTTTTGTTCCTTAGATTCTGCATATAAGTGAAATGGTATATATCTTTCTCTAACTTACTTCACTCAGCATAACCTTTAGGTCCATTCATGTCATTGTAAATGGTAGGATTTCATACAGCGGTACAATTTATTTCATTGTATTTATGAACCATAACTTCCTTAAGGA
The DNA here is from genome assembly GCF_000151845.1 of Pteropus vampyrus. Lineage (NCBI taxonomy): Eukaryota > Metazoa > Chordata > Mammalia > Chiroptera > Pteropodidae > Pteropus > Pteropus vampyrus. The sequence continues at coordinate 1,024,210 of NW_011889053.1, read as the reverse complement.
AAGTACATGTTTCTTTAACACGAACCCAGATTTTTGATTACAGCAGAAATTTGACTCCTATTATCAATTTTTTTTCACTAGCATTTAAGGAAATCAGAAACGCGTTTGACTTCTTTAAATTAACTCCAGAAGAAAAAAATGATTTTTCTGAGAATAATCAGAAAAGAGAAGAAATACCAGTGGATTATAAAATCGCAGAAGATCACAAAAACAAGGAAAACAAGCAGGAACTTAAAGAAAGGAGAAATACGAGAGATGAGACTGACACCTGGGCATACATCGCCGCAGAGGGCGATCAGGAAGTGGCAGACAGCGGATACCAAGCAGACGAGAATTGCGGTGAGTGTGTCTGATCACTACAGTGTTTCAGGGTGATGAACCATGTCATTTCAGCCTCCTCATCCATCTCTCCTACCACCATTCTGATCTCAAGATCAGAAAGTAGTGGCATTGGAGATTTTGTCTCCTGAATAAGTTCACTTTTCTGTTGAAAACTTAGGAATTCTGTGATTTCTGAATTGATCACAAATATTTTCTGAGTCCTGTGCTCAGAACATTTAGAAATTATAACGCTTTCCAGTTTTGTACCTTTCCCACACTTGTCAAGTAGCCCGATTGGGTATCTTACTAGATTTCTTTCAGAAAATTATCAAATGCAGACTGACTGTGTTCCGGCCTTTTAACTTTGCGGTAAATGGCACGTCCTAAATCAGACGGTGTATCTCTCTCGGGTGTGCTGGGATCGGCTGCGAAGGAGGGAGGGTGGTGTGTGGAGCGCAGGGCACACCAGCTGTGGGACGGAGTGCACGCGTGGACTCACACGGGGGCGTGGCAAACACGAGGCTGGTCTGGGGGAGCAGGTGAAGGGAATCACTAAATGCTTCGCAACCCGTGGTGCAGGCCACGCAAGAGGGATCCCAGGTTAAGGTGATGGTTCCCCAAATCAGTAACGACTCTCCCTGCCAGGAGCCCCGAGGGCTGGACTAGTGACGTGTCAACTCTTCTGGGCTTGGCGTGGGTTCACTCGGCGTTCACTGTATCCTTGTGTGCATGAATGAAGGTGACACGTGAGCAGACTCGTCGCGTAGGAACACATTCTGTTTGGGTAATGGCTCAGGAGCCCCCTTTTGAGGCAGTGACGATGTCTAAGGCCATCCTATTTCGGAGGACAGTTTTCTCATTAGGGACATTTCAGTACTCAGCAAGGACTGGCTGGGGGTTCACTTGGAGCTTCTGTATGTGCTGTGACATCCTTCAAGGGAGTAGAGGGGACAGGCGGCAGGTAGTCACCCAGGGGGAAGCAGACGTGCCACCTGGCAGCCTTGGGAGCCTGGGCTGGCTGGGATCCACTGCCCTCTCCGGTCCTCGGGTGCAGGGTGTCCCCACAGGTCCAGGTATGGCAGGACAGCGGGACCCCTGTGGAGACTGTGGTTCCCCTCACTGGGGTGCCAGCGACAGCTCCGTGCCGTCAGCAGCACAGCACCGTGGCGCACAGGGCGAGTTGGGGCAGGGGCGTCTCCGTGACTCCTGTATTGTGTGGCATTAGGTACCTTGGCAGTCCGCAGTCTGTCACATGGGCAGCAGGGCCACTAGCTGGAACACATGGAGCCTGGGCCGGTACAGCGGTGCCACTGGCTGCCAGGGTTCCCCAGTCAGCTTGCTCTCTACACCCCTTCTTCCTCCTCCCACCCCGTGCCTGCGGGTTATGAGGAGCTGGGACCTCCACCCAGTGTCACGCTCTTCCCCAATCTGGTGCATTCTGACCTCTGACCTCTGACCCCGACCCTCGTCTGATCACCAGGCTCTGTAGGTGGCACACACCTTCTCCAGGCCTCTAGTGCTGGCAGTCTGGTTGGCATGGTGACAGGGAAGGCTAGACTCAGGGACACACAAACACAGGCATGCACGTGCCAGTTTATCACTGGTTGGGGACTTGGAAGATGGCAGTTGCCTTGGGCATTGATTAGTGCACACAGGACATGCTGTTTGTCGCTGCATTAGCCGGTTACTACGTGTCAGGGGCAGTGCGCCATCCCAGCCGGGCTTAGTCATGGTCACCCACCCCTTAGCGTCCCACAGTCCCTTTAGGACAGCCCAGCTGTCACTGCAGAGGGTCCATGGCCGGGGTTCCCGAGTGCTGGGCTGTGTGGTGCCTGCCTGTGTGGACGGGCTGCCCCCATGAGACCAGCTGTCCTCTGGGCACCCGCTTCGTCTCAGAGGCCTCTGCGCTATAGCAAGTCTTGTGCTCAGCACACGGAGTCAGCCCTTCGGACCCAAAAACAGGACAGGTGACAAGTGGCCACGCAGGTCCATGGTGAGCTCTTGGTAGGCAGCTCTGCAGATGGTTACTCAGCCCTGTCTCCTAGACCGTGTTCCCTCCTCGTGTGACCTCTGTCCTGCTTCCCACTGCTGCGAGTGGCTCCTGGTCTGTGATGTGTCCCCTCACAGCTACTGTGAACGGTATGCCTTCTGCATGTGACTTACTCTGTTAGCTGCCTTTACTGTCACCACTGCTGTATTCAGAGAATGGCAGCAGCAGTTTTCTGTAACTTCCCCAAAACTCACAGCCACCATGGACCTGAGATTGAACTGTCCCCATGCTCTAGGCAGCAGAGCAGTGCTGGTCACAATTGGGAGTTTGGGGAAAACTTTGTATGGTGCGCGTCTTTTATAAACTCCATTTCTGTAGCAAGGTTAACTGCCTGGCATCTGTAGTTTCAGGAATTGGTTTTAAATGAAAGTCCTTTAACTGCCATCATCAAATGTCTGTGCTTTGAAGTCACTGTGACTGACTCCCATGTGAGTTCAGCCCAGCCACTCTGCACTGCCGGTAGGGAGTGAGCACATGGGTCGGACATGTGGGCGGAGGCTGGCACTAGTTTTACGATGGGCGCAGTGGGCAGTCAGGGACTCGGCAGAGAGGGCTTCCTGGAGGAGGGGTGGGGCTGAGTCTGGACTGGGTCCACAGGACTGGTTTACACATTGCGAATGAAGTTACCTACACAAATGACTGCAAGCAGTGTATGCAGGAAGGGTGGCCAGACGGTGGAATGCCAGCGAGTCCCCTCACTGACCTCTCTCTCCCTTTGAGCTCCTTGGCTGTGCCCTCATATTCGGACCTCACCGTTTACAGTTAGTGGGTCATCTCTTAATCTCTGTGCCTGTGAAGCACCGTGACTTCTAAATATGGATAGTTCATGTCACTTCCCAAAGAAATTCAGAAGTGTCATTAAAGACTCCGCTACACAAGGACACGTGTTAAAGGTGTTTGTAAAGTGTTGGTTAAGACACCACAAATTGAATAAAGCAGCACTGTGTTTCTCTGTATCCAGAAAAATGTTAAGGCTCTTCTGTGTTCCAGACGGCAAGCAGCAGGTTCTGAGTTTGGGCATGGACCTCCAGCTGGAGTGGATGAGACTGGAGGATTTTCAGAAGCATCTTGCTGGGGAAGATGAGACTTTCACTCCAGCAGATGCAGTTCCGAGCAGTGAGTAGTATGGGGGGGTGTGGCGATCCTTTCCATGACTGCGTACAGAACATTTAATTTATCGTCT
>NW_011889053.1:1015289-1019246 GCF_000151845.1 Pteropus vampyrus | reverse complement strand
TTTTCCTAATGTTTCTTTCTCTGGTCATGTGAAATTGGTGCCATTTGAGTAACAGTGGTGGCCTGCTCTGCTCCTGGTCTGAGGGACGTCCCTCAGGGTGGCTGTCGAGTTTCATTCCTTCTTCTCCCTTCAGATGTAGCTGGTTGACTTGTCGGCAGGGGCGGGTGTGGGTTTCATCAGACGCTCTTCCTCACCCTAAAAGTTGGTCTTAGAAGCAGACGCTGCAGGGGCCTTCCCAGAGTTAGGGACATTCACAGGAGGATGGGGTGGTTGTCAGTGGATCCTCCAGTCTGTCTGAAGTGCTGCTGCTAGAAATAATCTTACATTTGTGTTACCTCAGATTACTCATTCCGGCAAATTCTGCCAAGCCTGCAGGTCGTAACCAGATTAACTCATACACTGTTGGAACTGGGTTTTATCAAATAGTGTTTAATTAGTGGCTCGCTTTCCTCATATGGTGTTTAACTAGTGATTGGAAATTTTTTAGCTAATAGTTACCTTTCTCTTCAACTTTGTTCAGAGTGATTTCTTTACTCAGTTTTGTTGTATCAGCACCGTTTCCTACTTCAGAATTTTCTTTATCGTTAGAACAATTAAACTGTCACTTCCCAGCAGTTAGGTGTACACAGGCCAACGTTCGCCTATTCCAGCTAGCACTCGTTTCGGCTTGCCATCAAATACAGTAGGCTTGCATGACTTCCCGTGGTCATTTCTAGCCTGACATTGTTGGCCAACTACACGCATGAGTTTTACCTAGAGCACAGGAGACTTTCAGACCTGAAGTCTGAGATACCCAAGTGCTGTTGCCATTCATGCAGCATCAGGATTCACTATCCATGTCCTGTCACGTGAAGTACTGATGTACCTGTGGGACCCAGTGCATAGACGTTGTGAGAGGTTCCGGTCATGTACATACAAAAAAGTCAAGGTTATTAGTTTCTGATGTTTTATTAGGCTACTTTGGTGGGAAAAGTCAGTAATGCTTAAAATTAGTGCACTTCAGTGATTTCACATTGAAAGTCTAAAATGTCTCTACTTAAACATTAATGTTTTTTCTTCAACAAAATCTATTAAGGACTCAAGCGGGATGACGCTGGTGATGCTGGCCGCAGCCGGAGGACAGGACGACCTGCTGAGGCTCCTGATCGGGAAGGGGGCCCGGGTGAACGGGCGGCAGAGGAACGGGGCCACCGCCCTCATCCACGCAGCCGAGAAGGTTGGGCAGCTTTAAAATTTACATTCCTGTTCATCTGTCCTTGTCATAGGTGGGAGTTGTACCAACAGCAGCAGTTTGTATTGAGTTTTCAAATGTGATTTTCTAGTTGGCAGTGTCATGTTGAAAAAGCACCTCTGACCAAGGCACCAACACCAATCTCAGTCTTGGGCCTTTTTAAAAATCTTTTCCTATTGAAATTAAGTGTCCCTTTGGTTAACAACTTACTGTCCCCACATTACCTTTCTGGAGGGCGGCTCTGCACAGGGTCCTACGGGGAAGCCAGTGGTTAGGCTTTAGGTTGACACTGCTGGCCAGATTGAGTGTGGCCATGCCCCAGACTCCAGTGCCTCCCCCCTGGGGAGTGCACAGCGTAGAATCACTGTCCCCACCGACCTGGGGGAGGCTGAGTGGACGTGTGACAACGTCTTGTCGGGAGTTTGGGGAGTTAACTTGCATTTTCTCTTTAATAGAATTTCTTGACCACAGTGGCTATCCTTTTGGAAGCAGGAGCCTTCGTCAACGTCCAGCAGAGCAATGGGGAGACGGCGCTCATGAAGGTGAGGGGGCCGAGGGCGGGGAGCAGTGAGGGACAGAAGGGACATTAAAGACTGCTGGGTTGTGCACCTCATGGTGGGTGTGGCCTGGACGAGTGTGGGGACGGGGAGGGCATGGAGGCTGCAGGCTGGCTCCCGTCACTGTGTGGCGTTGGGTGCGTTGTCTCAGCCTTGGGTCACTCCGTGTTGGACGTGGGCGTGGCAGGCAGGCTGTGTAGCGTGCCGCTGGAGCACGCGCCCTCCACAGTCAGCGCATCTGCAGGGGCGAGTCCAGTGTGCCACTTCTTCCCACGACAGCTGTAGACTCTTGCTCAGGTTCTGTGGGGACAGAGAGGGCACAGCTTTGGCCTGCCACCGCCTCCCTGGACTCAGCAGTGGAGCCCACTGCAGTGTCAGCAGAGCCACCGAAGTCGCTGTAGGGGCAGCCGGCAGCAGCTGTGTAGTGCGTCCTCTCTGGCCCGCAACAGCGTTGGTCTGGGAGCCCACCCCCGCATCCCTTACGTGTGTCCGGTGCTGCACATGGTCAGGGTGGCACTCAGGGCAGGGAGTCCGTCTGGCTGAGACACCACCAGGTGTGTTCTAAGCAGGTATACCCAGGACGGCCCTGAACCTGTCAGTGCTGTCTTAGGCTGACTGAATTCAAACTTGTGCCCACGCGTGTCTCCCGGAGAAGCTCCTGGGGATTTTGAAATTTTATGCCACGAGGTGCTTAGGGGTGCCCCATGTGACCTCTGGGCGCCTCTGCTGAGATGTCGCCCTCAGGACGGAGGACACGGGTAGAGGTGGAGCAGCAGCGCTAAGGCCCGCAGTCCTTTCCCCTGGGGGCACAAGTGTCTCTTGCAAAGCTGCCCGTTTCCCAAGGAACCAGGCGGGACAGGAAGGAATTGCGTGCAGTCTGTGCTGTCCCCTCCCATTTGTGTTGACGCTTTCTGACACTTGGGAGACCCACCCCGGGTCCGTTCCCCAGCTGCCTCTACCCCTCACGTGGGGCCCAGGTGTGGAGGAAGGGAGGGACGCGGCCTGGCGGTCACCGCATCTCAATGGCTGTTCTTGGACGCAGGCCTGTAAGAGAGGGAACTCGGACATTGTGCGCCTGGTGATCGAACGTGGCGCTGACTGCAACATCCTGTCCAAGCACCGGAACAGTGCCATGCACTTCGCCAAGCAGAGTGACAATGTGCTGGTGTACGACCTGCTCAAGAGCCACCTGGACACGTAAGTGGCCCGTGCCTGGGGCCCGCCACGTTCCATCGCGGCGGCCTGCCCATGCCCGCTGAGGAAGCGGTCCTGACGGGCTTCCATTCTCAGGCTACAAATTCAAGTGGCATGTGAGTGACTTTCCTGCGAGCTGCCGAGTCCCAGGAACTTCCAGACCGGAGGAGGAGGAGGAGGAGGTCTCAGCAGGACAGTGTAGATTTTAGTCATGCTCCCACTGTGGCTCAAAAACAGTTTCTTAGAACGCTTTAAATTTTATTCTGTAATAGAGATCATTTTTGAGCACTTTCAGGTTCGGTGACATGGAAAGCAGATTTTCTTTTCCACGCCCCTCCTGCCCCAGGCAGGCATAGCCAACCCCCACTGTCAGCACCCTGCCAGTGGGCCTGGGGCAGTTAATGAACCTGTGTGGACAGCAGCACCTGTGGTCCCTAGCTTATGTCACAGACTTTCCTTACCTGAGAGGACAGTGTCACTGCCCTGAAGACCCTGCTCCTTGTAGTCACCCCTCCCTCTCCCCAACCCCGGCAGACACGAATGCTTTTATCGTCTCCATAGATGTGGTAGAGCTGCAATCATAGTGTCACCTTCTCAGACTGGCTTGACTTCCGTCACTTACTGATGGCATCTCAGTTTCCTCTGTGGCTTCTCACGGCCTGACAGCTGGTTCCCGTTTAGTGCCGAGTGTCAGTCTTTCCTCTCCATCTGGATGCCTCAGTTTGTCCAATCACATTCATTCTTTTCTTGAAGGTTCATACATGTAATTCAGTAGCTGGTCACCACATCTGGCAGGAGGTGTGCTTTGTCACCGCAGCAGAGTCAACAGTGGGTACTGTCCCCTCTCCCTCATTTGCAATGACTGCACGGTGGCTCCTTCAGTTCCAAGTATACAATCTATGGTCTAGGCAGAAAGGAAAATACATTTAGGACAGTAGACAAGAAGGGGCCATGTGCCCGCTCAGCCCCCAGTAA
>NW_011889053.1:1010693-1015239 GCF_000151845.1 Pteropus vampyrus | reverse complement strand
AGTGCCGAGTGTCAGTCTTTCCTCTCCATCTGGATGCCTCAGTTTGTCCAATCACATTCATTCTTTTCTTGAAGGTTCATACATGTAATTCAGTAGCTGGTCACCACATCTGGCAGGAGGTGTGCTTTGTCACCGCAGCAGAGTCAACAGTGGGTACTGTCCCCTCTCCCTCATTTGCAATGACTGCACGGTGGCTCCTTCAGTTCCAAGTATACAATCTATGGTCTAGGCAGAAAGGAAAATACATTTAGGACAGTAGACAAGAAGGGGCCATGTGCCCGCTCAGCCCCCAGTAATTCCTGTGGGCATCTGTGGCTGCAATGGTCCCAGGAAGCCTACCCGTCCCCGCCTGTCCATGGGGGTAAGTCACAAACAGGCGGCGGGTGACCAGCCTTCCCATGTGCACGAGACGAAGGGGCCGCTAAGATGATGGATTTTGCTTATGACTAAATTAAGAGTCCTGGGGCCTCAAGGGTCCTGGGGCTTAACCTCCAGAATGAGACTGTCCCCGGGGAACTAGACCTTGCTGAGTTTGCCTGCCTACTAGACCTTGCTGAGTTTGCCTGCCTGCTTCCCTTCCCACACAGGCTGTCCCGAGTCGCAGAGGAGACTATCAAGGACTACTTCGAAGCACGCCTCGCTCTGCTGGAGCCGGTCTTCCCCATAGCCTGTCACCGTCTCTGTGAGGGGCCAGATTTTTCAACGGATTTCAATTACAAACCTCCGCAGAACATACCAGAAGGTGAGCCTGTTTTCTCTCGGTTTGAAATGCAACACTAGAACTATTAAGTGACAGAACTCTTTCTGTTATGCACGATTCTCAAGTAAAAGGACAGCTGCTCTGGCAGAGTCAGCTGAGACCCAGCCTCCCCAGCGACTGTCAGGGTTCACAGAGCCTAGGGTCAGCGCTTGTTTAAGGAAGTTGGGTCTCGAGAATTAAAACTAACTTTTATTAAAATTTACTGTTAAGATTCTGAGCCCAGAATCAAATGTTTTTCCTCAACTTTATTATTGCTCATAGCTTCACCTCTTATGCACGTCTTGCCCCATAACAAAGTTCAGGAGATGGAGGTGTCACGACTGCGGCTGCCTTCTCTAGGATGTGGGGTGCAGGTGATACCGCCTCTGCCTCCAAGTATGAAGTTTACACTTTCAAAACCTTCCCACCCATTTTTAAGAATGTATGCAAGAAGACACAGCTTCTCACACTGTGTATTTGAAGAGTGGCAACATGTTGTCGTCACTACTCAGGGGAGTCCCTGACCTCCTTTCCTCTGGGACCAGAACCAAAAAGAATAAATGGTTCTTTGGGTCGTCTGTGAAGTCTCCTCATGTTTATTACAACTGGCCTGGATCAGTATTTATTTTTGTATTTAAAATACAGCTTCAAAAATAAAACGAAGGTTGCACAATATTTTGAATATTCAGAGAAAGCTCTAGATCTCATCCTTTTTTTCCCCAAAATAAGATTTTTTAAAATTTAGCTTTAATGTAGGAAAGTATATTTTTAAGTCTGTTCCTTGAGCTATTGGTAGTGACTATTTGAACAAAAAATTAAAAGGGCTGCAGTTTGAAAAAATGCTAGTTAAATCTGGAAGCTAGAAGGTGCCTGAGGGTGTGGTGTGAGTGGGTGGGGAGGTGGCTGTGCCCAGCGGGCGTTAAAATCCCTGTTTACATCTTCCTTGCCCAGGCTCTGGCATCTTGCTGTTTATCTTCCACGCAAACTTTCTGGGTAAGGACGTGATTGCTCGGCTCTGTGGACCCTGCAGTGTGCAAGCTGTAGTTTTAAATGACAAATTTCAACTTCCTATTTTTCTGGTAAGAAAAAGTACATTTAAGACTTAAATTGCTGTTTTAATGAAAGTGTGTTAATTATAATTCATTAAACTAGTTGCTAGAAATGAGACAATACTGATAATCAGAAAGTAAAATTATCCTAAATTTTCGTTGAAAATCTAAAATATGCCTTTTCTCACCATCATACGTATATGTTTCCTTCGATTTGCTTTGAACATTTCTGTTTATACCTAAACACCACCACTGGACAAGCACTGGTTTTATGTAGCTTACTTTAAATGCTTACTTTTAGGTAATCATTATGCTATTATTTTGATTACATTTTTAAATACATATGTAACTACTAAATGCCCTTGAAGAATCTTTATGCATGATTCCTTTGCCACATTCAAAATTCTTAGGCTGAATTAAGAAAAATTTAGTTATGAAGATCAACACTCGTGCTGTGTATGGCTGGGTCCATTCTAATCCTAAAGATTTATCTGGACATTGTTTTGTTATTTGTATCCTTTATTGCCTTGTATGAATTCAATTATAAAACTTGTATTTGTCATCATCACCAGAGTCTTAAGGTTATACCGTAGGTGTACAAATTGGAAGAAACGCTTTTTTTTTTCCTTTTTCCCTAGGATAGTCATTTTGTTTACTCCTTCAGCCCTGTGGCAGGCCTCAACAAGCTCTTCATAAGGCTGACAGAAGCACCCTCCGCTAAGGTGAAACGCTTTCCCTCCTGCTGTCCCCAAACTGCTGGGTGCACCTGTCTGAGTGAGATACATGCTTGACATTCAGGGTGTGTCGGTGCAGGGATGGGGGGCGTCTAGCAGTCTGAGCTGCTGTGTGGCCTGGGCTTTGGTATTTCATCACCATCGTATGTCCCTTGGCTGGTCACCAACCTCTCTGTGAAATGAAGCTGGACTAGACGGGACTATCTGTGTGGTAGTACAATTCTCTAAGTAAAAATCAAATTATAAGCACTTGAATTTATTCAAGCAGGTGACCATTCCAGCCACCTAACCTGATAGATACCCCGTCAGGACATTGCAGTAGGGAGATGGCTCTGGGCACGGGTGCCACTCCTGCTGACCCGTGTGTGCATTCATTCCTCCAGGTGAAGCTGTTAATCGGTGCGTACAGAGTGCAGCTGCAGTGACCGAGCCAAGGCCTGGGGTGGACTGAAGGGACGGACTGACCTTCAGACTTCAAATACTGTCCCTAAAGCAGCTGAGGACTCTGGCACAGCCAACACTCACGCCTACATTTAAAGTCTGTAAACCTCGTGCAGTTTAAGGCCTGTCACTTGTCACAGTCTCTTAAGATGGGACACGGTGTTCTAATGTCATAAAATATAAATGTAAGTATTTGTGCTAGCATTCTGAAGTCTTGGTGTTGTGTCCAGGCTGCATATTTCTGTTTCCACAATGTGGAACTGTACCTATGAGGACTGTCTCCTTTTTTTAACTAAGTTTCTACTGTCCTGGTGAATTTGTGTTGCTCCACGCATTAAGCAAAGCGTGAATCTGCTGCTAACGTGCAGTTGCTCATGTCTCGAGCTGGAGGTGGCAACTTGGTATTTTTCCAGTTATCCTTTTTTTGAAGAGATAAAAGCAAAAAATGTCAACCAGGACATCGTGAGGTATAAAAGGACGTTTAACCTTGCTTACAGCTATCCTGTACCCTTCCTCTGAGCACTGGCAAGGCCAGCCAGCTTTGCCACTGCCTCGGGTGACGAGTTACTGCCACCACTGATTCTCCACAGGTCTAACTCTGACTCCATTTAAAATTGTGAATTATTTTTCAGAATGTCACATTGGACTCACACACATTGTGTTGCCATTTTTACTTTCTGGTTTTCTCAATAAAACAACACAATGTTGATCTACTTTCTTTGTTTTAAAACGGTGGGTACCGAGGGTGCCGTGCTTTGGCTACTCAGCTTTGATGCCGTGTGGCATCTGCTGACTTGAGTTAGCAACGGTGCAGAGACCAGGAGCAGGAGTGCCTCGTTCAATACATATAAGGGAAGTGGGTTTTTAAAGAAAATTTCTGTTATCTCAAAATCCAGCCTAAGATAAGGTTACAAGGACATTGAGTAATGAGGACATGCTGCTTACCAAGGAGGCACGGCCATCTCGGGTCAGAAACCTGAGACACCACGCAGCTGTAGTAAGTCCGCAAGGGCTACACCTTCAACAGCTGAAGTGTGATTAACAGGGAGTGGGGTAAGTCGTTTCGACTGAGCCAGGGCCCGGCAACATGAGAGCGCGCGATAGCTTGGGCCAACACGGCCCTGTGTCGGCTTCTGCCCACTTTGTGCTGGGTGTACTGGTTAAGTCCTGTGTTTCCTAGGACTACAGTGCAGACGCATGCAACTTAACACAGTTTTGCTCCGAATGAGCGCTCGCTTCTGTGCAGCAGGTGAGAAGCACTGCTGCAGTTCCGGTTCCTTACCTGCACCACGTGTGGGCGGGCGATGGCTTCTCTGGCAAACAAGCGGTCCCCAGCAGCTACCTTATTGTGTGCAGGTGTGCGCAGTGCTGCAGACGGGCGCGGCACAGGACACGTGTCTGAGCTGCTCATCGCAGCCACGGGCCATCTCGTGACTTGGCGTCATCACAGAGGGGATACATCACTCTGGCTAAACTCCCTGAAAAGCAATTAGTGCACAGCTTTTTACTTCAAATTGATCTTGCCTCAAAGAAAACTCACTGCTCAGCCATTACTTCCTCCCAGTGTCTGCTGACGAAAGGAC
>NW_011889053.1:992433-1010643 GCF_000151845.1 Pteropus vampyrus | reverse complement strand
TTTTTTTAACTAAGTTTCTACTGTCCTGGTGAATTTGTGTTGCTCCACGCATTAAGCAAAGCGTGAATCTGCTGCTAACGTGCAGTTGCTCATGTCTCGAGCTGGAGGTGGCAACTTGGTATTTTTCCAGTTATCCTTTTTTTGAAGAGATAAAAGCAAAAAATGTCAACCAGGACATCGTGAGGTATAAAAGGACGTTTAACCTTGCTTACAGCTATCCTGTACCCTTCCTCTGAGCACTGGCAAGGCCAGCCAGCTTTGCCACTGCCTCGGGTGACGAGTTACTGCCACCACTGATTCTCCACAGGTCTAACTCTGACTCCATTTAAAATTGTGAATTATTTTTCAGAATGTCACATTGGACTCGCACACATTGTGTTGCCATTTTTACTTTCTGGTTTTCTCAATAAAACAACACAATGTTGATCTACTTTCTTTGTTTTAAAACGGTGGGTACCGAGGGTGCCGTGCTTTGGCTACTCAGCTTTGATGCCGTGTGGCATCTGCTGACTTGAGTTAGCAACGGTGCAGAGACCAGGAGCAGGAGTGCCTCGTTCAATACATATAAGGGAAGTGGGTTTTTAAAGAAAATTTCTGTTATCTCAAAATCCAGCCTAAGATAAGGTTACAAGGACATTGAGTAATGAGGACATGCTGCTTACCAAGGAGGCACGGCCATCTCGGGTCAGAAACCTGAGACACCACGCAGCTGTAGTAAGTCCGCAAGGGCTACACCTTCAACAGCTGAAGTGTGATTAACAGGGAGTGGGGTAAGTCGTTTCGACTGAGCCAGGGCCCGGCAACATGAGAGCGCGCGATAGCTTGGGCCAACACGGCCCTGTGTCGGCTTCTGCCCACTTTGTGCTGGGTGTACTGGTTAAGTCCTGTGTTTCCTAGGACTACAGTGCAGACGCATGCAACTTAACACAGTTTTGCTCCGAACGAGCGCTCGCTTCTGTGCAGCAGGTGAGAAGCACTGCTGCAGTTCCGGTTCCTTACCTGCACCACGTGTGGGCGGGCGATGGCTTCTCTGGCAAACAAGCGGTCCCCAGCAGCTACCTTATTAATGTGTGCAGGTGTGCGCAGTGCTGCAGACGGGCGCGGCACAGGACACGTGTCTGAGCTGCTCATCGCAGCCACAGGCCATCTCGTAACTTGGCGTCATCACAGAGGGGATACATCACTCTGGCTAAACTCCCTGAAAAGCAATTAGTGCACAGCTTTTTACTTCAAATTGATCTTGCCTCAAAGAAAACTCACTGCTCAGCCATTACTTCCTCCCAGTGTCTGCTGACGAAAGGACAGGTAAGTGGGCAGAGCATGGGTGCAGCTCGCTGCCCACTGTTCAGATCTGGTCCGCCTGGAGTGCTCGCAGACGGCGTGGCACACGTGCTTTACCTGCAGCAGCACATGGTCCAGAGCCAGGCCCGCCACGCTCACTAAATGTGCCACTGCCATGACATGGCAGGAGGTCGGTCCAGGAACAGGAAATTATCCCAATTGAGACACACTTCTCTCCAGTCACACCCATCGGCTTTCTCAGATTCAGAACGTGCAGGATTGGTTCAGTGGAAGGTCAGGAGGCTGCTGTTAGACTGCACTTACAGGGACTCCCAGAGCTGGCAAGGGCGCATCCAGGATGCCAACAGTGAGCGTTTTCTGTGAGAGCACAGTCCTTGAGCAAAGGCTGGGAGAAATGGAAACGTGCAGGCTGGTGAGCAAAGAGCAGGGGAAGCAGGACGTACGCACCGGAACCGCCAAGAGTGCTGCTGAGTTCCAGGGACGGCTGATGGAGGCCACTCCGCTTCCTCCGTCCTGTGTTGATCTGCAGGTGATGCCCCTCACACCAACCCCAATGTCCTCGGGTCCAGCTCCTCCCTCCAGGACACCGGAGCCTTACCAACCAGGAAGCTGGGCCTAGGGACACCATGGTTGGTGTGAGGGGCATCACATGCAGATCTGCCTGTCACCCTCAGCTCCCAGAGGCCCCCAGGTGGGATCTAACTGCCATCTGTCACTCGACAACATAGTACTTCTGCCTTACCGCTCATTACTTGCTTTCCTTGGGCCAAGTGCTTTTTCTCATAATGCCACATTTCTTGAGTAGTTCCTTTCCTTGGGACTGACCCAAAATTGCAGGTTATGTGGGGCAGTAAAAACCCCTGCAGTGTGTCACGGAGAGGGCGCCTGTCAGTTGCTAGGCTGCCACCGTGACACTTCACACACTGACCAGCAAGACCGCGCCGGGGAAACGTTCATCTTTAAAACAAAAACTCTGGAATTTATATAAAGTTTGCACTATTCCAGATTATCATTTTAACCATAGAAAATTTGTCCGTGAGGTCTGATTTTTAAATGTCAAGCATTACTCTCTATGTAAACAATGAGCAGTTAATAAACTCACAAATGAAGGTGTGTTTAATCTGGCTTGTTCTGTGTCGTCACAAACATTTCATTATAAATAATTTGCTGTGCTGCAGTCAAACATTCATGAAGTGCATTAGTGTATTTGACCTGTGCAGTGTCCTTTGGCACCTGCTGGCTCTGTAAGCCGTACTGCATGAGCTTGTCTGGACACAGTCCCTGTGAGCGCATGGCTGAGGGGCCACCTGCAGGCTGGGCTCCCACAGGTGCGAGAAGCACCGCTTCAAAGGACAGCCTGAAGATGGTGTTTTTAATAACATTCCTGAAGGAGGAGACTGCCACGTCACTTCCCTCTGCGGGAATTAAATGCGTATTTGGTATTTTACTAATTTAATAAAATTTAGTGTCTTCCTGGAATGAACCAGTTTTTCATTGATGAAGCAAGTTACTTTACCAGCATTCACTCGTTTTTCACCAAATTTAACTTCAAAAACCTACAGCCCCAGTGACAAAATCCCCTCGCCAGGATGACAAGTGCTGTCAGCCACAGTCAGTGGTCCTCCAGAGGAAAGCAGACCACAGGGGGGCTTCCAGAATAGCTGCTGGGTGGGTCCCATCCCTAGTTTGCTTCGTTGAGCAGGTGAGCCTGAGAATGTATGTTCCTACGCTCCCAAGTGACAGTGACCCTAGGGACCAGCTCTGAGAGCCACTGCCCAGCATAATTCTCTATGGCTGGATAACAGCACCCAGAGTAGCTGTCCTGTTTTTGTGCAGCATGAGGTGCCACGTTAAGGTTCGACTCTGAAAGGCAAGTTGTGCCCACATTGGGGCCCGCTGCTGTGCCCACTAGCCCCTGGGTCCTGGGGAAATGCAGTCGGCCTAGGGATGTGTCATCCTGAGACGTCACACTGCCAAGGAGCTCGCGAGGCAGACGCCCTGTCCCCAGGTCACAGTTTGAGCAACCAGAACAGAATGGAGTGCTGACTGCCACGTAAGGGCTGCACAAGGTAACACTTTGTGGATCTATCAGGATGGCAATACATCATCGGAATTCTGACAGATCAGAATGTGTGAGTGTTCCCAAGTTTTATGTCTAACCTAACGAAATAACAGAAAACCTGTGACCCTCTGCAAAGGGGAGAAGCAGCTTCTGGCCCTCGTGTGGGGCGGAGCCTCTGACACTACACCCCTTTAAGATGACACACTCTCCGGAAGGGCACGAGACTATCATTTTAGGCTTTGGATCACTAAACACCAAGAGGGAACTTTTTTCCTGTAGTGAACACACTGAATGTGTCATTTCCAGTCCCAGCCCAGTTTTTCCTAAAGACACATATAGACAGACATGACTACCCACGAGGAAAGACGACAGCGAAGTGCAGCTAAAAACCCCTCCGCCCTGGCTCAGAGGACAGGGCGGTGACCCTAGGGGTCCCCAAAGACGGCCGGCCGATAAGCAGAGGTTTCACTTTCCACCACCAACTATTTGCCGGCATTCCACCGACTCAAAGCACAAGCACCAACACAAATGTTCACGTCGTCAACCATCGGCATCCAGAAAAACGAACGAAGACACTAGAAGGAAGGGACGAGCCGTCGCAACAGACCCCGACCTACCTCAAAGACGCCAGGACGCCAGCATGCCCTGTCCTTGTGCTGATCTGTGATGGAGGGCGAACTGCAGGCAGCTCATCCACGTGTTCTTTTATCCTCCTAGAATACAACAAAATCGTATTCAGCCTTCAGTAAGACAGTTTCAATCATCCATCTTAAAAGCTGCTGTAACTCAGTTCTTAAAGCTCTTAGAAGCATCAGTGCTGCTTAACCTTCTCGTTTGAGGACTTCGTTCTGTGAGGTTCCCCTTCACGTCCTCAAAGAACTTCAACCAACTTAAAATATACTCGATCGTATGTTTTGGCATTAAACAGTTAAATCCTAAACACAAAATCTTCAAGTCTGCTAATGATTTTAAAATATTGGGTCTATTTTGTAAGCCCTCATATTTCCATAGGTAGGTCCTCTTGAAAAGCTTGGAACCTTAAAATCAAAAGCCCTGCACAGAATCCTGATTCCTCCTGGGTCTACAAGATTTTATTCTGCTCATACCGAGGCAGGGCACACAGCATGTGCTCCCCAGAACAGACTGTCCTACCTCTCAACTAACACCCTGGGCCAGCGCTCTCCCAAGCCAGCGTGCGCCTAGAGTTTTCACTAAGGTACAGGCTTATATTTGTTACCTCATCCTTATAAAATGTGTCTTCTAACTAGTATACCTGGAATACTAGTACAGCACACAATTACAATTCAGAAATAAGAGATCTGTGCTGAATTTGTTAGGGGTACATGACCCAAAATACTAGAAATGATTCTCTAGATTAGCACTGTTTTCAAAGTACATGAGTCTCAAATTCACTTGAGAATTGGCTGAATTATGAACCGCCTTCCCCCCCGCCTCCCTCCACAAAAGACACAGGCAAAACTGCATGCAATTTAAGGGGTATGTAGGTTCCTACAATGCATCTCGATTATCCAGCAGGACCCATCGTCCCAGGTATAAAACCTTAAAATATTTTTTCAAATAAGGCATGTCGTAACAAAAAAAAATATTGTTTACATACTTGCGCCTGTGGCTAGCACCTGATACTTTCTGTGTGCCTGCTCCTAACGCCAATAGCATTCTGGGACTGGCCTTATAAATTGATTGCTCTGTACGCATCGCCTTCAGTCAAGTTAAGGCTGACGAGAATAAATGAACCATAACCAAACTGAAATGGATTACTTCTTAATGCTACAATGATACCAGGACTATGAAACATTTTAATTAAGTCTTAACTTTTCAAAAAAGTGAACATGCAATTTACAAAGCATTAAACACATACTGAGTCCTAAAAACGTAACCTCTAAAAGTTAGCCAAGTTCTAGTTAGTCTTATTTAAAAAGGTGGCTCATCCTTACACTTGAGTCCAATATCCAAAGACTAGAGTTCTGAGACCAGGCATATAGTCAGCAGTGATAAGGCAACCACAGTGAGCCACCGCACACGCACGCCCTTCCGTGGAGCTCGTACTCCATGGCGGCCTAGAGTGCTCATGTACAAAGACAGAAGGACTTTACTATTTCTGATCCTGAAGAATACCTATCGCCATCAAAGTGACACTGCCAAATATGAAAACAATAATTGCATTAAAAGGTTTCCCGTAACTGAAATCTTAAAGCATAACTGTGAAAGGACTATACGACTTCAAGTTGGACAAAAGTAATGTTTTCAATTTATTTCAGGATAAAACTGGGACAGGAAGAAGCAACTGCCAGTTAACGCTGGGTTTTATCTTCCGCTCCAAAACACCTGACTTGTTAAGAATGAAAAGGCTTCTCTAACCATAGCCTAAGGTTTCTCACAGTGTGAAGAGCCAATGCCACCCACGCGTCCCTCTAAGAATAAAACATGGGAGATGTGATGGCTCATTCTCAGTAGTCAATCAGGTGACGATGCCCTTGACACCCTCCCTCCGCCTTGGAGCTGGAGACGGCATCCTCTCCACTGAGCACACCAGGCCACTACGTCAATGTCACTTACAGTTCATACTACGTGATACGTAAATTACATAAATAGGAATACTTTCCAAGAAAGGAATGTTGCAAACATAGATAACATAACTCAACAAGCACAGAGGCTGAGGAGCACTCTCGAAGCTGTTCAAATACAACGTACGACTGTAAAAACCAGCAAAGCAGGATTTTAATAACAGCTGGTGTTGAAAATACCTTGCCAGACATCACCCTACAAGGCAGGTCGCTCTGATGCGGACTCCACGTCTTACGGCGTGACCACCAGACCTGCCAGGCACCGCTCACAGCGGACTCTGACCCTATGCCTCCGAGACAGACGTGAGTACAGTGACGTGCCATTGTTACGGGCGATTCACAGCGGGCAAGCTGCCCGTACACACTGAAGCCACCCATTCTAGTATTAACTGACTGGATCTTTTGAGTGCAAGAAAACAGTGTTTGAATAAAATAATCACATCAAAAAGATTAAGGCTCAAAATTCAAAAACCAATTCCCAAGGAAACTTGAAAAAACGCCCGTGAAAGTAGTGACTGTAAAACACTTGACAGTACTAACCTACAAGCTCATTCTGCTTCACAATTTCAACTAGTGAACAAATGATGAATATGATTTCAATATAACTTAAATGTTTAATTGGAAATGAGAAAGTCAAAAAATGTCTCCACATTTAATTTGCACATGACTCTTGCATTGAAAATTTGCAATAAAATGAAAATAGCAAACTAAGGCTTTGGTTTTCAATCAAATCAGTGCACCTTCCATGCAAATTAATAAAAATTCAATGATACAATGAATAACTTCCACATTTCAGCTGTCATTCTGTAAAAAGCAAAATCCATAATAGGAACATTCAATTCTGGATTCCCAATGACAGCTGGCTTTTCAGAATTCTAATAAAGCTACCGATGTGGGTATTTTTACATCACAGGTTATACACAAGTTTTCCATCGGATAGCAATGAAACCACACAACCTAGTTATAAACAGCTGTGAGGGTATGGTAAGTAGAGACAGGCAAAAGCATCTCATAAAAGGTATCTGAAGGGTGAAGAAGAGTCTAAGGCACGCAACATGAGAAGCCACCAGGGAAAAAGCACACTGACACCACAAATGTACCTTGCACGCCCACCCTGGCGCTACGTCTGGCATGGCCGACGGTGCTGGGCAGCTGCGAAAGGTGGAGGACCAGAGCCCACCACACTGCCTATGGGAGGATGAGGCAGGACACGCACTCCAGGAAACTGTTCGACAGTTTCTACACTCAGCAATTCCTAGATTTCCCCCCCAAGAAAAACGAAGTGTACAGATGATGTGTACAAGAACGCTCACCATAGCTTTATTCATTGTAACCCCAAAATGGAAATCGCTCCAGGAGTGTGGCCACAGGGGGCTGGACAAACAAAATGCAGCACATCCATGCAGTGGCCAGGTACGAACGCTGATGCCTAAGAGAGGCCAGAGGCGAGAGTCCATTTACAGGATGGTCACAACTCCAAAAGAATCCACGGGGACCAAAACAGTGGCTGCCCCTGTCCTAGACGGGCTGGCTGGGAGAGCGCACATCATGTCTGAAGCGTGAGGAAGCAGGTCACATCAGACAAAACTCATAACTTTGGAAGAAGTGGCAGGCTGGTCCAAATTTTTAGAAAGCAGGATTTTAAGTTTTAAATTAACGAATCAGAAAAAAGTTCACGCAGCAACCCAAAATTAAGAAATAGTACATAAAATAAGGTCGTGTCAAGTAAACAGGTAAGAATCATCATTTATAAATATGAAATAACCCTGAAATTACAAACTACGGGAGAAAAAATAAAGATTGCAACATTTCCTTTAGCCGCAAGGCACATTTTTTTTCTCAGCTTATTGAAGGCAACTAGATTTCTTTCACGAAAATAATTTATTGGTATATGTACCATATTTTTCTCCAAAGAGCGTAAGTAATATTGACTGTATCAAAGAAATGTAAGTTCAGCGAAGACTCATATGGACTCTAATAAACTGATGACTTTATCAAATGTAATTCACATTGTCTAAGAACAGTTAGTGTTGACTGAGTCCCAAGGGCCCAAAGGTGTCTCCATAAGCCACATCTGCAAAGCAATTGTGACGAAGTAAACAGCAGCTTGGGAGTGAAAGATCCCATCGAAAATTTTCAAACTTCATTTTGCCCCCCAATTCCTACAAAATCGTTTCAACTGAAAATAGAACAACATTATCCTCTTGTGAACACCTAAGATTTCTCGAGCACCCTCAACACAAAAGTCAAAGAAACCCTCTCACTGATCACTGCATAATCAGGGTTAGGTTTTTAAAAACAACTTGGACTACAAGGACAATAAATTACTTTTTTAGTTCACAAAAATATAATTTTTATGAAATTATCTGTACAACCTCCACTACATTCTTTTAAAGTTCAATATCTCAAGGAAATTCTTGCCACATCAAAGAATCCCACCAGTTATGTATCAACCTAGCTCACATATAACAGACACTGGAAAACGATTATCAAATGATACTCAACAGTTTATTTTTCACAAATACTTAAAACCACTTAAAAACAGCACCAACTGTCACTTTGAAGATACCATGGAAATCAGCGTACTAGGAAAAACGTATCCTGCAGAACCAATGAGTGGATTTACGTGCAGCAAACACCACGATGATGTGGCTGGGGAGAAATCAGACATCAAACAAGTATAATCGACAGTTATGTGTTGATTGTCTGTTTAAATCTACTTTAAAATAGGGTGGAAAACAGGTGCTAAACCCAGTCCCTGATGAGGCAAGAGGACCTTCGCTCAGCAAACCCTTCTGGGGGGCCACGCTTCTGATAGAAGTGCACCCCAACCTGCACCTACATGAAAGTACGTTAGCGTGGTGAAATGCTTTACTGCCTCGTCCTGAACACAAGATACCAACATTTCTTTAAAAAAAGACAAAAGATACCATTCTATAAAAAAAAAAAGACAAAAACAAAAGGGAAAGTTAAAAAAAAAAACTTGTCACTTTTTTTAAAAGCACAAAATTTTCTCATTATCAATTACCACTAGGTTTGAGTTAGACTGTACAAAGCAGATTAACAGAAAACACAAAAATATGGCGTAAAAAAATGAAGAGTCGTAAATCTCACTTCTCCCACTTTCTGTGTATGCACAAAGTCTGTGTAAACAACTCCCATCCTGAACCCCTCCAACACCACAGCTGCGTCTCGGCAGAGCCCAGGACACTGGCCCCCGCAGGCATGACAGGGTCTCCTGGGTGACCCGTGAGCCCCTGAGCCGCCTGCAGCCCTCCCCAAACCACACGCACCTTCCCTCGGAGCTCACGAAAACATTCCCAGTGACTCTGCGTCGCTTACACTCAGCTGACACACCGTGTGGCACACAGAAGTCTCACTTTGACTGCTGGCAGGTCCAGTGTGACCTTGGAAGAAGTGCCTGCTCAGACCCCACGCACACGCGGTGGGGACCATCTCACAGGGGCGACCAAGACTGCAGGAACGCGGTGCAGTTCTGAGGGAGGCAGGCAGCATGTCATGGACCAGGTCAACAGGCTGAAGGGGGTCACCACTCCCGTGGCCCAGCTAGACCGGGCACCCCCACGCAGGTCCCCAGTAAAAGGCAGGGGGGCGGGGAAGGAGGTGGTGCATGTTCCCATCAAGCCAGAAAGCTGGAACACACCTGGAGCTTTGACAGTTCTAAATCGCTGGGATTTTGTTCTGTACGTGACCATTTAATTACACTCAAAAGACTGAAAACAGGCAACCACCCATCGAGGTTAAAAACCAGACTGCAGGTCATTTCTCACAACCAGTGGGGTGCACAGGGCTGCCTCTCTGTCAAGCAGTCTACGACCAGGAGTGCGACAGCTCAGCCTCCGCCGCCTGCCTCCTACCAGCGGTGTGGACCAGCCAGCGGGTCTGCTTCCACCGTCCAGGCCCCCCGAGCAGCCAAGACCTCTTCAAAACCGTAAAGTGGATCACAGCACGACCTGGGCCAAGCCTCCCCCGAGCCTTCTCACTTCACCAAGAAAAGCCATGTCGCCCCATAGGGAGTGAATCGGATGGGAGAGGGGGACAGAATCGCATGGCGCCCTGTGTGAGGCACACGCGGATGACACACCTGCAGTAACCCGTATCCATCAGAAAGAACGGTGGCCCCCACCGTGCCTTGCCCACTCAATCCTGCCACAGTGGGCGTCTCTCTCTTCCTCACTGTAAATGGTGGTTCTGCTCGCACTGAACGGTCCCCTCGCCACCTCCAGCTTTGCTGCACTTCCCTCCTTCTGGTCATTTGGGGATCCACTTAAATGTCTCCTCAGAGGAGCCTTCACTGACCATCCTCGCTGAACGGACCTAGGCTGCCCCATCCCACAGGCACACGCGCTGCCAGCTGTGTCCCCAGAGCCTGGGACAGCCCCTAGGACTGGCACAACATGTGCTGGGCAAGTGCTTCTTCGTGAGTCTAAACCAGCACAGTGCACGATGACACAGTGTCTGCTCTCCGCCGCCACCTGGAGAGGACATCTCACGATGCTGAAGGATGGCTGTCACGCGAGGTGGCGTGCAAGGCCCCACCGAGGTCACCACCTTTTGAACAGCAAAGCACACCTGCTCCAGTCCCTCAGTGTGAATGTCCATGCAATTGTCTACAGTTACTGTCCTAAGAAACGTCGATTTTTTAATTTAAAAAAATCATTTCGGGTTGCTAAGAAGGCTTCCAATCTATGTAATAATTGAACAACAGAGCACAGTTCTTTGGGAAGGAACACAAGTGTTTACATTTTTAACTATTTCTAGGAAGAGTAATCTACAACATAGCTGAGCATCTCCACCCCAGATTTGCAAAGGAAGTACAGCAGAACCCTTTACCCACGGTTTTGCTCCCCAGTTTGTTACCCAGTTAACCGGGGTCCAGAAACACTAAGTGAAATAAACAAGTCACCGGTTTTAAGCTGTGCACCGCTGAGTGCTGTGCTCACATCTCGTGCCACCCTGCTCTGCCCCGTCCGGGACCCGTCAGCCCTTCCTTCACCCACACTGTACACACCCCCTGCCTGTTAGTCACTGAATAGCCTTGTCAGGTGTCAGATCCATTGTCACAGTTCCACACGGTTTGTTAAGCCACCGTATTTTACTGCATAATGTCCCCAAAGCACAAAACTAGTGACGCAGGGACTCAGACACCACAGAGAAGCCGGAAAGTGCTCCCTGCCCATGAACAGGTGAGCACGGGAGTGATATGCTCTGGAGACCACGTGGACGCAGTGTCTCTGCAGCGCATGTTGTAATCGCCCAGTGCTGCTGTTCCTCTGCCTGTGCCTCATTTATAAACTGAACTTCATCACAGGCCTGTGCACACAGAAGCAAATGTATAGCACATAGCACATGGATAAGGTTTGGTATGTGTCCCCGTGGGCGGGGGGGTGGGACACTGGACAGCACCCCCTCCAGTATACCCAAATAATCCCAAGAAACTGTAATACCAACACCAAAGAAGGCAATTCTTCCAGAAGAGACTTTATGGTTCTCCCAATTCTTGATACCGGAGACATAAAATTTAAGTTAGCTATGTGGGCACAGCAGCGTTGATAATGTCCACTTCCCACGGCTGGAGAACTGCAGACTTTTTTAAATGGGAGATTTCTGAAT
The DNA here is from genome assembly GCF_000151845.1 of Pteropus vampyrus. NCBI lineage: Eukaryota > Metazoa > Chordata > Mammalia > Chiroptera > Pteropodidae > Pteropus > Pteropus vampyrus. Next base: position 999,060 of record NW_011889053.1, on the reverse strand, counting down.
TTGAGTCTAATGCCTTCCTCCATCACCAAAGAATAAACTAAACCATCAGTAAATTCAGTTTAATGCCTCATGAGGCAAACTTAATATTGGTAACTCTGAGACATTTTTATATTGTTTTTATAACCTCATCTAATATTTACAGCACAGACTTTATTTAGGTCTCTAATCCCTGGAATTGTCTTTGGGAACTTTGGACTTCAAAGCTCTCCCAAGCTCAATCATGTATTTCTATTCCTAAACTTTCCTGTTGCCTGCAACATTGTTTTGAACACATCTGACCTTGGCTGACGCTCTGTGTTTGGCCGGGCACTGCAAGAAATAAAGTTCTCACTGTCCATAGTCCACGTAGGTAGAATCTAAATAAAGACTGTACACACCCAGTGACCCAGCAATTCGACAGCTGACTCTCACACGTGCTCCATTACACACGTCCAAAGACATACTATAGATATATAAAAGAATTTTTACAGAAGGAAACACCAAGTAAGCATGGCCAGAAATGGTCTGGTACACACCTAATAGTACCCAACCAACAGGTGTAAAACATAGGGCTCGCGCGCATGTTCCTGAACCAACCTCCCAAGCAGAACACTGTGAGGAAATGAGCAAATGGTACACACTGCGCAGGTCCTTCCACGTGTTACGAATACATACTAACACGCCTGAGTCACAATGGCTGCCCCTCGGGAAAGCTGGGCGACTTGAAGATGCATGGAGGAAATGACTTTCGCTCATGCACCACTCTGTTTCCACATTTGTGTACCAGATGCATATGACCCAAAAAACTAAAAACTGCATCATTAGTTTATGCGTCAATAGTATCAGAAGGCGAGTTGACTCTGATTAGGTGTCACTGCTTTCTAAAGTAGAGAGTGTGACAGGACTACTTCTAGATCTCAAAGAATGTGAATAATGGCTACAAAACAGGGCCTACCTAGGGAATGTTAACTTTGAGGAGTAAGAGGACAGCGGAGCGTCCACCCCCGGCTTCCCTATTTCCTCACGCGAGTCACGGACCAAGCAGGAATTAAACGAGTAACTGTCAATAATGGCTGTGTCTTCAGCTCGCTTATCTGTGTGCTCCTGGACGTGACCGTGGCGCTCCGTGGAGCCCTGAAGGCCCAGGCGTGTTGTGGTGTGAGGCTTGGTCCCCCGGGCCCAGCTGGGGGTCCAGGGGATGCCTTAGCCCCATGACCTGCGTAAACTGCACTGACGGTTTCCGCCTCGTGCTGTCATTCATCAACTGCTGCTCACTTTATCCATGACAGTCGACATTCCTGAGCTGACACCTTTCCCAGGCGTCACAAGGACTGAACGAAGCCTTCCACCCCGAGCCGGCGGCCCTCACTGCTGCTGGCCGCTGGCCGCACCTCATGGGACACAACACCGTCGCCGTCCTCAAACACGCGACCAGCACGGAGCACGGCCACTCCCACCAGTCCACCGGTCTCCATCTGCGTCTCTTCTGCCACCTGCCACCAGGTCTCAGCCGCTGCCGCGCCCACGGTCTGAGCCCCGACAAACGTACCGTCTCGCTGACCACTGACATGCCAACCTGCCGGCCATTGCTCTACTCCCTTCTCGTCCCATTCTGGGCAAGCGCCAGCTCCACGCCCGTGTTCCAGCCCCAGCTGGCCCACAGCGGGGCCTCTGATGGCACCCGCCATCGTGCAGGTGGCACTCGGGCATGCTCACTGAGGTGAGCCGTTCTCCCCTTTGTTCTAAGTGGTCCTCTAACTCTCCTCCACCCCTAAGCAGGAACAAATCCTTCCTAGTTATTTCTCTTCCCGTGCAAATCCTTCCTTGCAAATCCTTCCTAGTTATTGATCTTCTATTCATTTTTTTTCAAACTCCCTGTAACACTAAATTCTGAACAGGTGTGATGTGTCAAGTCACCCAAGTGTACCCACCAGCACAGCTGCTGAGCTGTACATGGCCGGTGCTTTTGTAGATGGGTCACAGGACACTAGACGACCGACAGATGTGAGGCTCTAACAAGCAGATCACAGCGATGCATTAAGAACAGGCTCCCAAGACTCGCGTTGTATCCCTGTGACCCTTCTTGCATTCTTCCTGTCTGCCTGCCTCAGTCTGTACAAATGCAACGTTGAGTCTCAAACGGGTTCTCAGAAGGAGCACCCCCTCCAGGCGCTGACCATCCCTTTCCGCTCTCCCCAGGTCTCCCTTGCATTGCATAACGCTCCTCAGGCAGCATTCTGACCTCGTCCACTAGAGTGGCGGTCGCTCGAGGTCAGAAACGCCTTGTTCCCATCCCCACCCTGGCTGCCTCAGTCCTTAATGAAGCAAGTACTTGCTGAACGGAGCTGATACTGCACGCCATCCACACCTACTGCAGATGTAGTCATCGTAACCCACGGCCACTTCTAGTGCATGACCTATTCTATTTCCAAACAGAGCCATGACACAACCCCTTATCATCAATCTGTGGCCCTACATGTTTGAAAAAGTCTTCCTGACCAAATACAGTGTTTAGTACAGATCCAAGTATCGTTTGACAGCAACAAAACATGTACATTAAACTAGTATTTTAAAACCTATTACTTTTAACGGTGATAAAATTCTAAAAATATCAAAACTCACTGTAATACCGGTGCCCATGCTAGTGTGTGTGCACGCGCACGCCTACGCACTGTGCGAGAGACAGCAAGCATCAAAGAGCAAACAGGGAAGCCACAGCTAGCTGCCCAAATGGGCTCTCAGGTGCTCACTCCAGGAGGACTTGCCAGGGTGCACGGACCACAGCGGCACCAGGGGCTCGCGGTCAGTTCACCGCAGCAGAGAACGGCAGCCTCCCGAGGGGGCCAGGAGTAGGAGGGAGGCTAAGTGAGGGTGGGCTGGGGAAGAGCATGCATACTAGGGAAACCGGAAAGGGACCGAATGCTGGGTGAAATTTATGAAAAACTATGCAAAGTAGTTCAAACAATTAGGAGTCTTAATTCTCTTTCCACCCTACTGAGTATAAAGGTAGAAAACTTAGGCAGGTTCGAGTAAATTATGCACGACAATATGCTGAATGCTACATACTGTGCATTAGCTCTATGGAAACGTACAGCACGACTCTCGCTGCTGACTTGATCCACTCGTTCTCCAAAAGAAGCTGAACTGCGATAGCCCACTCCATGCTAATGACCGACCAAAATCGGACCACAATACAAACTGGGGACTTTCTAAGTCCTCTCTAAATACTGCATTATTCATTTATCTCCCAACCTTCTATCAGCTCTGAGGTCAAGGAGAGAAGAGACAACAAGAGGACAGCTTCTCGCAGGGAGGGCCACAGACTGTGTGGGGTCCCCGTTCTTCCCGACTTACACAGAGCAGTTCCCACTTACTATAAAATACACAGCCGAGGACACAAGAATATACTAAACATACTTACAAGACAAAACCTAAAATGTAGGAACTTAAATGTCTACTCTACAGAAAAGTTAAACTGTCTTCTTAAAAACATTTCAAGTCACCATTTTAAAAGCAGTATTGAAAAGCAAACAATACCTATTTTACAGGTAACTCGTTAAATTCCCTATATTCTATCCAACTGAACTATAATAAATGTTAGCTATGGACCAAGATAAAGGAAGCAAGTGAAAGAGCCCCAGGCACCTTAAGAACCCCTGCAAGTATTAGAATCATCGCCCCCCTTAAATGAAACTAGCAACACAAAAAACCAAGTCAGAGAGAGGCTTCTTCCACGATGTGCCATGTGCTTTCTCTCCGCCCATTATCTACACGAGCAGTTTCCCGCCATTCAGCACAGTACCCGGCATGCTTCCCAAAGCCTCTGGGAGGATTAGGTGTTTAACTCAACTCCTTCTGCTAGGCATCTTAACCACTCTGATGTCAAGTTCCATCACTGGAGGGATCACCACAACCACACCTTTGGTGACCATCAACGTGCAGACAGCCGCAGACAGCTGTCCCGGAGCAGAAGTTGCTGGCTTCACAGGATGCCCTCTGGGGCACGTCTCGCTGAGCAGCTCTGCTGCCCCGGCCCCGAGAGCACTTCTCACCCCTCTTCAACCACACCGACTTTGGAGGCAATGAGAAAAGGCGGTATGCGAACTCTTGGACCCAGCGCCTTCTTGTGTATCTAGAATGAGGCCTTCCCCACGAGGACGAGGGTGTGGACACCTCAGGCCTCATACGTGGACCCCGACCCCTGCTGTGTTTGGGGCTGCACCACCACCACACACTTGTACAGCCAGGACACAAAACAGACTCTGGTTTTTTAAGTTCAAAAATGTTAAGAACCTGGACATGGTTCCATAGTGCAGCAGTTAGCACATCTGCTTTACACGCAGAAGGTCCTGGGTTTGCGCCCCAGTGGAGCCATGGTCCATGGTCTACGGCCATGCCACCCTGAACAAGCCCGATCCCATCTTATCTCGGAAGCTAAGCAGGGTCAGGCCTGGCCAGTACTTGGATGGGAGACCATCTAGGAAGACCAGGTTGCTGTAGGCATAAATAATAATGAATAATAATTAAAAAATGTTAAGAACCCAAGTACTCCTTCCATGCCACCACGCCCCACCCCCCAGCCTTAGAGAAAAAGCTCTGCCTCCCAGCCATCATCCTGACTCCCTTTACGAGTTCACGCTCTCCCTTGTTGCTTTCCAGCCACTCCTATTCGGACATCAGGATGCTCTCTCCCATTCTTAAAAACTGGGCTACTCGCACTTGGCAGGCTCTTCTTGCTGACACTCCAGTGCAAACGAGTGGCCAGAATTTACCATTCCTTCCCACTTTTTCCACACCCGACTTCGAGCTCCAAGGCAGGAGCCCTTTTCCTCACTATCGCATGCACAGACTGAAACAGAAATGCTCCTTTACTTAGGGTCTGAATAAGCCATCCACCATTCTCAACCACGCCCTTGAACTGGTGGTGAAAACTCTACTCTTACATCCATGCCATGACTTTGTATTTTTCTTCTGGATTTTCCCTCAGACTGATTCAAGAAACACTAAGGGCCAAACACTGTGCTATGATATGGGGAATGTCAGTAAGATGAATAAAGTGCAGGCACAACAAGCAAAGCAAGAAGTACATATCCCGACGAAGGGACAGGAGTGACTAGAAGTGACGTCCCTCTAATGGGGGAAGCCTCTTTCATAAGAGACCCACAGAAAGATCAGGCAGAGGGAACGTGCACTTAGTGGGCAAAGGGTGGACAGTGGACGTGCTGGAACGTGCCGAGAGCAGTTCGAAAGGCCCTGCGCCCCACAGCACAACTGGGTTCTAATTCGGACGAAATCGACTGCGTTTGACTCATTCACGCTGTGAAGGGACTACGTGGCACCACGTGGAGAACGAAGCCCAAGAGCAGAAGGGTGAGCAGGACCGGTCAGCAGGCACAGCGGCCGCCTCCAGCCAGAGATGGCAGTGCCGCAAAGGAGAACGTTTTGACCGGGCAGATTGGTTTTCCAGTTTTTAAACGCCCAACAAACCATCGGAAGTTCAAACCCAAAACATGTAAATCCAGTGGGTTCCATCCTCGCCCTTGGGCAGCTACACGCCCCACCCCTCCACTCTTGAGCACTTACCTTCCGCCTCAGCTGATGCTGTCACCATCACTCTGCACAAACCAGAAGCTCCACGATCTCTCTGCACCTCCCTCCTCCACCAACGCCCTAGTCGTGTTATCACGCTACTTCTGAATCATTTCCACCTGGTACTAAGCCAACCTGATACTAAGCCTTTCAAACATCAATGGGGTCTGGGGGAGTGATCAGTGATCTAGGGGGTCTGTTTTCTGGTCCTGACCTCTGGCCACCTAAAAGGTAAGGATCACAGCAGCAATCATGGCTGCACCAGGACCTCACCCCACCTCACCCCCCACAGTCCCTTAGGAACAGCTCAGGGGGCTCTGCTCCCTGACCTTCCAGCCCCTTGGACCACACCCTCTTCACCCCATGACCCTCCCAGGCCCCTCCTCCAGGAAGCCGGCAACTGGCAAGCACTTACTCACCTTCCACACCTGCTCCCAAGTTACCACGCAGTGAGTCCTCCCGACAAAGGCGGGAACTCCTAGGCTTCCAGGTACTTGCCATTCCCCGCCACCTCCACCCCATTACTACCAAGTGGTCTGACAGGCTGCTTCCGGCTCTACATACACCCGTTAAAATCCAATTCCCAAGGGGGCAAAGACCACGTTTTGTTCGTTCTTGTATTCTCATCAGTAAACACCACCTGTCCTATGGTCAGTGCCATTCATTCCCTAAACCAACATTTAACAAAGGACTTTCTAGGAAACATGGATAAACCGCTAAATGATAAATAAGATCCCTGCTCTCTTTAGAGCTGACATCCTGGAAGGAAGTAAACAAAAGAACATGAAAACTTCACAAGAAGGTTTAAAGAGAAATCTTGAATGACAAAATTTTTTCAGGACTTTAACAATATTTGCTTAAACATTTTATGGAGGATCAAGTGGATAATAAATACAAAGGAAAAGTAACAAGAGTGAAAAGGACTAAAATATAAGTTTAATGTGTACAATTTATTTCTTGGGACCTGGGTGCTCAAACACACCTCCCTTGCACTCCTGCACCAACGAGTAAATTATACTACAGGAAACTGACTTTACCCTGACACCTACCGAATGTGAA
>NW_011889053.1:970414-992383 GCF_000151845.1 Pteropus vampyrus | reverse complement strand
CTCTCTTTAGAGCTGACATCCTGGAAGGAAGTAAACAAAAGAACATGAAAACTTCACAAGAAGGTTTAAAGAGAAATCTTGAATGACAAAATTTTTTCAGGACTTTAACAATATTTGCTTAAACATTTTATGGAGGATCAAGTGGATAATAAATACAAAGGAAAAGTAACAAGAGTGAAAAGGACTAAAATATAAGTTTAATGTGTACAATTTATTTCTTGGGACCTGGGTGCTCAAACACACCTCCCTTGCACTCCTGCACCAACGAGTAAATTATACTACAGGAAACTGACTTTACCCTGACACCTACCGAATGTGAAATGTGTACTTAACAAACTTTAAAAGTTCAACCTAAAATTATGCATTTAAAAAGATAAAAATAAAGTACATAATCACAAGCTATGCGATGAAATTCTGGAATTACAATCATGTAAGGAATAAAGTCTGACACAAATTTACTATTCTAGACCAGGACTTCCCAGGAAAAAATGCAAACATCAGAATTTTTAAATTTCTTAGAAGCTATATTAAAGGGGAAAAATAGCAACAGATGAAATTAGCTTAATAGTACATGTTTTATTTAACCCAATATAGCCAAAATATTTCAACATGTAACTATATAAAAAATTGATATTTTGCATTCTTCTTACTAAAAGTATTGCAATTGTGTATTTTTTTTAATTGTGTATATTTTATACATCTAATTCAAGTGGTAAATTTTTCAATACTTGTGAGTACTTAGAATTCATTAAATTTAGACACAAAATAAATGTGCACGCCCACACTGATCCGACTACACTAACTGAACTGACAACTGAGTTTCAGTCGCCGTCTCCCTGGTCCCACTGCAAGGACTTGTCTCACGTGGCTGCCACACAGGACAGCACTGCTCCGACAGCGCACGCTGCAGCCACTTGCTGCGTCACAACTGCGCTTTGCCAGCACGGACAGAATCAAACAGGATGCGTCCCTTTGTCTCTGGAGACAGGCATTTCTAATCCCCTTATCTGAAGTAGTGGCTGTCATTTTCTCTACCCTTGTGACATAAGTTGTTTTAACTCCGTCACTCCACTTGTCCCTCTAGGTCTAGACACCAGTGCCGGGGGAGCTGCGGGCTGGTCTGCAGTGTGCACAGCGGCATCTGCAGCGCCCAAAGGTGCTCGCTCATCCACTACAGGTGCCACATTTTTCCGACCCATCAGAACAAACGGGGAGAAACTGGTTTTGACAGCTACCTTCCTTCCACATTGCTTAAGTAACTATGAAATAATTCAAATTGTGAGGTATGTTCAATCACCCAGGGAACACCACATTCATTCACAGGTATGAAAGATAATATGAAACACTACTCCTTAGCTTACCTTACCCTAACATCTGTAGATTAAACTTACTCGTCCTAAAATGAAAACACATTATACTGCAAGGCGGAAGTTAAGCATCTGCCTATATATTTTCTATATTGTACATCCAACCCCCCAAATTTGGAGCATATCATTTCCCAAAAACTTCTGATCTTCCTCTTAATACTTTAAAAGACTTAATGGCTCCAGAGGTAAAAGTCAATGTGGCACAATATACAGCTAAGAAACAAAAAAGATAAGGTCTTTTTAATTTTCCTAATCCATCATCACACATAAATCTAAATAGTAGCCGTAGTACACATACATCTACAGCTTTTATTTCTGAGATAAAAACAGGGCTGATAAACAGGGAGGAGGCACGGGAACCATGGTCTGGAGACAGCATCAGCATCAGTAATGGAAACGTGGGGAAACACAAGCTCCAGACACTCCTTTTTCAACATTTATGAAATTTTCTGCATTCGTGTGCATAAAGTACTGACTTCTGTAGAGATATTACTCACTAGAATCACAGGAGCTAAAATAATCTGAACATAAGGAACAAGTGAATAGGAAAAACAAATCTCTCCAGGTATCTAGCCTCATAAATTTTACTTAGAAGACAGATGAAACCGTTTTACTCGCGTCAGCCTGCTTGAGAATGCTTCAGCTGGAAAACAGGTTAATAAGCCACCTCAGGAGAGAAGCCTGGTTCTGCTGTCCTGGGCTCTGATGCTTTCATTTAAAAAATGAGGGAAGGGGAGTCCGGTCAAGGCAGTGGGGTAGGTGAGCACTGCTGACGTCCTGTAAAACAAACCCTAGCAGGCACTTAGAGTCTGCAGCAGATAAGGCTAGTAAAAAAAAGGGGGGGGGCGGGGAGTGCGATGTTAAAAGATCAAAGAGATGAGGCAACTTCCTTGAACACAGATAACTCACCCTCCCAAAGACAAGTCCACTTCTAGTTCGCAGAAACGACAAAACGCCTGGGCAAGTGCCTGTCCTGGATCAGAGAGCACACTATGCTATGGCAGTGTTTGGGCAACAGGACAGAGACAGGCGCAGGTGACATCTGGGTTACAATCGATACTTGTCCCTTATGCACAGGTATTCTTGCTAGACATACACAAGAAAACTACGTACTGAGATATTCAGAAGGCTGCAAACCAGGGGACTGGGATTTTTTGCACTGTATAGTCACTGTTTCTTTGAAGAAGCTATTTATTGTCAGTATAGCAACTAGGTGCTCTCATTATGGATCAATTTGTTTTAATACACTGCATGATTTTGAACAGACTGAATCAAATATACATGTAGTATAAATCTTTGTGTGCAAAAGGCAGGCTATACATTTTAATCAAAAAATTACTTAATTCTCATTTATTAAACTCCTTGGCAGGCACAGCTTTCTAAAGTGACTAACGAAAACTGAAACTGCAAAGAAAATTACAAATAATACACATGGTCTTTGAAAATACATTTATCAACTCTTCATCTTCGATCTAGAAAAGTAGAAGAGGTCACACCCAAAAATGGTCAGGCCGTCACTTCAATCCATCACAATGGTGTCATTCTATTCCTATTACCAGGATGGGAAACAAACACTAGGACAGTTTTTCTAGCACCTTCACTGGGCAGGCTTAACCATGTTCAAATATATTGATACAAAAAGATTGTCACTTTCATTTCCAACACTGTTATAGATGGTTGAAAATCTGTTATGTTAAAAAACCTTTACCAAATCTTCAACATGTACCTTTCTAGATTACCTCTTCACTTGAATTAACTAGGCGTGTGAACACAGCAATAAGATTTAGACCTCAATAGAAATGAAACAGGACTTTACGCAATGCCTGTCACCTGGCAGGAGCTGGGAGAGGTGGGAGCAGGGAGCAGGAGGGCAGGTCTGGACCGTCTCTATTGGCCGGGGATCTCAGACAACTTACAATGTGCTAGGATAGTCATCATGCCACCACCAAAAAAATGAACCAACCCAAAATGCAACCGCTCCTCATTAGTGGCACTTTAGAACAGAAGTCCTCAGTGGTGGCCTCAACCCTACACTGGGGTCACCCGGGAAGCTGTTAGGAATGCACAGTGTTTAGCAACTCCTGACTTGTGGAATCAGAAACTCTGGCCCAGAACCTAGAAATCTGTGCTTCCATAGGCCTTCCAGGTGATTCTGATGCCACTCGAGGGTGAGAACCAACGAGTCAGCGATGTCCAAGGCCGCTGCCTTCTGAGAGCAGGGCTCATCCCCACAGCCGCACTCAGCGTGGGGACCAGTCTGGCACACGGCAGAGCCCTCCACTCATGCTCAGGCACGGGGAATGGATGTGGCTGTGAGGTCTGAATGGCAGGGCTCCCCAGAAATTCTATGCGACAGAGAAAACATCACTTTGTATGCAATGACTTCATTATGACTCCATTTGCTAAACTATTGGCTCCATAGTGATCCTAATATTTAAAATATTCTAACCAAGTCCGTGAACATGTAAATATTTAACCAACTCAATGATAACATTATAGACGAAAACCAAGGAGCATATCACCACTGCCTTCAACACTAAAAAGGTCAAAATTAAGGGAACTGCTGTGAGATGGTTTACTTTTTCTCATTACATAAAAAGATTAGGCAACATTTGTAAATCTAAGCAATGTCTCACAATGTGATACAAATTTACATCATGTAATAATCTGAAAATACCAAGGAAAATTAACTACAATCATTCTAGCAAAATGTACAATAAGATGTTCTCTATTTTCACAAGATAATGTGAATAATTTACAGAAAATAAATTTAAATAAGCATACAAAAATAAAAATGTAGGTAATTCATAGTGACAGGATTATAGTTACATAGTTCTTTTAAAACCCGAAAACATACGCAATATCTCGCTCCCATTCGCAAAAGTCCGGCTGGTTGAAATTTTGCATAAAAGACAGAACAAGGAAGAGACTCAGGCACAGCTATAACACAGAACATAATGGATCATTGTGGCTACTCATTTAAGTGTTTGATGCTACCTCAAATACATGTATTTTCTACCTTAAACCAAGATGTATAATACATAATAAAAATGTAAACTCGATGCTGTAATGACAATTTCAGAGCTAGAAACAAATTTTAGATACAAAATAACAGTTCCAAAGTCTCTGATACCACCTACGATGCAACCGCCTGTACAGAGCATTTGAGAAATGTAATGTCCACTTACATGACTGGTGATGTGATGCAGGCCCCTTGTATTTAATGAACAAAAAACTTATTAACTATACTTTTTAAAAAATGAAAACAAAAAAAGTCATGTATTCAAACTAAGTACACTTCTTAATTCTACCTAATCCTACTATTTTGGGGTCTTAATTTTGAGACACAAGTAGCTTATATGAAATTTGAGTGACTATATTCAATGAAACAAAACTGAAATTTTATTTACATTTATAAGCGGAATACCATCTCTCCTAAAATTCTTTAACTCAGAAAGACAAACTAATGCTAGCTTAAGATTTTTAAATAAACGTAGTCAACAAAATATAGTATCTGTTGTAGAAGACGGAGGAATTGGTAGAAATAACAGTAATTCAAGCCATAAAACAATGTATCTGAAAAACAATTTTTTTAATGGGAATTATAAACACTAAATTACTTTAAGGTATGCAGTATCCATCTAGAAAATGTAAGGTTCTCTTATTGAAAAAGAACATTAAATATCACAAAGGTACAGACTACTAATTCTACCAAATTAAAAAAAAAAATGTTTTAACAAAAAAGAACCCTTAAGAGATATTTATAATCTAAACATGGTTTTTTAGAAAAAGTGGTCAATATAATATTTCCCAAATAAACACAGCACTATGATTATGCCTTTAAATATCCAGTCTTGAAAGATTCACACTACGATCATTAAGTTTTTCAGTAATCAAGGAAACAAAAATTTCAAAATGTTTTTCCTACATTTACAAGGTAGTGATTTTGATCTAAAAAAAATAAGAGCTAATATATAATGTATAAATCTAGATTTTAAAGATCATATACTATAAAAATAGTGAAATTCTTCACCTTTTCCCAGAGTGACATTCCATAAATTATTTGATCACATTCAACTGGCAAACTATATGTATACTTCCTTTTACACATCTGGGAAAAACATTATGTAACGTGAGCACTCTAAAATTGTTTCCTATTTTAAAAAATTTAGTAACAAAGGATGCTACACAGGAAATAATACTCTTGTTAAGTATACCATCAAATTAACCCACATTGTGCTATACAGCTTGAAACTCAGTCTGAAGTTACTCCCCTCCCTGCCCCCCACCCCACCAAAATAAGTCCATGTCTGTAAACATCTGACTATGAAGTAAAAACAAAAATATTTACGACAGTTGAATTTAGGAATTAGGTATGCGGGTGTTCACTATCTTATTCTTGAAAATAAAAGTCTTTTAAAATCATCCGTACCCTACCAAATTTCAGGAATATATTTTAACATACTATTAGATATTATAACAAAACTTTTCACACACACGAAACATTTAAATACCACAGCGCTGCCCAGGAAATTTTCTATATTACTGAGGGAAAAAAAAAAATGAGTTCCTTTTATATCTGACTAGTCCTGTTTGACACTAAATTTCAAACCTTTAAAAGATTTAAACATTTGATCACATTCTTTCACAAAACATTTCCTTTCAACCACACGTTCTTTTTCTCATTTACAATCTAGGTTTTAATTATTAACCTAACCCTCGTTTATTAATCAGTAACTATTATTCACAGTAATCTGTATAAATTCCTGAAATATTCAACAAGTATGTTTCTGAATAATGTATAATTTCAATTAGTATTTGAGGAACAACATCCAACATTTCACTTACTGTCCTTATTGATAATTACTATTTCCACAATATTTCTTCTCTAATACTACTGATATCACAGGTAGAGTTTAAAAAAAACAAATATTTAATCTCTTTCAATGAACGCTCACCAGTGAATTTAAATAAAAAAATCCCATAATTAAAGGAATAACAAATTTGAGCTTTATGAAATACAAGCGAACCAATAGTTCTTTAAATAAGAACTGGGTCAAGAAAATCAATGCATTTATTTTCATAAACAGGGAAATTGACAAAAATACATTGCTAAAATAAAACAACTATGGAAACAAAGTCCTTTATTTTATGCATATTAATTACATATTAATAGCATATGAAACCTCAATTCTGCAGGTTTTAAATTTTCAAATCGTGACACACAAATACAGTATTGTGGTAATACTAAAATTGTTTCATATTACCTTTATGTGGAAAGAATTATGGTTGCATATATGACAAATTTACACTTATTTAGAAAATCTAAATTCTTTATTTTTATATCTACCACTTTTAAGCAAATGACATTCAAGTATCTTCCTTGGTATACTAAGTCACAAGAAAAAATGCTGACTGATCCCGCCACAGAGTTGTTTAAAGAACACTAACGACTGAGTAACTAGGAGTTCACAGATGCTCCGCTTGACTCTCTTGGAAGCTGACTGCTCCCAGGGCAAACTTGTAACAACGGGAACAAGGATGCTCTTGCTGCAGGGAGTGCTGTGCAGAACTCTGTTCGTGGAGCCAGAGCTGAGCCGGACACTGGCATGTTCAGGAGATGAGGACATCTCTGTGCACTGGCTTTCAAACGTTCTTGGGTGAATCTTACAGAATTTCACAGCCTTGGCCAAAGGCAGCCTGGTATTAGCATCAAAGGGTAAAGTTTCTCCCACTCTCAATTCAGCTTTGAAGCAAAATATAAAGCTAAAATTTACTTAAGGATTATATGAATAAAAATATAGATGATGGGAAAGGCATATTTAGACACAATAGATAGAACTTAAAAATTATAGCTAATGTTAAAACTCCCCACATTTAAATTAAAAGAAATTAAAACAAATCCCACTCCCTGCCAATTCATAGTCATGGGAAACATTATGAGAATAATCTATTATTTTATAATCTCCAAGACTGCCAAAAACAAAAGCCCGTGAATGTTGCAAATTTTAGAAAATAATTCCATCCATAGTGTTGTGTCTAAAATAGAATATGAAATAGTACATAAGAAAAATTTAATCGGTACAAAAGAAGTCACCTCAACTATGCTTTACACTCAACTACTTTTTATGCAAGATTTTAAATTATTAACCAAGTTTATTTCTTTCCAAAGTATGCCTTCTGGCAAAAACAGAAACCATGCAAAATGATATTTACATACTGTTCATTTTTAAAAAGCACATTCTTCTTCAGAAAAATGCTAAAAGCATGACACAGTAACACTGCAACCTTATGTGAGAAATAACTATATCGATAGCTGATATATTAGATTTGGGGTTTAAAGATGATTCCTTAAATGTAATTTTAAATTAAATGTGGCTAACATACAAACTTTTAAATATCAGACTTTTTTGAGTGAAGTTATAATGTGATAAAATCAGTTTTTCCCTGGTATGGAAATTAAACTTCAAAAATTCACATTTGATAGTAGGGGAATCTAGTGTGGTTCCAAGGACTCTAGCCATTCTCTAGTTAATTGTGTTTTACGATCACCTCTAGAACTGAATTCCTAGGAGACAAACATACCTAAGCCTATCAGACAAGTTTTACTGGAGAGACTAACCAACTACAGAAAATATTTACAACACTGCAGAGTCAAAGCCTCTTTAATATTTCTAGAAACCGACTTTCTCAAGAAATGCCTAATTTCTTCTAAATCATGCAGCAAATCCTTATTTAAGATCCAACTTAACAGTACTGTATGATTTGAAAGAAAATTTAAAGAGTTAAGATCTAGATATCAACACCATGTAATGGCAAATAAGAGTAAAAGTAGACATTATTTTATAAGCAAAAGAGATTTGCCTTCAAACGGTTTTTTTTCAAGATTCAAAAGATTTATTTGGAAAAATCAGCACAGGACAAAGATATCCTTATTATTCCTTCATGGAACATATGAATGCTCAGAATCTCTATGAAATGTGGACAGCAACTCTCTGGGTTCACAGAACATCAGTGGTTGACACAAATGTAAACTCCCATGCCCCCACCTCCAATGTCCTACTCTCTGTCTGGGCCCCTTATCATCAGCTGTCATTAGTTTCTATTTTCAGTGATAATCTGCACCAACTAAAAAGCAGAAAATTAATCATTTCTAAATGGCTGGGATTATTAGTTAAAGCAACCAAAGTATTACTGTTACAGCAAAGCTTAGTAAAACTATAAGAGAACACAACTAATAACATTTTTAAATTATCCAAAATGATTTCTTTATTGAGAGTAAGTGACTCCACAGATTTCACAGGACTGCGGCATACTCATGTTCAGCTACGGTCACAGCACAGTTGACATTCACAGCGATGAGCATTGTCATTACCATTCTAATCTACAAAGCTCATGAATAAAGAAAAATACAAAAACCTCGAGTTTTACAAAGGAAAAACTTTAAAGTCTACATACATTAACAATAAAACCATTTCTTCCAGGTCACAGGTTAAAGTGTAAAGGCATACCACTGAATTTTTTAATCTCTAAATAGCCGGGAATGAAAGAATGTTCAATATCTACGACGCTTATTAGGGCCCTCAAAGTTGCCCCCTTGGCCCCCTCTACCAAAACCAGCAGGACCAGCAGTGACAGGGCCGACACCGCTCATGGGTGTCTGAGGGGTTTCCGAACCTGCCCTACTCCCCATAGGGGAGCCCATCTGGGACGGCGGTCCTTGAGGGAATCTATCATTGTGCTAGATACCACACAATACATATGAAGTCCATTTGGAACACGCCAAATGTAAGTGACAAGAAAAATTGGCAAAATCCCAAGTGGTGGTGTCATGAAGGTCAGCAGAAAGTCCAGCAGAATCAGGATCACACATAGAAGGAAGAAAGGAGCAATTTAATTAGTTACTATGTTTTAAAAAAAGAAGCATCTGAAGAGTTACATATTGCTAATGCTATGCCCAATTTCATGAAAAAAAGAACTCATTTTACGAAGCAAATGCAATCTCGAACCTCATCAGTATTACAGTACTATTCTGATCTTTTCTTAAAAAGTTCATATTGCAAGTAACTGTGCTGTATAATAAAAATACTTTGTAAGAAATCAGAGATAAAACTAGGGAGCAGCATATTAAAAAAGTAAACATTTAAAAAATTTCAACAGCAATACTTTTAACATAGAAAGTATGAGATGTTTTTCTAGAAAAACTATTACTGGGAAAATAGATTTTTAAAAATCAACAATTTATTAACATGTACTACTAACAGCACAATTAAACATCCAAATCATATCCTTTGAAAACCTTCACAGTAACAGCCGCCTATTTAGTCTCAAAGGCTGAACAGAACTCCCTGTGTGGTAGTACACCACCAGTGTGAAAAAGGCCAAAGATGGTATTTAAATTAAGTTTACCGTTTCAGAGGCGTGTTTGGGGGGCAGGGGGAATGGCCCCTTCATATTGTTTCTAAGTTATCACTAATGATTATAATGCTACACAAAAACGTAATCAATGGGGTTTGGGTTTTTACTAGCTTTCAGACATTTTACTTTAAAATTAAGCCTCCACTGAAGGAAACAGGTGCACTAATTATATGTTAGACGCACCACCTGGTCACAGTAGCTAAGATGGCACTGCCTCTTTTATCTCCCTGTGCAAACACGCATTAAACAAAACTTTAGCATGCCCAACTTTTCCTAATTCATAAGTGATTGCATTTAAAGTAGATAAATTTTAAAATGGTAAAATACTGCCTCCATCAATACTGAGACACCCATTCACTTTTAACATCTGAGACCAGGAAAGCTTTACAGCTAGTGGCATGTCAGAGTTTAATCTGCGGGGTTTTCTTTCTTAGCAGCAATGGCATCTTAAGATATTTGTGGTTCCAAAATGAAAGGGCCTTTTCAAAATATACAATCAACCAATTTTCCTTTTCTAGATGGTATCTAGAACAACTATTAACAAAAACTAAATGAGAAAACGTTTTACCAATATATAGCCTCATTTAAACAGTGACAGTTTTGAAGGGAAATGAGTTTTGAAGGGAAATGAAAACAGGACTCAGTCTTGATACTGATATTCAAACAATAAAAATTACAACTGAAAACGTTTTTATAATTAATGCACACAAAGATATCTTCACACTCTCAAACTGAGACATAAAATTGTCTACTTTAAATTTAGTAACAAATGTAATTAATTCTACAATCAAAGTTTAAAATTCAACTTTAATGTAAAGAATTTCACAGTTAAAACAAATTCTCTGAAATTAATCATAAGATATCTTTCTTTAATAAATGTTTACAAAAATTTGTTTTCACATTTATTGGTTTTGTCCCCCACCAAAGATAAGGAGTCCACACAGGAAAAGAACACAATCAAAATATCTGACTGTTATACTGAATGCTGACAAGAGGTGGGCACAAGTTAAAAGCATTGTTAAAAAAAGAAAAAAAACAACTGTAATTAACCTACGTTTTTGCTACATGCCTAAGTGCCAAGCATGCCATGAATGGCAATCATAATTCTCGGGACACTTAAAAATCGCCTCTCACCCATCAACATATAACTTCACAAAATTACTTTTACTTCACTGGATATCAGTCTTTACTGTCAAAATAAATGATGCCAAATTATGTTAAGTGTGAAGTTACCTTTGGGGCAAAAGCAGATACTATTGAATAAAATCGAAATAAGGGTCGTGATACATTACCACCGCTCCATTATCTGGCATCATTGGAGTCCCCATACTCGCGGCTCCTTCTGGCCCCATGGAAGGGCCAGGACCCACCGGTGGGCCAGGGAGAGCTCCTCGGGTGTTCATACTCATACCCAGCACTGGAGGAGGACCTTGGTTACCAGCGGGGGCTGGGCTAAACGCATCTACGCAAAACAATCTGTGCTTAGAGCTGTCCTATCTTGGTTCAGTAAACATTAAAACGTAACAACACTTAAGCACTCTATACAGAAGACTATCATCAAAGCCATTGCCCTTGAGAGTAGAACACTCACTTATCTACTCAATAACAGAGCATCATCGGCACCAATACAATGTTCATCCCCAGAACAAAAGCACATGAAACAAATGAGACAACTATCAACTATTTTAGAAAATCTGAGACTGCAAAAGCTTGAGAGTTAAAAAAAAAAAAAGTATTATTTGCTATAGTCTTTAAACCAAATAGTCTCTTACAATAAGGTGAATAAACTCTATCCATTTAAATTAAAAGCAAAGAATTAGCACTTAGGAAGCGACTTAATTTTCTTAAAGTCATGACTAAAAACATTAGCAAGTACATACACTGCATGGTCATGAGAGGACCCATGTCCTCTGACATGCAGTTCACTGTATTCACTGTAGCTAACCTCCTAACTTTTACAGTCACCGAACATCTCCCCCAGTTATAGGAGGTACTGTTTCTTAACTTTAGATGTAATCTAAAGTGAGATGTAACCTAAACAAAAAAGTGAAATGCAACCAAATACACATAAAATATTAATAAAGCATTACAAAATTTTTCAACATGCTGAAATTCTGCAAATGGGAACAATTAGATATACTTCAAATTTTTTCATCAGAAAGATATGCACCTGCCCCACAGTAACTACAACAGTGTTTGAGCTGTAACAGAGTGCTGCTTATAATGCGCTCAAAGACAGCATATTTAGATTATCGTCAAAATTTTTTTCATTTTTAAAGTGCTCATATATACTTGTTTATTATTAAAAATTCATTAAAAAAAGACTGACTCCAACTTTGAGTTCTCTTCTAGTATTTTACTATGAAGGTCAATTTTATGACACTTTGAAAGTATCTCAAAAACACATCAAATAGGAGTTGAAGTTTTCGTTCAAACCCACGACTCACTCCGCATCTAATGCAGCTGACTACAGCAGGCCGAGTCCAGGCAGCGGCCCCGTCCAGGCTGCTGCTCTTCCTGATCCCAACCCCTGGGAACATGGCAAGTTCACAGGGAGGAAACTAGTGCTCCTTACAAGCTCTTGCTAATATGACTACATTTAAACTCTCCAACAATAATTCTATTCCCTTAGTACAGCTATAAATTTTTTAAAATTGTATTGGAGACTTCTACAACCTCACAATGGAAATGAACACGGTGGAGATGGTATCAAGGGGCAGTCCTACCTTGATTTTACCCCAAACCATCAAGGATTAGGTGTTTTTTTTAAAAAAGTAGAACATAACTTTTATACCTAACTTCTGAGATTCAAATATCACTATACAACTATGGGCATACTAAAATAACTAAAAAAATCGTATTTCCAACTATCAGTAGCTAAAGTAAAGTATTATATTTAGGAATTACGTCTCCCACCACACAGCTACAATTAAACTGAATTTAAAGATATGAGAGTCGTCAGAATTGTGTGGTCCCCTGAAAAAGTTTTATAATCCATGTTTCAACTGGTACATACACTGGAAATACACCAGAAAATCCACTGACATATTCCATCAATGTGACTTGATAGGATATGACAATTTACTGACAGTAGTTCTGACTACATGATGATACATTAACTGCAGTCAACCCTTAAAACACAGTCTCAGGTTGACTAAAATGTAAAGAGGAGAAAATTAAATGGATTAGACTTTAAGGGAGTTGAGTAAATGCTCCAATGTAAATGTGGTTCTCTGATGAATAAAATGCCATAAAAATTTAATTCTCTTAAATTCCTAACTAAGGAATCTAAAGGCACATTCTCATATTCCTTCTGATAAAGATCTAACCAGTCAGAATCTTTTTGGGGGTCTCTGCGACATCAGAAATATTTCAAGTTTGGTTCTGATTTAATGACAATCTATGATTATAATAGCATTTCAAACTGCCTACAATCCATAATAACCTCACACTTATAGCCTTAAAACCACCTGGACTGTTATATATACCATCCTACAACTTACTCTGAAAAAGACAAATACCGATACTTGTACTTAACATATATGCAACTGTGATTAATAAATTACAACTTCTGATGTACTCTCTGCTGATCATTTCACGTATCCATCGTTATTAACTCACTAAATTCTTTACGGGCAAGGGCTTTATTCTTTATGCTCATTCTGCAACCAGAGATGCTCAGTTAAACACTTTGGTAGAGAAAAAAGTGACCAAGTAATCAGCAATAAACAATTTTAAATCACCTGATTGGCAATGGCAAAGAAGCTGCCATGAGAGTTAGGAAGAAAGCTGATCATAAAAAACACTTGTTCCATATATTGGGTGATTTAAGATTCTTTATTCTATATACTATACAACCTAAGTAGAATCTAGATTTTCGCACTGGGTGTGCATGTCGTGCACATTGGAATGTTAAGGTGATGTAATCTTTACAAAAATATGTACATCTGAGATGTGCAAAGATTTTAACCTTATGACAGCTTCTGTGGGACAATGGAAAATGAATATATAAAATTTAATTATTTATCTAATTTTTTAAATGCATGACACTTCAAATTTAATAACACTTAGGAAAACATTTCGTACTTATTTTTCCCTAGCTTATTTACTTGATACTGTTTTCCTGACAACCTGGTTATACAGTCAATCAACATTAAAGATACTAATAATATAGGCATTTTCTTATATCAACTCTAAAGATATGCATTATCCTAAATGTGCAACGCTCATCTCACTTCCTTGACAATTTATAAATGTCTCCAAACACTGCGTATCTGTGCACAGTACTGTAGATTAGGGCAAAAAGTTAGACATTCAGTAAAACATAAAAATAGCTACACAAAAGTTACATGAAAGGTTATCTTAAAATAGAAATTTATAAAATATTCTCAAAAAGTTTAGAAATACTAAAACACAAAAATTATCAAATTTCCATGGTGAAAAAGCCAATTTGAAGGCTTGAAATTTGATTTTTAAAACATTTAACAACATAGCTGTATTACACTATGCAATTACGGAACAAGTATCAGGTTGAATCAAAACCTGGTTACAGGTTTCTTTCATTAAATCTATTAAAAGATAATACATCTTTTAACTTTCAAATAAATACAAAATGAAATGTTCTTCTTAGGCATATATTTTTAGTATACTTGTATTTTTTTAAACTTTATAAATATATTTCACCATCACAAAAGTTGGTTCCAAATTTTAGTTTGTTACTAATATGTCAATATCAAAAAAAAAAAAAAAAAACCAGCATGTACAGTTCCCCAAAGAATGATAAGTTACAGAAGACTTTTGCTTCGAATCCCTACCTCCCATGTTTATTGCTCCACGGGGACCCATATCACCCATTCTCATTTCCTGTTCTCTCTGTAAGTAAACATAGTTGTCAGAGTCAACCTATCGATCTTATGACATTACATTTCCCACCTAAAATCAAAAAGAAAAAAATAAATTGGGACATCACTTTCCATTTTTAAATTTTTAATTTTCCAACATCTTTTACTTAATAAAACACTGAAAAGAAACTTCAGTCTCCTAGGCTTAATATACTAAAAATGCTTACAGCACCTAAGTTTATATTGATAGATTATCAATGAGTCAGATTACATAAAATTTACCACAGAATGTTTTAATGTGCTTATTCCAACAGATCAAAGAAATGTGCCTAGATTCCAAGAAAAGAAAAATCTTGTAATAATAACCACCAGAGCCAATTATTTTTTCCTCCCTGGTTACTGAAGTCTTAAAACAGAAATGACTGTTTCCGTTTTTATATTCAAATGCATTCAAACATTCAATACAAACAACTACGAGGCGCTAAGCTAAAAGCATGTACAACTTTCACTTTTGACATACTGTAATTCATCTTTGCATTTTTATTCACATACTCAAGCATTATTTCACCCAGGACCTACAGATATACCATAAATATCTCCACTATACAGAGTTATTGAAAGTTCAACATAACATTGCTTCTTTATTAAAACAAGGATTTTACTTGGAAGCCTAAAGAAAAGTGTTATTATACAGTTGGCAAGTTCTGAAACAAAATGCTCAAGGTTAACTATGACATAAAAGGTCACACAAATGTATCTTCATTTTCAGTACAGAAACTGCTTCCTAAAAACTCATTTAATAACAGCCATAGAGAATTAACTTCATTAAAATCTCTAAGTGAAATGACTCAACATATTATAGTTGAAATTTGCACTATTATTTGATAATCTTTTCCAATATCGGCCCAGTGTGTTAAATGTAGCAATTACAAAAAACAATGGGACAAAACTAACAATGTCTGAATCTAAAGAAGGCAAAATTTTTCTTTTAAAAGCAATTTTATTAAAATGTATTTGCTTAAAATTCCACTTAGTAATACAAAATACTGGTGAAAAGCACCTATACAGCTAGAAATAAAGGAAACAAAAACCTACGATGGATAAAAGTGACTAAGCAGCGACTCAAACACCCACCTGACCTAATGGAGATGCGGTGAAAGGTAATCTTTAATGAAACTGATAGTACAAGAAAAATGCCAACCTAGACAGCATCTTGAAGAAATGTTTTATCACATTATTTAGAAAACTTAAATGCCAAATCTTTCTCAAAGCAATTTTTTAATTTTTCTAAAACTGTCTCATAAAACTTTTGACTATTAACGGGTAGTATTGACCAGCAAAAAGACTAAACTATTCTATAAAACTGACTACTGATAAAGCCATACAACTTTCTAATTATATAGAAAATATTTTATAATCACACTTAGTACTATTACCAATAAATCAAACTGAGCTGTCATTTCCAAACCTGCTGATAAAGTAAGCAATTATTATAGTCTGCTTGAGACTTCAAATTTCAGTCTCCTTATATACCCTAACACCCTAACTAGATGCCTATGACCATTGGTGGGGACAAGGAGAAAAGACTACCATTTGTAGTGTCTTTTTATAACTTCAGCTTTACCTATCACTTTCTGAAATAACAATGTTTAGCTTTATTATTCACAAAGTTAAATGTTTTAAAAAATTATTCTTCAATTATTCTATTATTCCATTTTCTTCATTAACAAAATTTTGAAGAAAACATATTAACATAGTGAAGAGATCTATGGTTTTAAGTCAGTGATTCGACAATGGTCGTAACAACCCCTTCCTGATGCTCTAGTATAAACTGGTTCCAGTTCTAAAATATATTTCTTTAAATGAAATAAGATGTCTTACAAAAATTCAGCTAATGTGCGTATCACTATGCTTAAAACACCAATTCATGTATGGTATAGCATTTTTCACTAAACACACACAATTTATAAATGTTGGCATCTCCTTAAAAAAATCATTTAGTAATATTATATACAGCTTCGCTCATAAGATTAACAAAAAAGGATAGTATAATTGGATGACAGACCGTTTAACTATTTCAGAAGCAAAAAAAGTTTTCGGCTTCCTACTTGTGTCTTAAGGTTACTGTTTCTTTCTGTAAATCCTATTACATACTTCCAGTAAAATGAAAGACCCAGAGATTTTAGTGTTACCAACGGAAATGAAGACAGTACCTCTCATTATAACTTGGCATGTCCACCATCAATGAGAATCACTTGACGTTCACTGTAACTGGGTGCCCATACAAGGCCTTCACTTTTCCCATCAATTACTTAAAATATATTTTAAATTAGAACTGGCACATACTATGTGATATTTTTATAATACAAATTTTAATGATGCTGTCTTTATTATTTATCAAAATTAAGGTGTGGTTTAATACGAAACAACCTATATATGTAAACATCTTAAAAGACTACAGTGCAATGAAATGTGATGAAAACAGTTTCAATTAATTCAATTAATCCTCACAGCAACCCTATGAAGTAAGTTTAATGTTATCAAATTTTAGAGATCATAAAACTGAGGCCAAGGGCTGTGAAATAACTTACTCAAGATCACACATATAGTAAGTGGTTGAGCAGACCCATAAAACTGTGTCAAGAGTTCATGAAATTTTCACCTTCACAAGGCACCTTTGTTCTTCAAGAAAGATATCCAAGAAAAACTAACAAAAGGTTTGAAAACGTCTTACAATACTAAAAGCCTAAATGGCTGCCCCAAGGAAGCTTGCACTGCGCACCCAGTGAGGGCTGGGGACAAGCTTCCGTGGGAAAAGGCCAAGCCCAGGACCAATGTCCCTGATCCAGGCAGCTTCTAGTTACAGCCACCCCTTTCTGTAACTTTTGACCTGTATTTGGAAAAACACGGGCCTGAAAAAAACATTTTCCCTCACAGTGAATAAACAAGGTCACGGTACTTTCTAAGCACTATGACCACGTGGAGACTAATAAGCATACACTTCTAGAAAGTCATGAAGAGCAATCTCCCTTGATCCAATGATCGACGCTCTTTCACTGAATGTAGGGACTTTAAGCT
This sequence comes from Pteropus vampyrus, assembly GCF_000151845.1. NCBI lineage: Eukaryota > Metazoa > Chordata > Mammalia > Chiroptera > Pteropodidae > Pteropus > Pteropus vampyrus. The sequence goes on along the minus strand of NW_011889053.1, from coordinate 974,679 downwards.
GATGTGTCGGAAATACGCCAGCTCCCTTCACTGTGGCCGGAGTTGATGACACTGAGAATGAGATGGTGATTTATGAATTCGTCCATAACTCTTGTCAAGTTGTAGACAACAACTTCAGCCAGGTGAGTGAATTAAATGGTTAATTTAGGTAAAGTACACATATTTTGGATGAGATGGTGTTATATGGCTGCACTGTGGCAACGACCTAGGCAAGTATTTTGCCCCTCTGCTAATTCTTGGTCAGATGTCAGAAAGCTGAACAATGGAGGCTGTGCCAGGACACATCGGCACAGGAAATGAGAACACAGAACACCTCTCGACATCTGTAGCCCAACATAATCTGGAAGGGCACACAATGAAAAATGGAGTCTCCTTCCAAAGACTAATTTTAAATAGGTATTTTTCACAGCTCTGAACAGAAAACAAAACTGTATTTTAAAATATGGTGTACAAAGAAAAACATTCTGTGAAGGAGAGACGTTTTATTTTTTAACTGTAACCATTTTTTTCCACAATTGTTTAAATTTTGTTAAATAAAATTTTTGGTCTCTGCTTCCCCTTGCAAATTAAATTCAGGCATAGCAGTATGAGGTGGAAAGTGTGGCAGCTGTCTATCAGTCAACAAAATTTTAAAAATGACTTAAACAGACATAATGCTGTCTTCTGAATGTTATCTTTTTCCTTAAAAAGTCAAAACTTTATTGTGTGTACCTAATGAAAACTACAGAAATTTTACTTGCCAGTTTCAAAAAGCCTGATTCCCCTTTTATAGGCACTTACAATGCCATCATGCAATTAACTATAGAGAATGTTACTACCAAATAATAAACAAACATTAAAGAGCCCTCGCAAGTAAAAAAATAAATTTATTCTTACAGTGTTTATAAGAAGGTGCGCCTCTCTATTGAAAGAATTACACGAGTATTCCTGAAAGCTTGTCACTCAAGTATGCTTAATTTCACAGCTGACAAAGAAGTAATCGCAGCATGACTAACCTCCAGAACCACGTGTCAAAGCCGCATTCCATCGAAGTGTGGTTCACAAAGTACTAGGAGTGCCCAATATCCTTTCAGGAAGCACACAAATTCAAATCCATTTCAAATCTTACCACCACCAGAACTCAGTGGTAATACTATAATCTAAGCGGGCTTTTCACTCCATCAACATTTGTGGATGGTGCAAAAGCAACAGAGAGCAAAAATCCTGGCGTTTTTGGCAGATATAAAGGCACTTGCATTCCATTTTTACTAGAAAGCATTGTATTCTTCACATACATACAATAGTACTTTAAGTTTTCCATTATGAACACCTTAAATTAGTAAAAATTATTGATTTTTATCACATTGCTATCCTTGTGCGCGTCTTGATATCCTATGCAATAAAACACAAGGTATGTAGATAAAGCATTTCTCTGTTGCATTCTGAAGTAAGGTGGTTATTACAAGAAAAACAATTCCTGTGACTGGGTTGCAAGTTAAAGGAGACACATTTTACTTGAGATAGCACTAGACAAACTATGATTATTGACTTGTATGTTTGGCAGACAAATTCTGATAAGACAATGGTTGGTATTAAGATGTGATTTTTAATTTTGTAAAATAAAATACATTAAAACTTCAAATATATGTGTAACTCAAATCAGTATTTTTCTAATCTTGGGTACAAGACATTACAAAATCATTTCTGGGTAAAAGATCTATTCAAAGTATACCAATGGACTGTAATATAAAAGAGCATTTTTAAGAAACTACTGTTTGTCAAATTTTACTATAGTATCAAACAAGAACATCCACAACTACCTGAAAAGGTGAAAATATAGTTGGTCTCCAGTGTGTGAAGCCAGATTTTTTCATCACTTTAACCAAGAGCATTTTGCAACAGGTGGAATGCAGAAGCCAGTATGGGAAGCCACCCATTTTCCATAAAGCCAAACATGTAACAAATTTACAAAACAGTAAAACAATATCACTCTCCCCACTACATTCAAGTGGGATATTAAAGAAATCTGCAAAAAATGTAAAATTTGCAAAAAATGTAGAAATGGATAATCTGCAGCCCAATCTTTCAGATTTTTCTTAATTTCTAATATGCTAAACACATCATGATATTAGAAAAACGAAAGCTCTTTGGGGTCTTCAGTAATCTATAATAGTGTAAAAGGATTTTAAAACCAAAAAGTTTGAGAATCACTGTTCCAAATACTTGTTCAAAATATAAAGTAGCAGAAAATTTACACAAATATAAAGTAACTAACACGGTAAATCCCAAAGTGAAGACCCTGACGTTATTTTGTGTAGAATATGGATTTTTTCCTTTAATACTCAGGATATCAATCTGTGATTTAAAAGATACTGTACTCATTTAATTATTTTAGGTAACCTAATTTATAGGAATTATACGGTACAAAGATAAGCATAAAATAAAGTACAATACGAATGCCTAAGGTTTAGGAAACCATCAACTAAATAAATACTGACTTAACCTAATATCAAGTAGATCAACATTTTGCAATCAATAACAAAATATGTTCATCTAACACTTTAAATCTGTTTGCGTGAACTCAGGTATCAGCCACATCATTACTCTTCTTTAATTCATAAAGACATCACGTGTGTTCCTAAAAAGCTTCTCAGGATTATCTAAGGATCACCATGAGCCATGCAGGTTCCAAGTCTTAACAGAAATCTTGATGTAAAACTACTGATAACGGAACATTTAAATCTACTAAAGGAAACATAACTCTAAAGAAATGTATAAGTTCGGGCAAATTTTCAAGATTCAATCTTTTTATCATTAAATATTCCAAAATTTTTTCCTAAAAATAATTTGCCACTTGGAAAGAATAAGATTATTAGATAGTCAAACTGTCATGGGAGAAATTAAACAGACCACGTTAGTAACAACAATACTAGGTAACAAACAACATATTTTGAAGTAAAGAATAGAATAAAAATCAACTATGTGAAGTATTAAGAAAATAGTTATAAATAAAAAGTCTGTAAAAAGGCCTCTTTGCCAAGAAATCATTCACTCATTTAAAAAGTGTTAAGAAATTAAATGGTGTGCTCAACAAAGTTACTGTTTCCTAACAAAAGTAAATAATTTTAAACTTAAAAAGGGAAATAAGACATATTCCCATTGATACAACTCAAGTAACAGTATGCAAACTTTCCAACATAACCAACCAACAGAGAATACTTGGAAGACTTAACATTTTTATTTTTAACTGAGGCAATTAAAACAACTTCCAACACACACACACACACACTCTCTCTCTCTCTCTCTCTCTGTCTCTCTCTCTCTCTGTCTCTCTGTCTCTCTCTCTCTGATGGATAGGGAAGGGAGAAATATTTTTAGTAACATAAGACAATCTTTAACACGTACAATCGATGGTGGTTTCTCCTCAATGTGAATACAAGCATGCCAAAACGCCTGCTCTCATGAACACTGGGGAAATGTCCCTTAGGTTTGACTGTTAAAATGAAACTACATCCTATGTCATTAGAGAATTGTAAATTACAACAGTGAGATACCACAACACCCCTATGAGAACAGCCAAAATCCTAAACGGTGACAACAAGAAATGCTGGCAAGGATGTGGAGCAATAGGAAGTCTCATTCATTGTTGGTGGAAATGCAAATGGAACAGCCACTTTGGAAGACAATTTAACAGTTTTTTACAAAATTAAACACATTCTTACCATACTATCCAGCAATCACACTCCTTGGCATTTACCCAGAGGAGCTGAAAACTTTTAATATTCAAACACCTGCACGTGGATGTTTACAGCTGCTTTATGTGTAATGGTCAAAACCTGGAAGCAACCAGATGTCCTTCAATAAGTGACGGATAAATAAAAAACTATGGTCCACCCAGACAAGGGAATATTATTCAATACTAAAAATAAATGAGTTACTGAGCCATGAAAACACACAGAGGAACCTTAAATGCATACTACTAAGAGCCAGTATCAAAAGGCTACAAACTGTTTGGTTCCAACTATATGACAGGCAAAACTATGGAGACAGTAAAAGAAACAGAGGCTGCCAGGTGTTATGGGGGGGGTGGGGGAATGAACAGGCAGAGCACAAAAGATTTTTTGGGCAGTGAAAATACTGTGTGACACTATAATGGTGGATCCATGACATTAGACATTTGTCAAAACCCAGAGACTGTGCAACACCAAACTTGAACTCTAACGTACTATAAACTCTGGGTGATGAGGATGTGCCAATGATAACAAATGCACCAGTCTATCATGTGA
>NW_011889053.1:958555-969394 GCF_000151845.1 Pteropus vampyrus | reverse complement strand
AATATATAATAACTTTTTAATTATTCATGGTTAACTAAAATTCAAACGTTATTTAAAATTTACAATTATAAAAGAAACTGCTATAACAAGCATATCAATTATTTAAAAGCAAGGTTTAGAAAAAGTAATAACATGCCAAATGAAAAGGTTATCTTGTGAGAATCATGGTAAATTTACAATCAGAAAGACAGGATTTGAAGCAATGTGCATAATATAGTGGAGGATATCATAAGACAAAGTGGCAAACTTACCCATACACTTTCAATTATTTGAAAATTTCAGCAGAAATAACTGCATCTCATCAGCATGGCATGTGTACAAACCCAAGTTCCTATCCCTACACCACTAGTGATTAGTTAGCAACGACACATGAATATTGACTTTCACATCTATCCTGTTTGATTTGGTATAAAATTCAGACATTTCAGGTGATACTACAGAGCTTCATGCCTTCAATATGAAGTACAGAAGATACTGGATACTGATTGGCCTAAAACAAGATTTTTTTAACATAATCACCTTGTAGGACTATTCCTGTATGAGGGCTCTAAATAGTACATTAAGAAGTCAAAAGCAGAAGTCACAAGTTAAATGGACTCTTTTGCTATTAAATCAAACTATTTAGTAATTAAACAAAATTCTTATTCGTATTATACATATCAGATATGCCAAAAACATGTTTACTTCCGTTGAATACTTCTATTTGCCAATCTTGACTCTCCTCTTCTTCAATCCCTTGAAAATGGTAAATATTAGCTAAAAGGTCTTACCATTCTGAACCAAGTAATAGGAGAATTTACCATTTCAAATTAAAAGACATGAGGTATACCTACAACAGTGGAATAAGCCAATCATATCATTTCGAGGAAGGGCGGGGGAAGGTCCACAACCGTGCTGAGACTGCTCAACTCCCCTGCCAGCCGGCCCCTCGTGGAGAACCTTCCTCTAAACTCTGTGGACTTTTTGGCTCCATCTCCTCTCACACTCCGCAGAAGAACTCTGCACCTGAAACCCTCTAAGTCCTAGACACAACCCTGGGCTTGATCCACCTCTGCACCTTCCGTGGTACCCAGCACTCTACGCTGAGCAGGAAAACTGAGCCATCTTTCCTTGCTAAAGGGAGCCCTCCGAGGCCTCCTGTGAGTCTAATGCTCTGAAGGGGAGTTCAAGTGGAATCGCACATTGGGAAGTTGGGTAAGCTGAAAACCAAGCACAAAAACTGTTGGTTATTTGTTTTTTAAAATTTACTCTTCATTATGTGATTCCATTATGAAGTCTACAAAAATAAATCAAAAGTCGCATTTCAATGCCACCTGTGTTTCAAAACCACTGATGTTTTAATATCTGAGACATTAGTGCTGAGGTATGGTGGCCCATAAAAAACACCGAAAACTGTATGACTGAGCTGCGCTGGCATTGGAAAGATGAGACATCAAATAACTATTTAATTCTCCCAGCTCACATCTAAGTAACTACAAAGGTGCTTGACTTGAAAAATTTCAGAGCTCAATTAGTGGACAAAAAAGTCAAAAAATTAGAAAGCAATGTGATAAAAAAAAAATCATATTAAAAGCGATACAGGATCACAGCTGGGGTGAGTAGTTAGAGGAGGTTATGTATATGCTGAGTATACGTACTTTCTCCTCAGAAACTCTAACGGAAGGTAAGACATAACAAGACATATAATTAAGTACAGTGGTGTCCTCTGATAGTGTATACACAAGGGTGTAGGGGAATCAGAAATCATTTCCATTCAGACTCATTCAGAAGACTTTGAAATAGAAATGATAAAACAGAGAAAAAACACTACTATAATCATAACATATGCTTAGAATGACCATACATCGTAGTTTGCCTGAGACAGCTCAATTTATGCTTGCTGTAAAAAAAAGTACTTTTAAATAGCACCCATATTCACTTCTCTCAGTTTGAATTAAACATTTTAATTTTACCTATATATGTTCAGATATTATCAAAACAATTAAATAATCCTTCTGAGAAGTGATTAAAGATTTCAGCAGCTGGTTAAAATTGATACATATCTTCAACCCAAATATCCCAAGTCATCAAAATTCTAAAGATTACCTCCAAGAGTATACATTATAAATATCTTTGTTTAATGACCACAAAAGTTTAGGTTCTAATTATGTCCCACAAATATTCAGAAAAGTTCATAGCTCATTATAGGAAATCAATTATTTTGGTAAATAAACAAAAACACATTAAGAAAATAAAAGTGGTCACAACTAGAACATATGAGACCACTGCAATTTAACTGTTGTTATCCATTTTGATTATCACCATCATGGCTACACCATGGAACTGGGTTGCTATTACACCAAGAGTAGGTAATAGCCTGCTCAGAACAAGTCCTGCCTAAACCCAACACCAAAACCTACAGCAAACAATTCTGCAGTGGTTTCCATGGGATGATGAAGCAGCTATGAAAATCCTTGTGAAACTGGTCCTTTGTTTCAATGCTGCTGTTTAAGACTTCCAAAAACAAAAACAAAAACACACAAGAAAAACAATCTTCTACTGCAATACAATCAAATTACTTGTTAGAACTAAATGATTTATAGAAAAAGAGTGATGGCCACATAGAACCCACAAAATGGCAACTTCTCTCAAAAATTCACAAACCATTTCAGAAAATGTATTTGTACCTACTCGTTACTAAGTGACCATGGATCAGTTTTCTCCACCAGTACCTAATGATGAAATTTTATTACTGGCTGGAGTTTCTGTTGTGAGTTTTTACAGGGCACATAATAAGGATATAATTAAATCAAGGGGTAATGCTTAGAGAAACGGTGCTCATTCAAGAAGCATAAAAGAGAGACTGATGGAAATTAGTGGCTGATTAAACATCAGGCCAAATTTGGCAATACTGAGCAAGAGGAGGAAACATCTGAAAGAACAATGCTTGTCTCTAATCTAAAACAAAAGCCGTGAAACTCCAGTATCCACTGTAGAGCAGTGACGCTTTATCAGTTCTTCCCATAACTTTTGCTCTGATTTATAAGCCATGACTATCAAGGACACTAATTTGGACTCTTCAGGAACCTTGGTTCTAGAATATGAGGTGCTCTGCTCAATGAGCCTTCTAACACACTGGAAAAGAACATATAAATTAATAATTTGCATTTTAAATCATAAACTCTTCATGAGTTTAGTTAACGCGAGCCACTTTTCATAGACCGCCCTCAGCTCCCAGATTAGCCCTAGATCAGGGGTCAGCAAACTTTTTAGGTGTAAAGCCAGATAGTAAAAATTTCAGGCTTTGCAGACAACAGAGTCTTGATATAGTTTCATACAGTTGTGTCACAACTAGTCAACTCAGCCACTTTTGGGCAAAGAAGCCATAAACAAAATATAAACACAGCTGTGGTCCAATAAAACTGTTCTGAAAACAGAGTGTGTTCAGATTTGGCCTGGCCTACCCTTGTCTGTTGACCCCTGGTCTACATGAAATAAAAACTAAAAATTAATACATCATTTGAGACAATACCCATTCCCTTTCTGAAAGCCCAATTATCAAGTGGGCACACCCAAACCCCAGAGTACTATTCACATAGAATGTGGTGCTATTTACGGTGTCAACTGTATGAATCCTGTCCCCCACAACTGAATGACTCTGAACCCTCCCTTCATTCAAATTTCCCCAGATCCCATAAAGATTCAACTACTACTCTTCTCATTTCAACATATGGCCGGTGGTTTTCTGTCTTTGCTAATGAAAATAAGCAAACTGAAAAGCTTTTTAAAATGCAGATCCCATCGCTTCAACCCAGACTCATTGTATCAAGATATTTGGTGGATCTGATCTCAGGCATTTTTCTTTTTTTAAGTTCCACAGATATGCTTCCAGGGCTGAAAACTACTGGATTTAGCCAAAAGTGTGATCCATAAACAATGCATGAGAATCTACTGGGATCACAAAACAAATCAATTTGTAGGTTGGAGACCTAAGAACCCACACTTTTAAAAAGCTCCCTGAGTGTTTACGTGCTATTTAAAAACCTGCCACAGAAGAGGCCATACACCCTTTGCCTCTTGGCCCCACATCTCCTTAGCACTGCTGGCCCCCACTGATACTGACCCTGAAAGCTGCAGTGGAACACCACCCACAAAGGAGCACGACTAGGTCAAATTACTGCCTCAGCACACACTTATGTTCAGGTTTACTATGTACGTGTGTTCAAATATCCAGGGTTATTCCCACTTATACAAATAAAAATAAAAATTCTTCAATATCAATTCATGTATATATTTGACAACAAATCTGAAAGTCTATTCTTCACTAGAAACCAAACGTTAAAAAAATTTTTAAACAAATAAAAAATAGAAAATAAAAACCAAACGTCAGTATATTTCATACCAGAAAAAGAAACTTCTAACAAATTAGCATCCGATCTAAATACTACCCCAATTTTCCTAAACAATGTATTTCATAACTACTATAACTACTAAAGCTACAATGACATTTAGGTATTTACAACATCATTTTCCCAAGAAAACAAAGTTTATTCTAGACATTACTTTAAAAAAATTCTAATTAAAATCTCCCCTATACTCCAACCCAAATTCTACCTACAAATAAAGGCTGGTACGCTGCAGTACTTAATGTTTAAAATACTTTAATCTACAGTAAGTGGGACAAGCCAGTATGAAAATAAACACAATACAACCATAAAAGACAATCTCATCAATTCTTATTAACAGCATAACCTCTTATAATGTGTCCAAAAACTATAAAACTGAAAAGCAGAAAAATTCAACCTAGTAAATATGATCCAGAAAATGGTTCAAATATACTCACTGCTATAGCATGGTAAAGAGAAACCTAAATGTAATGAAGGCACAACATAAAAACATATACATTGTAACAGCAGTCAAAAACCACTATGCTACAGGAGCAAAAAATAACATGTTTATTTTATAATTATCAGAGCTATTATCAAAAAGCTTGACTTCCTTTTAGGAGAAATAAAATATGAAAAAAAAAAAAGGATTTTTTATTTGTTGAGTTGTTGCCTTTTTTTGGAACTTTAAAATTTTTTTATATGTATGTCATAAAATGATGAAGTTGAAGGCTAACAAAAAGCGTGACATGTATTTTCCCACGGATTTCCTGCAAGTACTTTATGTTCACAAAAATTATTATTCAAAGCGCAAAATATGGAAATCAGTATTTATTTTATACTTCAAAGCCAAAACTATTAGTGGTACTAGACTATTTCTAATAGGAATATTAAAAATGAGAAGTAAGGGCTTAAAACAAACCAAGTAAATCTAATCTTATGACATGGGCAAGCTTAACACTTACCATATGATTCCTCCCTTTAAAACGAACAGTGAAAAAATAAAAAGCACGTAAGAGGGCCTAATTTCAAAGCTTTTAAAACAAAAATAAATATTAAAATAGGTTGACAATTTTTTCCCAAAGTGTTTTCAAAGTAAATTTAAAAAAATAACTGATACAATCATTGCTTCAATGTTTTTTCCATTAACGCAAAACAGCCAAGATCTATAAAAAGCTTCTGATAATATTTCTTTAGTACTTGGTTAGTATATATCAACAAGCATCATGAAGCTAGGAACCAAATAAAATTGACACCAAAATGACGAAAAACGTGTCTCTATTCATAATTCCTCATCTCAAAAAGATCTAAAAATAGAATACAGACTATATTTTCCCCTAAATATTTAGTTCCATTGTTACATATTTTTTTAAATATGATTCCTCTTGAAAAATTAAGAACATAGTAACTTTGTGGCCTAATATGAGTATTAAATTAAATAAACAAACAAACAAACAAAAAACAAAAAATACCAACGCTCCAGCCCAAGGTTCAGCAAACTTTTTCTGTAAAGGGTCAAAGAGTTAAGTATTTTAGGTTTTGTGGGACACAAATACTTTTTGCCTAATATTCCTCTTTTTCCTAACCATCAACCCTTTAAAAATATAACACTATTCTTAGCTCTACAGTAGGGAGGTATGAAAATGAATAGTGGTCCCAGGCTACTTTGCAGACCTCTGCTCTAGCCAAATTAACCTTATGCTGCTTCAAATATGCAACACATACTTCAACTACTTGAAAACAAAATATCTTAATATTAAAATATATAATCATCTAATTTTTCTAAGAGCATAATCTTGTGGAACAGTAAGTGATCTACTTTTGAAATGCCAATAAATCCATTAGTATTTTTAAATTTCTACTTTGTTTATTCCCAAAGTTCATTAAATACTTATAACTGTTATCCATCATTAAAATGAATTTTAAACATTAAAATTTTTTAAAAATTAAAAAAAAAAAGTTAAGTGTTTCCGTTTTAAATTGTAGACACATTTCCAAATAGTTTAATAGAAAAGTAAAATTAAAACTGTCCTTCATGAATTGTATTAATGCCAGAGTATATATAAAGCACTGGTATATATATTTTTAAAAACTATAAAATGATTTCTGCAATAGTTTTGTAGTCAACTTAATCAAGTTTAAGAAAATACATTTTAATCATTTCCTTCTAAGTCCCCTAAATCACATGTATATGACAGTACTACAAATAGCTACGCATGTGCTCCAAGAATGTAAAGTTTATGCCAGAAAAATATTAAGAAAGCTAATCCCACCAACTTTATATAAGCAAGCACTTTAGTAAAAGAAACGTCCAGGTACATAAAAGGAGTAGGAAGAATTTTCTAATCCTCAATGGAACAAAAAAAGGTTTCCCTAAGAAGTATATCACATGTGGTTTACATCTGGAATGAAGAGCAAAAGCGCTAGTAACTAGTTTTCAAAATATGGCCTTGAAATATTTTTTATATTCCCCTTTCTTCCATAACATCATAAAAATCCTCACACTAATAAACCCAACAGATTTATTTTCAAATTTAACACCCAAAAAACCTAAAACCACAGTTTAAAATGTCACTATGCAAGTGTTGCACCCAAGGAAGAAAAGAAAATTGCAAAATAATACTAGAGATTTCAAAAAAAATTACAATGCTTAAAAAACCTACTCAACTAATTTGGTAATGAAATTTAAAATTCAATTAAACTTGTCATATGTCTTAAAATAAAAAACTTTCCTAATTAAATGTAAATGCCACAGAATTTTCATTCAAAGGGTATTTATTTGATGGGAGGTAAGATAAAATTTCTTGCTGCTATACAAGTTAGGACTTATTTTACTGTGTGTGCATTCTTTCTAATAAAAAAGGTTTAAAATTTTTCCAGGAACAGAAAAATAGTATCAGAGTAGGTCAGAAACAAAGGCACCAATGACTTCAATACTTTTAGACTCTTATTAAAGAATCATGGCTTTTAAACAGCTAGAGAAAAAAATACTAATAAATATTTTTCAGAATAATGAGTTGTTGAGCTATCATTCATCTAAGGTGACAATGAAACTTTGTTAGTTATCACTAAGAAACTGTGGATTTCAACATACATGAAGTATCCTTCTTTGCTCTACCGTTTGCCTCCCCAAAACAAAAACTTGAGTCAGATCAAGTCTCTGGAACCAACTCCAATTTACGAGAAATTCAAGGATGAAGAAACTTGCTAAACATCACAAGGATAGAATCAACAAAATTCATGTGAGATACTTTACACAGGACTGTTTCTTTAAAAAAAAGGGAAAAATAAAAAAGAACAGAAAATCCTGTGGACTAAAGACTGTATTTATCAGCCAATTTAAAGGAACTAATTGTGAAAATAAATAAATATTGATAAGACTTGAACAAATTTGGGCTTCAGTTACTATAAAGACCTGACAATGTTTAAAATATGATAAAGATATTTTTAAAGAGTTCTTATCTTTTAGAAATACATATTAAAATACTTATGAATAAAATCATATGAAGTCAAGGATTGCATACAAAATAATTTGGGAAAGTATATATATTTAAAGTATGTGTCGATACTTGTTATGGTTGGGTGATGAACACAGACCAGTTTACTTTTGCATATGTCTAAAACCTTCTAAAATAAAGAATTTTTAATATCGGTAAATGGTCAAAATCAGTCAAGTGGAGAGTATGGATTTATCAAGATTTCTAATTTAGTAGCATATATTTTTAAAACATAAAATGGAAAAAAAATTTAACATCCACTTCGTAAAACATGAATATTACCTTCGGAGACTAATTTTAATTATTTACTACCTGAAAGAGGTTTAAAAACATCATTAGTTTAACATAAACATAACAAATTCAGAAACTTTAAAAAACATACCACTATGTAAAGTAATATCTAAAAAATTCTAAATATACATCATCTGCCTGACACTGACAATAAAAAATAATTTCAGTTTGCTAATATTTTACTTACATTTTCCATATAGTTTGGCTTAAAACCCTCTTGCTGTCGCCTCAGTTCTTCCTGCTCTCTGTGTCGGATCATTTCCTCCTCGCGACGACGATGCTCTTCTTCATGTCTAAAAGATTTCAAATAACAATTTCAGCATGATTGACAGGTAAGCCATAACTGGGTATTTTATTTCAAGTTAAACAAAATTTATACAAGTTATATATTATGTCAAATCCGCCAATAATGACTGCCTTTAGCAGATTTTGACCTTCCTTATTCTATTTTACTCCAAATCTTAATTAAATCAAAGAAATAAAGAAACTTAAAATAGGATAAATTAAAAAAAGATAACATATAACTAGGGTAGTTATATGCTTACAGTAAAAAATTTACAGTCCAAAGCTCAAACATGCACTCTGTTATTTTATAAAGAGAAAAGACTAGAACTCATCACTGCGAAGCAGAGTTCTTAAAGATGCTTGGAACCCATCCACTCCGTGTAAGATATCGTGAAGGACCACACTGCCTGGACAAAAACTCTTAGGTGGAAAAGGAAGTCTGAACAAACCTCCTCACCCCCATTTCATCAACCCACGAAGGGAATCCCTGGAGCAGGTATCGGCCTACCACCTGCTCCTCTAAGTTCAGTTTTATAGGACAATCACTTACTCATTGGCTATGGCTACTCTTAGGCTACAGGACTGTTTGAATAGTTGAGACAGAGACCATGTGACCTGCAAAGCCTAAAATATTTACTATCTAGCCCCTGCCCAGAAAAAAGTTTGTCAGCCTGTCCGTGAGGTATATTCAAGCAATAAAAAATCAAATTACATGTATGTGCAAGATTTCTAGTAAATCAATAATTAGTTATAATACGATTAAGAGGGAAAACCTACAAAATTATTTTGAAGTAATAGACTCTCCGCCCAAAAACAAAAAAGTAAATAGTGAGGACCATATAATGCTGATGCCTCCTCAGTAGGTCTCATTTTCCAGGTCACTTATAAGCACCTTCCTATGCTGACTTTAATACTCAAAATTCAAGACACTTCTTTGTTGTCTGTTGTATAACACTCACCAAGCTAAAGGAAATGGCATTATCTCCCACAGCCAGCAAAAGAAAATGGCTGTCAGGACTTTTGTCAGACCACATGCAAGCAACAGACAATGTCCCTAAGGGGGTTCAAGCAGATTCTGACTATTTTGAGAATTCTAAGTCTCCGATATACTCAAATAAATTAAAAATTCAAGTAAATAGGTTAATCCATTTCTTGGACATTAATACACTCATAAATTTTACTGTTAAGAAAATACTTTCATATTCATATACTGCTGACAATGCACATAAGTACAGGTAAAATTAAAATTTCCCTATTCAAAAGCTCTTAAGGCCAAATGCATTTTGAAATCGAATTTTTCTGATTTTTAAAAGGGTCCATGTACTATTATTGTATCTCCAGTGAGATCTGAGGTAGGACCCAAAACTCAATCACATTAATTTTTCTGCAGTGGAATGAACATCCGTCCAGATTCTGTGGCAATAATAAAGGTCTGTTATGAACACAACATAAGTGCAGGTCAAGTTCTGCCATCAAACAGGCTCGTATAGGGTCCTGCCACATAATGAATGATACGTGAAAAAGTTTTTGGTTTTCAAAGCTTTTTGGTCTTTGGATTTGCAACAATGACCTTGTTGAGGGCCAATCTGTGGTACTAAGATCATTTTACATGTGCGAGCCCATTTCCAGTAGACTAAACAGAAATATCTGCACAAGCGTGCAGGAATGTCTGTACACACAGATTAAACACTGTGGCAAAAGGCTGGAGATACAATCAATTATGAAGGCAGGCAGCCATGGTTCCCTGACTCCAGGTGTTACAAAGCGGCGATCTGCACTTGCAGATGGGAGAATGTCTAAGGTACAGCTGTCAGAAAGAGGCACATACAGGAATGGTGCTCCTACCACTGGCTTTTAAAAATCTCTTGTATGAGCACAGAGAGGGCTGGTATGCATCATACTGGGAATACACTGCGGAAGGGAGTGTTGTTATGTTTATTTTATATACATATGTATCATTATGTGAATTTAATAACGTAACATTTTTAATAAAAAACAAAGTATTTTAAACAAAATTTATAAAGTACTTCTCCCATTGTCAAAGCAATTTTTTCTGATAAAAATGTGAAAAGATTTACAAATCAGTAGAAAAAATACAGTAAAAGGGTAACATCACTTTAAATATTTTCTATTTTTTCCTTCCTTTATCCATAAATTCCAAAATTTATTTTGGACTAAGTTGTGATTATACCACAACTGACAATACATAATTTAAATTAAAAAAAAAGCATACAGGAACATTCCCTATTGTATATATGTTTGGTTTTCAGTTTTTCTATTCCCTAAGATGTTTTAATAATCATCTTTATATTTAATGTCTCTTCAGGTCAAGGATAACTTCCTAGGTTATATTCACAAATGGAACCAATAAGAAGTGTGACAAATTTAACATCTTTCACGTT
>NW_011889053.1:956631-958505 GCF_000151845.1 Pteropus vampyrus | reverse complement strand
AAAATGTGAAAAGATTTACAAATCAGTAGAAAAAATACAGTAAAAGGGTAACATCACTTTAAATATTTTCTATTTTTTCCTTCCTTTATCCATAAATTCCAAAATTTATTTTGGACTAAGTTGTGATTATACCACAACTGACAATACATAACTTAAATTAAAAAAAAGCATACAGGAACATTCCCTATTGTATATATGTTTGGTTTTCAGTTTTTCTATTCCCTAAGATGTTTTAATAATCATCTTTATATTTAATGTCTCTTCAGGTCAAGGATAACTTCCTAGGTTATATTCACAAATGGAACCAATAAGAAGTGTGACAAGTTTAACATCTTTCACGTTCTATTTAATTGGAAACTGATAAAATCTCAATTATAAAATTATTTTAATCAAAAATAAAACCCTATTAAAAGAAACTGAAGAAGATACAAAGAAATGGAAAGATATTCCGTGTTCTTGGATTGGAAAAATCAACACAGTTAAAACGACATTATTACCTAAAGCGTTATACAGATTTAATGCAATCCCCATCAAAATCCCATCAGCAGTTTTTAAAGAAAGAGAACAAAAAATCATCAGATTTGTATGGAAGCACAGAAAACCCCGAACTGCCAAAGTCATCCTGAGAAAAAAGAATGAGGCTGGAGGCATCACTCTGACCAAGTTCAAATTATACTATAAAGCGACAATAACCAAAACAGCATGGTATTGGCAGAAAAATAAGACACACAGGCTAGTGGAACAGAATCAAGAGTCCAGAAATAAACCTTTATTTATATGGGCAAATAATTTTTGACTAAAACGCCAAAAATATACAGTGGAGAAAGGTAAGTCTCTTCAATAAGTGGTGCTGGGAAAACTGGAAAGCCACCTGCAAAAGAATGAAACTAGACTTGTCTATCACCACACACCAAAATTAACTCAAAATGGATATAAGACCTGAAGCAATAAAGTGCATAGAAGAAAACATAGGAACTAAACTCAAGGACCTTGGGCTTAAAGAGGATTTTATGAATTTGACCTCAAAGGCAAGGGAAGTATGAGCAAAAATAAATGAATGGGACTACATTAAACTAAAAAGCTTCTGCTCAGCAAAAGAAACCATCAACAAGAGACAACCATCTCAATGGGAAAATATATTTGCAAGCAACACCTCCGATAAGGGTCTAATATCCAAAATATTCAAAGAACTCATACGACTCAATAACAACAACAAAAAATAACAAACAATCCAATCAAAAATGGGCAGAGGACCCGAACAGACACTGCTCCCTAGAGGACATAAAATTGGCCAACAAATATATGAAAAGATGCTCAACATCGCTAGCTATTAAGGGAAATGCAAATCAAAACCACAATGAGATACCATCTCACACCTGTTAGAGTAGCTACAATCAACAGGACAAGTAATAACAAATGCTGAAGAGGATGCGGAGAAAAAGGAATCCTCATACACTGCTGGTGGGACTGCAAATTGGTACGGCCACTATAGAAAGCAGTATGGAAGTTGCTCAAAAAACTAAGAATTGACCTACTGTATGATCCAGCAATCCCTCTACTGGGTATTTACCCCAAAGACTTGAAAACTCATATTCAAAAAGATATTTCCACAGCGATGTTCATAGCAGCATTATTCACAGTGGCCAGGATATGGAAGCAACTGAAGTGTCCTACAACAGATGACTGACAAAGAAGCTGTGGTACATATATACAATGGAATATTACTCAGCCATAAGAGATGAAATACTGCCATTTGCAACAACATGGATGGACCTCAAGATAATCATACTAAGCGAAATAAGCAAAACAGAAAGGTTGAAAATCACATGATATCACATATGTGGGATATAAGCCTAAAAGCAACAAATGAATGA
>NW_011889053.1:946917-956581 GCF_000151845.1 Pteropus vampyrus | reverse complement strand
TATACAATGGAATATTACTCAGCCATAAGAGATGAAATACTGCCATTTGCAACAACATGGATGGACCTCAAGATAATCATACTAAGCGAAATAAGCAAAACAGAAAGGTTGAAAATCACATGATATCACATATGTGGGATATAAGCCTAAAAGCAACAAATGAATGAGACAAATAAACAGAGACTCATGGTCATAGACAATGGACTAGTGGTTACCAGAAGGGAGGGGGAAAATAATAAAATATTTTTAAAAAATTATGCATATATAGTATGAAAAAAATAATAAACTGACATTTAAGAAAATAAAATAAATTCTAATGGCATTGTATTAACTTACAACTAAAACAGTAAAAAAAAAAAAAAAAATGTATTTTAACCTGAAGACCACTAATTATTTTCAGGTCTCATCTATTTCTGTAGGACTCTGGAAAACAGAGAGGGCTCTAAGCACTGAGCTATGACATGATTAGGGAGCAAAGTCCCACTGCTCTTTGTTCCTGTTCAGCACTGTGCCCTCCCCTCCGCCCTTTTCCCAGAGCTCGGACAATCTTGAGAGCCTTATTTATGCAAGTGACATAAGCAGTGGGGGGAAGAATGAGTGGGAGGATAGCTGAGTGAGTAGGAGAGGTCAGAGGAGGAGTGAAGGAATGAACTAACAGAACAGAAGAACAACTGCTAAGTGGTCAAGTCACAGCCACAGCCTTCTTCACCGCCACAGTCTTCAGAGAATTAAGTGATCCACAAAAACCTAAATAATTTCTTTGTAGCACTGAAAGGAAAACCACAAACTTGTATACCACAAATTATTTAATTTCTCTCAAAATATACTTTCTTAAGCCAGTTGTTTTCAACCTTCCAACTAAGGCAGAACAGAGGCAGAGTACAAACTCTCTGGCCTATTAACAAATTAAAGCCCGTCAGTGGTCACAGCCTCAGGCAGACAAACATCTTCTCTTGAACTGCAATCGCTTATTTGCTTTGTCTTGCAAGTATCAATATGAAATTAAGTTCCCAGACACAATGGTTTTTTTCTCCCCTTTTACGCATACTGCAAAAACCACTCAATATTAAGACAAGCTGTTCACATTTCTTAAATCAATATTCTTACAGCAATTTTAAAAGAAACTCCCCAGCCGCCAAGCACAGGATAAGAGTTATATTTATCGCTGCCTGTTGTGTACTAGAAGTAACCAACATAAACGTTACTCATCAAATTATCACCCGAGTGTTGAGATATTTTTACTATTAGTACATAGAATTCCAAATTGAATCTCATATACGCCTGCCTATTAAGTAAGAGTAATAAAAAATCATTCAATGGAAAATTACCATATATGCAGAATACTTATCCCATCAGGCGCCCAACATTCCACTTCTCAGGAGCCCAGGCAGTGTTAAGCCCCAGCAGACGCCCCGCACCACCTCCCTGTGCTTCGCTTGCTCTTTAATGACCTGACCATTCCAGCTGAGGGCCGCCTCCCTCCAGAGGCAAGACTTGTGTTTTCTGTCCCTGCTGTATCCCCAATGCCTAGGGTACTGTTTTTCCCCCCTTATTTTTAACTAATTTTAAACTTACAGAAAAGCTGCAAAAACAGTGCGTGTCTACATATGCTTCATGCAGCATCTCCATATGTTAACATCTAACATAACCACAGGACGATTATGAAAACTAGGAATTAACACTGGTATAACACCACAGTTTCACTAGTTTCCCCACTAATGTCCTTCTGTTCCAGGACCCTGTCCAGAATCCCACACTGCATTTAAGTATTATTCCTCCTTAGTTTCCTTCAGTCTGTAACAGTTCAGTCTTTCTTGGTCTTTCATGAACTTTGACACTTTTAGAGAGAACTGATTATTTTGCAGGATGTCCTTCAATTGAGGTTTGTCTTAAGTTTTCTTGTGACTAGTGTGAAGCTATAAATTTTTGGCAAGAAAACCAAAAAAATGATATTGTACCCTAAATCACATCGAGGGACTCCTGGTGCCAACGTCTTATTACAGGGGACATAAACCTTAACACCTGGTAATGGTGTCTGCTGGATTCCCTAACTTTACTAGTTTTCTATTTGTCCCTAATACACAGAGAGTATGTGAATCCTATTCCCAAGTTTCTGTGCAACAACTTCAGCGGCCATTAGGCCTGGTCTGTAATCGCCACCACTGCAGGGCTGCCCACTGGGGATTATCTCTCTCATTCCTTCCATGTTTATTAACCAGAATTCTATAAGGATGAGCTGCCTGTTCCCCATTCATCCATCCATCTATCCACCACTTCTATCGGTACAGACTTATGGATATTTATCCTACAGTTTAAAATCTAACACTATCATTTTTTATTTTATTGCTAGGATTGCTCCGGCTTTGGCCAGTAGGAGCTCCCTTGGTTTGGCTCCTTTGTTTTCCACATGCTCTACTCTTTTCTGAGTACATTATTACCATCTGGCACAAGAGATTCCAGGCTCATCTTAAACTTTTCGGTCCCGGAATTAACCACTTCTCCAAAAAGTCCTTGTTCCTTCTATTGGAGGATGGTGTTTATAAACAAAAATCTGGGCACTAGATGCACTTGCTGTTACTGAGGCATCACTGCTTCTAGGCGAGCAGCGCTTTGAAATATGTCTGTATAAACCCACACATATGCACACATCTCTATTTCTGTATCTGTCTCAATTAAATACCAGAGTTCATACAGACATACCTCTAATCCCAATGCAATACCACAGGATTCATTTTAATTGTAGCCTTTCTCCTTTCTTTCCTTCTCCAACAATGAGAAACCTTGTTATCCAGATTTATTAACTTGTTCACTTAAAAAAGTATATACATTACTCTTAACAAAGATCTGATCAAAGAGAAAACAAGCTTATACATGAAGTCGTTTCCGAATTGTTAACTCATATCTCTGTGGGAAACAAATTTACTAACTAGATTACAGAATTAATAGTCTTTCTTATCACTACTCTACAATATCCAAACAAGACACTGTTTTCCAAAATTATTTAGGTTCCTTGTTTTCTTCCTCCAGGTGCTTTCAGTGTGATATTATCATCCATTTGTAACATAGTTCAGTACTTTTATTATGTTTGTACCCTATTTGAGGTTCTCCCACATTCTGTTTGGTTTTAATTATTTGTTTATTTTTGTCAGTATGTGAAGAGTAAGGTACTACTAAAAGCTTAGCTGACAGGTATAAATATAAGAAGAGAAAGCTGGATTCAGATAGGGTTTTATGTTATAAGACATAAAAACCCTTTGTAAAAGCAGAAGAGATTTTATCACATTTACATAAAAAGGGAAAAAAGCAACAAGAAAACATAAGGGAAAAGGTCCCTCAAGTTAGGAGCTCATGTGAAGAGCCATATACAACAGTGAGGATCAGTCAGAACCTCCAGGATTTGTTAGAGATCTGCCCCTAGTTTCTTGGAGACGTCTGACCCTTTCTAATGACTTCCCAGGTTAGAATACTGACGCTGCCTGTCCAAATACACAATCTGAGAATAAGTAGGGTGGACTAAAATCAGAGTAGTTCCAAAACAGAAACACTAATAAATCACTGACAAACCAGGTACAAAGGTGGAAAAGTTCATCAGAACACAGTGAACACAACCTGTCCCCAGGCTGCGACAACGCCCATACTCGCTCCCTGCTGCACTAACATATTCCCGGTGAGCACCTTCACCACCACGAGCACTTACTACTTTTTTAGCACTTTCAAAAACAAAACTTTATGCTTGCTTTCATCCATCATAGCTTGTTTATAACACTTCCTACTATAATTTTTGAAACTTTTTAAAGAGCAACATTTATCTCATATTTCACAAATACTGCAAGTAAAAGAGATGTTAAATTTTTTTTACATATCGTGGATCAACCACTCTCCCAAACCTCCTTAACCTAAAAGATTTTAAATTTAACCATCTTAAAATCATCTTTAAACTATCCCAACTGTCCATTATGTACTCAAAATTTAAATCCCCATACCCTTTTTACCACGGATTCCACTTCCAGAAACCCTTTTTAAATCTTTTTCCATTTAGGGAAAAAAAAGTACAGCTCCAATAGAAATGCTGTTTTCTAGGATTTAACATTTTCAGCGATCCAACTACTAAAAACAGAATGCCATAAATAGAATGTCATTTATTTCCAAAGACTATCAATATACTAGAGCGATGCGAAAAGAATAAAAGTGAGATATCTCATGGCAAATCTTGGGGGTAAGGTCAGGATAGTAGTTGGCGAGTTATCTTGGGGCAAATGGGAAAAGGGTTAAACAAATTATCAGAAGCACAAAGATGCATAAAAGGCATTCATAGTAGTGTTATACACAGGAAACAAATTAAAACTAAGAGCAATTCAAATATGTCTATCCCTGGAAAATGGTCCAGTCAGTCACAGTGCAACCTTACAATAAATTAAATGTAATAGTGCCTAAGACCCTTATGTAAGTTCACAATGTATGCACTCGGTGTCCGTAACTAGCTAAAAAATCCTAAAAATTATGCTAGTTCATGGGCTAATACCCTTAGTCAAGAATGGACATTTCAAAAAATATTTTCCAACTTGTACGACTTGTTCATAATGGGCCAAGTGGCGTTGCAATAGCACGCATAAGAACTGTGTGGTCATGTTACATAGTGCTCTTTTACCTCAATTGTATTTGCTTCCGTTTTTGCAGCTCTTGGTTTCTAAGTTCTTCCAAGCGTCTGAGTTCTTCTTGGCGCCTCATTAAATCTATAAAATATTGATTACACATTAATATTTTTAGCTTCCCTTTGTGTATTTTTACATCAGTAAGCATACATTCTCTATTACTTGCAATATATTTAGTAACTTATTCATACTCATGCACTTAGCTTGTCTTTTTGTCTATTCTACCATCTTATAATGAAAGATTTTAAGCTGTGTAATTAATTAAATCAATATATTTTCTGGTCCTGTTTCCTCATGTGTAAGAGAATAATAAAATTCATCTTTCTGTTCAGAAATTAAAATAGTAATTTTTTAAACAGGGTCTAGAAGAGACTAAGAACAGAATAAATAGTAGTTATGTTTTCATTCGCATTCTTTTATACAAATTAGAATGTTTTTAATTTATTAGGGTGACATTGGTTAATAAAATTTATAGGTTTCAAGTGTACATTTCAATAGCACATCGTCTATATATATACTGCGATGTGCGTTCACCAAAGTCAAATCTCTTTCCATCATCATCTATTTGTGGAATTTTTTCAACAGCAAGTGCAAAGCTCAAAAAGACGCCTTGGGAGACATCAGCACAGGGAACATAAGAAAGAGATGGGACAAGAACCAGGTCAGACAGAGTAGGAATAATGAGACAGGACACTGCATACACCCCAAAGAACCACCTTCCCAACACAACTAGCATAAGATTCCTCCTACATGGAGAAACATCTGAGAAGTAGTGAATAAACTTCCCAAGTGCTAAAACTCTTTGTAATACCAAATCATGTGTGCATACATGCAGATTTAAAAAAATAAAAAAATTAAAATACTCTAGATGGCACAATTATTGGCTGCTTTTATTTTCCTTTTCTCATCATATTATCTGATTTGTAAAATGAACATAAATTACCTCAATTTAACATTTTTAAATAAATCACGGTATTCAGAATTTCCCTAACGCTAACGGTTACAGCTAACTTTCTATGTGGCAAAAACCCTTACATCACACCCATAACCAGGCTGGCACCACAACTCTAACAAGGTAAATGTACCCATTTTGCAGACTGAACAGAATGAATTATGTATGAGTTAGGCAAAAGGAAAAAGATGCATATAGATTATAACTGTGCTCCAGTCATCCAGCTATTGCATGGTTCAGCTAGGACACACAGCCAAATCTATCCTTGTTCCAAAGCTCGTTCCAAAATGCCAGTATGCCAAACCTGGATGGTCAGACTCAACTGGGAAACTTAAAAAATTAAAATTAGGGAGGGGGGAGGCAAATGGGGTAAAAAGGATCAAATATGTGGTGACAAAGAAATCGAACTATGGGCAGTGAATGTACACTGCAAAATACGTATGACTTACTGTTGTACACTTGAAACTTACTGGATTTCGTTAACGAATGTCACCATAATAAATAAATAAATAAATTTAAAAACTGAAATTAAAAGGGATTTTAGGGCTCTGCTCAGGAAAGTCAGTTTTGGTTTATGTGGTAGGGACCAGGTGATTCAAATAACAAGCCAGTTAACACTTGGCTGTTAGCTATCTTAACAGCCATCAAACATGACTACGATGATTTCAAACATTTATTATCACTAGCTGTCAACCTTAACTGCTCCCTAGAATTATTTAAGCATCTTTAAATCACAGACCAATTAAATCAGAATCTCTTGGGATGTGGACCAGCCATCAGTGTTTTTTGAAGCTCCCTAGATGACTCCACTGTGCAACTAACGAGAGCCACACAATTAGTGAATAATTCCGTTAGCAGGAGAAACCTAGTACAGACCAAAAGTATATAATCTACTTATGTGCCTAAGAGGAAATTCTCCAATGAGCCAAAGTATGGAAAATGTCTTACTATCAATTGTCTCAGAAAGTCAAGCCAGTATTTCCTTCAACAATTTTATCAGTTTTATAGGTTAGCTGCTCTTAACAGACTACCTATCATAGAGTATTATAAATGTAAAAACATGTATTACATTTTCTTTCATGAAAAGGAATAAGAAAAAAACATAAATGTTTGTTTTCTGACAATTGGATTTCCTTTTAAGCTGTGCCAGTTGAAAACGCTGCTTTAACCACTCAGGTATTTCCTTACCTGTAACATTGGTATAATAATTAGCTCCAACGATCAGACAATTAACTTATAAGCACATTATCTGATACTAAACAGGAGCACTATCAACTTAAAACTACCATTTTACATCTGCTAAATTATTTCTTTTATGTTGCTAATATCCAAATTTCCTGAAATTTCACTTAAGTGTATATATCTATACACTGACATAATAATATCCTCCTGGGGGAAAATTGCCAAAATATATATATAAAACTAAGATATGTTTTTATCCTTTGATCCAGTAAAGCACACAGGAATTTTTCTTAAATATATAATCCAAAGGTATCCACAGACATGAAGACATTAGCTGCAGCTCTACTTATTACTAGACCAAATACATGCTTACCTAACAAATGTAATGATTAAAGAAACCATAAAACAGTATCTACACTATAATTTCAATGCATCACAAATATAGGCACATAGCAAAAGGAAGCAGAGGGGAATACAAATTTAAAGTTTGCTTTACTAGACTGTAAGAAAGTGTTTTCTCAATTTAATAGCCTTCGAGTCACGAAAACTGAATGTATGCTCCGTGATCTACCAAGTCCATTTTCTAGAAATACAGGAACTGAATCTATAGATTGAAAGGACATAAGTAGACCCAAGGAAAAGTTGAAATATTATGGTGTCCAACAAGTTATTTCTTGAATATAAGAATGGACAGATGAAAAGATGTAATAAAGCAAGTATGGTAGAACACTAATAACAGAATGTAAGTAGTGAAGACCTTAAAATACTTTCAAGTAATTATGTTTAAAATTTCTCATAATGAAATGTTGGGGGAAAAACATATCTTGGATAAGTTACCAGACTTTAAAAAGAAAATTTCAAATGAAAGTCTGGTAAAAGGATCAAGTCACTTACCAGGGAGGAAAAAACACGGGCTCCCCACACAGAAACAGTCGATGCTAGAAGACAATGAAGCATGCTATCAAGTACTGAATGAGGGAAATCCGTGAATTTCTACCATCCAAGCACCAGTTTAAAGTACAAGGATCACAGAGGTATTTTAGAACATGCAAGAACTCCAAAAAATGTTGCTTTTATGAACCCTTCTTAAAGAAATCATGGGAGGATAAACATCCATTAACTGACGAACAGGAAAGTGATGACTCAATCTACTCAAAGGTTAACTATTTAAACAGATGAAAATTATAGTTAAAGAAAATGAAAACTGAATTTTGACTAGACAACTGCACTTCCATGTTCATTGCAGCATTATTCACACTAGACAATATATGGAAGCAACCTAGGTCTCCATCAAGGGATGACTGGATCAAGAAAATGTAGTGTATATAATATACAATGTGGTGTACATATAGACACACAGGTGCACACACATACAATGTACATACAAAAGGATATAGATGCACACACAATAGAACATTCCTAAGCCATAAGAAATACATACATCTTAGCAAATTTTTGTAAATGCTGATATCCTGTCATTTGAGACAACATAAATGGAACTTGTAGGTGTTATTCTCCGCGAAATAAGCTAGACAAAGAAAAACAAATACTGCATGGTGTAACTTGTATGTGAAATCTAAAAAATAAGTCAAACTATAAAAAACAGAGTAGAAAAGTGGTTGCCAGGAACTGGGAAGATGGGGACAACAAGAAGTTGATGAAGGGGTACAAACTTTCAGCTGGAAGATGAGTAAGGCCTGGAGATCTAATGTATTACATGGTGGCTATAGTTGATAACACTATTAGATAGTTGAAAGTTACTTAAGAGAGAATTAAATGTTTTCACCAAAATAAAAATAAGTAAATCCAGCTTTTACACTTAAAAATAAAATTAAACCAATGTCATAAGTTCAGACAAAACAGAACCAAATTAATAAACATTGAGATGAAAAGAAGGAAGAGCTGAATATGCCAATTTCCTTGTTTTTTTTCTTTGGTAATTGGGAATCGAAAGCTATCATTTAAAGGAATATACTTCTTTTTCTTGATTTATCATAAATAATACAGAAAAATC
Source organism: Pteropus vampyrus (assembly GCF_000151845.1). NCBI lineage: Eukaryota > Metazoa > Chordata > Mammalia > Chiroptera > Pteropodidae > Pteropus > Pteropus vampyrus. Next base: position 947,781 of record NW_011889053.1, on the reverse strand, counting down.
CAGTGATGGAATAGAGAATAGTAATGAAATGCATGGTGGAGTTAATATTATCCATTCAGTTATAAAACTACAGTAACAAAGGTTGACACAAAAATAAGCATGAAAAAAATTTTGGAACTGCCTACTATACTTATGATTAAAAACAAATAGATAAGAAAAAACATAACTTATAATAAATGTAAAGGAGATTTGGCTCTAGAAAAGACTAAACAAACATCAGTAAAGTATAAAGCAATTATTAAAGGGTAGTGGTATGTCCAATTAAGAATATTTACAAAAATTTGCTAAGATATATACATGAAGATTCATTGCAGCATTATTTGTTCTAAAAAACTGGAAAGAGAAATAGATAACAATCAGTAGAGGATGAGCTAAATTACAGCCACTGAACGGAATATCACACATCTATTTAATATAAGGCTGATGTGCGTGTGTATGTCTGTGTGTGTGTGTGTGTGCACACTTATGCAGAAAGTAAAATATCAAGATGCAGAAAGATAAGCAGGGTTTTTGTTATAAATACACACATCTACCAACATATGCACGACTTTCTTCATTAAAGGATTCAGAAGAAACAGCGATCCCCACACAAAGCAGCGGTGGGACGGGAAGAGGACTTCTGTACAGTCTGAGTTTTCTACTTCCACAGTATGCAGACTAGAGGGTCTCAACTTCCTACAGAGCCCCAGAACTGAGACTATCTAAAGTCCCTCCCCTAGCTGAGCACACCTTTACAAATGATGGGTGGAAAATATCATTGTAAAACCAAAGAGAAAACTAAATTTTAAACAAACACTGAAATGAATTTATCACCTGCAGACTTTTGCTAAAAAAATTACAAGATGTACTTCAGCGAAAGTGAAC
>NW_011889053.1:936934-944352 GCF_000151845.1 Pteropus vampyrus | reverse complement strand
GTGGAGTTAATATTATCCATTCAGTTATAAAACTACAGTAACAAAGGTTGACACAAAAATAAGCATGAAAAAAATTTTGGAACTGCCTACTATACTTATGATTAAAAACAAATAGATAAGAAAAAACATAACTTATAATAAATGTAAAGGAGATTTGGCTCTAGAAAAGACTAAACAAACATCAGTAAAGTATAAAGCAATTATTAAAGGGTAGTGGTATGTCCAATTAAGAATATTTACAAAAATTTGCTAAGATATATACATGAAGATTCATTGCAGCATTATTTGTTCTAAAAAACTGGAAAGAGAAATAGATAACAATCAGTAGAGGATGAGCTAAATTACAGCCACTGAACGGAATATCACACATCTATTTAATATAAGGCTGATGTGCGTGTGTATGTCTGTGTGTGTGTGTGTGTGCACACTTATGCAGAAAGTAAAATATCAAGATGCAGAAAGATAAGCAGGGTTTTTGTTATAAATACACACATCTACCAAGATATGCACGACTTTCTTCATTAAAGGATTCAGAAGAAACAGCGATCCCCACACAAAGCAGCAGTGGGACGGGAAGGGGACTTCTGTACCGTCTGAGTTTTCTACTTCCACAGTATGCAGACTAGAGGGTCTCAACTTCCTACAGAGCCCCAGAACTGAGACTATCTAAAGTCCCTCCCCTAGCTGAGCACACCTTTACAAATGATGGGTGGAAAATATCATTGTAAAACCAAAGAGAAAACTAAATTTTAAACAAACACTGAAATGAATTTATCACCTGCAGACTTTTGCTAAAAAAATTACAAGATGTACTTCAGCGAAAGTGAACTCAGAAGCAAGGAGTAAGGTAACACAAAGCAATGTGCTTTCCTAATAGTATAAACCAAAACAATGTATACAAAAGAACAATAAAAACTCATGGGAAATAACTTTGCAAAATTACTCTGCTCCAAGTCCCAATGCCCTTGGGGTAACACAGTTTATTAAGACTTCTCTGAGGCCTAATAAAACAGCGTCCTGTGTCATCACTCCACCCTCAGTCCCTCGGGGAGCATCTCCTACAACTAACAGTGAATACATGCTTAAGTAATTAACGGCTGTTATACTCCAGTTCGTTTGTAAGGAGCAGCAACAAATCCTTTGATGTTTACACTTCTAATCAATGTTATTTTCTAATCATGGCATGACAGTAGATAATGGGAAAATAAAGTGGCAAAGTGCCTGGCAGGCTACGAGCAGAGAATGGACAGAAGTTCTAGAGTAATCACAGCACCAAGGAAACTAACGTTTGTTAAATTTCCCAGTTGATTCTGGTGTGTAACCAAATTTTAAAATCATGAAACCAGCGGACTGGATAAACTTGAAGCTCTCTTCCAGCTCTAAGCAGCCAATGATTTTGGACTTTATCTTCGGTAACAAATTGCGAGACTATCTTTAAACATACTACATGATATGAATGAGTTTAATTTTATTAGAAAACATACAGACTGCTAGGTTTAGGGTCCAAATAAACCAGATGTATGACTAGTTTCTATTGTTTGTTCAAATGAATTTTGTTTTAATTTATCTGACATCAGCACAGGTATTCAGTGACTGGATCATAAATAATCATTTACTGAACAGAAAGAAAAAAGAAAACCCAAGATTTTATTCTAAAGGTAATGAGAACCTGCCAAAAGGATTTAAGAGATTGAACAGTGATCAAATTTTCACCTTTCAAAGAAATACTCTAATATAAAGAATGGTATAGAGGAGGATGGCAGAAATACCATAAGAAGGCTACTGCAAAATCCAGGCAGGCATCTGTGGTGCCTTGATCTCTGGGGGCAGCCAAGAGAAAGTAGAAAAATGTTTTCAGAAAAGCTAAATAAAAAAAAAAAATTTAAGAGCAAAATAATAGAAATTGGACATTTATGCAAAGCTATTAGTGAAAAAGATGAGTTATAGAAAGAACCAGAAAAATCTGGAGAATTAAACAAGAAAAAAAGGGAAAGAGAATAATAATAAAGACAGGCATAAAAAGAAACCTAAAAAGAGAAAAAGGAAACAAGAAGTGAGCTAGTATATATTTAAACAGCTTGTCATGTTGCTGGGTATTTGACCAGTAATATGAGAGTCAACTATCACCCTTTATGACTGCTCTTAGAAATTCAGTCAGCTCAGTCTCAAGTGTTTAAAATGTTCCTGCCAATTACTAAGAATTTAGTCTTCCTGAATCCCTATACCCACTAGCACATACGAATCTTTATCTCTGCTAAAGATATTTGCCATCTTTTGACACGTAGTAATAGCCAGCATTTGTCCTAATTCTCTCCACCAAACAAAATCTTGATATGTGACTTTATACTGTATCTATGTACCAAGAATTACCCACAGAGCTTCTCTTTTTGCCAGCAGAATCATGTATTTGCTACTGGCGAAATTTAACAACCTTAATTACCTCCGACAACATTACTTAATGTAGGTAAAACTTATTTTTAATAAATTTTAAAGGAAGTTCTTTCAGAAAAGGGAGATTTTTGTTCTAACATGTTGAGTTCCAACTGTCTCTAAACTCCTAACTGGCAACTTAAATAGTACTAAACATCAGTGAGAAATATAAATGAATCTCAGGGAAGAAAACCGTAACACATCTACATGAAACCCATTTTTACCTTGCCTCATTAGCATTAACTGGTGCTCGTGCCTAGCTGCTTCCATCTCTGCCTCCAGTTTCTCTTTGGCTTCTCTGATGTTTCTATCAACCTGCTCGCGCTGCTGCTTTTCCATTTCGTCAAGAGCCTTCCACCGAGATGCATACTCAAATTCAAATGTCCCAGGTTGAGCGAAACGTGGTGGCTGTTCTCTTTCCCTAAGTTTACATTTAAAAACATACAGAAATGTATGTTTAAAAGGTAAAACAACAAATAAAAATAGTAAGAACTACCGTTTACTGACCACTTAACAAAGTTCATGGCACCATGTCAAAAAAGTAATCTATATGAACTGCCTCATGGCAATGTTGTGATGTGAGTTTCAACCAGCCTGAGTTTGAGAACCTGCCCAAGGACACCCAACTGATAAGTAAGGGAACTTAGGCAACTGGATGCTGTAACTCATACTCCTCCAATTATCACCTCCAGTAAGGTCTTTCTGGTATTCAACAATTTTATTTTACATAAGGCAGTCTGCAATACATGAATCAAATGTGCCCTAAGCTCACTGTCTGGATTAATTTTTTTTTCTAACAGCAGTTAACTTTTAGGGATAGCAGTAAAAGCAGATAGTGCTGGGTTAATTGGCTAGGACGAAAAATTAAGGCCTAACTTACTATAAGTTGTTCAATACTTGTTTCCTTTTCTAGACTATAAATTCAGGACATGAAATGTCTGTTAACTGTTAAACCTCAAGTACCTACCGCCGTATCTTGGGAAATAACTTTGCAAAATTACTCTGCTCCAAGTCCCAATGCCCTTGGGGTAACACAGTTTATTAAGACTTCTCTGAGGCCTAATAAAACAGCGTCCTGTGTCATCACTCCACCCTCAGTCCCTCGGGCAGCATCTCCTACAACTAACAGTGAATACATGCTTAAGTAATTAACGCTGTTATACTCCAGTTCGTTTGTAAGGAGCAGCAACAAATCCTTTGATGTTTACACTTCTAATCAATGTTATTTCCTAATCATGGCATGACAGTAGATAATGGGAAAATAAAGTGGCAAAGTGCCTGGCAGGCTACAAGCAGAGAATGGACAGAAGTTCTAGAGTAATCACAGCACCAAGGAAACTAACGTTTGTTAAATTTCCCAGTTGATTCTGGTGTGTAACCAAATTTTAAAATCATGAAACCAGCGGACTGGATAAACTTGAAGCTCTCTTCCAGCTCTAAGCAGCCAATGATTTTGGACTTTATCTTCGGTAACAAATTGCGAGACTATCTTTAAACATACTACATGATATGAATGAGTTTAATTTTATTAGAAAACATACAGACTGCTAGGTTTAGGGTCCAAATAAACCAGATCTATGACTAGTTTCTATTGTTTGTTCAAATGAATTTTGTTTTAATTTATCTGACATCAGCACAGGTATTCAGTGACTGGATCATAAATAATCATTTACTGAACAGAAAGAAAAAAGAAAACCCAAGATTTTATTCTAAAGGTAATGAGAACCTGCCAAAAGGATTTAAGAGATTGAACAGTGATCAAATTTTCACCTTTCAAAGAAATACTCTAATATAAAGAATGGTATAGAGGAGGATGGCAGAAATACCATAAGAAGGCTACTGCAAAATCCAGGCAGGCATCTGTGGTGCCTTGATCTCTGGGGGCAGCCAAGAGAAAGTAGAAAAATGTTTTCAGAAAAGCTAAATAAAAAAAAAAAATTTAAGAGCAAAATAATAGAAATTGGACATTTATGCAAAGCTATTAGTGAAAAAGATGAGTTATAGAAAGAACCAGAAAAATCTGGAGAATTAAACAAGAAAAAAAGGGAAAGAGAATAATAATAAAGACAGGCATAAAAAGAAACCTAAAAAGAGAAAAAGGAAACAAGAAGTGAGCTAGTATATATTTAAACAGCTTGTCATGTTGCTGGGTATTTGACCAGTAATATGAGAGTCAACTATCACCCTTTATGACTGCTCTTAGAAATTCAGTCAGCTCAGTCTCAAGTGTTTAAAATGTTCCTGCCAATTACTAAGAATTTAGTCTTCCTGAATCCCTATACCCACTAGCACATACGAATCTTTATCTCTGCTAAAGATATTTGCCATCTTTTGACACGTAGTAATAGCCAGCATTTGTCCTAATTCTCTCCACCAAACAAAATCTTGATATGTGACTTTATACTGTATCTATGTACCAAGAATTACCCACAGAGCTTCTCTTTTTGCCAGCAGAATCATGTATTTGCTACTGGCGAAATTTAACAACCTTAATTACCTCCGACAACATTACTTTATGTAGGTAAAACTTATTTTTAATAAATTTTAAAGGAAGTTCTTTCAGAAAAGGGAGATTTTTGTTCTAACATGTTGAGTTCCAACTGTCTCTAAACTCCTAACTGGCAACTTAAATAGTACTAAACATCAGTGAGAAATATAAATGAATCTCAGGGAAGAAAACCGTAACACATCTACATGAAACCCATTTTTACCTTGCCTCATTAGCATTAACTGGTGCTCGTGCCTAGCTGCTTCCATCTCTGCCTCCAGTTTCTCTTTGGCTTCTCTGATGTTTCTATCAACCTGCTCGCGCTGCTGCTTTTCCATTTCGTCAAGAGCCTTCCACCGAGATGCATACTCAAATTCAAATGTCCCAGGTTGAGCGAAACGTGGTGGCTGTTCTCTTTCCCTAAGTTTACATTTAAAAACATACAGAAATGTATGTTTAAAAGGTAAAACAACAAATAAAAATAGTAAGAACTACCGTTTACTGACCACTTAACAAAGTTCATGGCACCATGTCAAAAAAGTAATCTATATGAACTGCCTCATGGCAATGTTGTGATGTGAGTTTCAACCAGCCTGAGTTTGAGAACCTGCCCAAGGACACCCAACTGATAAGTAAGGGAACTTAGGCAACTGGATGCTGTAACTCATACTCCTCCAATTATCACCTCCAGTAAGGTCTTTCTGGTATTCAACAATTTTATTTTACATAAGGCAGTCTGCAATACATGAATCAAATGTGCCCTAAGCTCACTGTCTGGATTAATTTTTTTTTCTAACAGCAGTTAACTTTTAGGGATAGCAGTAAAAGCAGATAGTGCTGGGTTAATTGGCTAGGACGAAAAATTAAGGCCTAACTTACTATAAGTTGTTCAATACTTGTTTCCTTTTCTAGACTATAAATTCAGGACATGAAATGTCTGTTAACTGTTAAACCTCAAGTACCTACCGCCGTATCTGACATATCACACAGTTCTTGAATAAAACATGATGAACAAGCAATTGACCCAAAATTTTTTAAAAAAATAAAGACCTGTGAATATACCTGAAATTCAAAGAAATTCTTCAATTATATTTGCCTATCATAGCTTCTATTAAAAACTGATAAAACCACAATCTCCAGCCCACCAATAAAAGTATAGATGCCTTGCTTTCATAAATTTTAACTTTTATTTTGGGGTGGGGAGGGGAAGATGGGTGGGTGGGACAAAGATGGGAGATAACTGGGAGGCTGTCACAGAGGGAAAGATGTAGTAACAAAAAATAGCTTCAAGGATTTTCCAATGTATATAAAAAAAATCAAAATTAATCACAATCTAGGTAGTCTGATCCTACAGAACAGACTTGAACTTTGTTCTTTTTAAAGCACTGTCTGAGAAAGGAAAAGGAATAGGGGTATCTACCACTCACTAATTTTTCTGAAAGAGTTGTTTATTTAGTCAATAGTTTCTATGTCAGACCTTGACTACAATAATAAATATTAAGAATTATTTTTCTCCAAAGGAAAAACACTTCTTAAATTTTGAATTTTGGGAGTTAGAAATGAATTTGAACCATGGCTCTTATGCTTTGTAAACATTTCATTCTGAGCCTAACTCTTTAGTAATAAAACTAGGAATATAAGATTATAAGGTTTGCTGAAATAATTAAATCGTTATGTGAACAAATATTGTCTATAAATTCTACTTCTTGTACATCCTTATAATTCCAGTTGCTAACTCCTGAATCCAAAAGAATACTCTACCTCAAATTTGTAATGATTAGCTATAATCAGGAAAAAAAAGGGTCAAGAGAACAAGAAATCAGTCATTTTTTGAAAAATGGCATTATGAGAGAGACTAAAATGGTTATGAATTACAACTGATTGCTATTGATGCTTCTTCCTTCCAATAACGTCTTCTCTTGCTCTCAGCAGGACACACTCGGCTAGCTGTCCCCCTTACTCCACCGACTGCTCTCACTCGGTCTGTGCTGATTTCCCTTCTGATCTTCTCAACCTCTAAGTACTGGAGTATTCTAGGGTTCAGTCCTTTGACAGTTTCCTATCCCATCAGATAACTCTAGCCCAGACAACTCATCTAAAATCAGATAAAACTCCATGCACTGACTTGACATCTCTACCTCGATGTTCAAAAGCCACCACGAACTTAACATGTCCAAAACGGGGTTTCTGATCTTCCCCTCCCCGGCTCCGTCTGCTCCTCCTATAGGATTCTCCTAATCAGTCATTAGCAACTTCCATACTTCCAGTTACTCAGGCCAAAAATCTTATAATCATCCTTTTAACTCTGACTCCCATATGTCCATACCCATCAGCAAAATCTGAAGTCTACTTTCAAACCACACCCAAAACCTGACCCCTTCTCACCGTCACCAATGTCACCACTACTCCATGTCAGGAGGCTCCCAAATCCTCTCTTAACTCTTTAGAATCTACTCTTAAAACAGAGCCAGAACGCGCCTGTTAAATTTAAGACTAAGTC
>NW_011889053.1:931565-936305 GCF_000151845.1 Pteropus vampyrus | reverse complement strand
AACTCGTAAAAGAATAATATACAACATGTCAAAAATAGGCTTTTTTCTTTTTTCTCTCTAAAGGGTTCTTACCCTGTGTCAAATTATTTATCTAGGACTTTCCCCACTCTACCTCCCAAAAATGTCTCTTTGAACTTATACCTGAAGTATACTAATTAAAGAAATATTTTTAAAGTTATCTAGATTTCACTGTTTCCCTGGCATAAATATTACTGACAGTCTCCTCCTACCCACCTACTCCTGCCCCAATTATAAAAGAGGAGACTTCTCTAAGTTAACGGTTCACCCACATACAAAAGAAAACTAACACTCCACGCAGATCAGGCCACTCTATTAACCAGATTATATCACCGAACAGAACACCCTACAATCCAACAATACCTGAAAACAAATGTAATAAATACCTTGGATGTCACTTATCTAAAGTATCTTTATTAATAATATCTTACTTATGATATTGTTGAGTTTTCTGCATTAGCTTCTCTGGCAAGCCATCTTCATCATCAAACTGTTCCATGGGCTCCACGATGACTGGACGTGGGGTCCTAGATAGGTGAAAAGCATTAATAAAAATAAACGCAGTATCTAGAATATCCTCCTAGAAATTTTTTAATTCCAAGTTATACACTTGGAAAATGTCTCTCAAGAAAAATGCTCAGAAGTCACCACACTCATAAAATCAGTTAACGGTCATTTGCTGAGCCAGACGCAGGTGGCCATCTAAGTCAGCACAGAATCTACTCAAGGTGACAGAAAAGCAAACCAACAACTATGAACCTGAGTAACCACTGCAGTTAACTTTTACAAAGTACAATGGAGAATGCAAACCTAACTCCTGTTTTATGCATGTGGTGTCATGTCCCCATGTCCCACACCTCAAACTCCCATCTCCGCCCACCGCCCCCTGCCTTTCTTCATCTAATCAGTCTTGTTCAGAAGTCTTTCTAAAACCTAAAAGGAGGTGACAAGGTAGCCAAATGGTTAAGTCGATGGACTGTGAAACTCTAAAAGGAGACCTAAAAGGTATCAGCCAGGCAAAAGAGAAGGAGGAGGGAAGAGTCAGAAGAGTGAAAGATTTAGATACGACTTGGGAACCCTCCTTCTTACTATTTTCCTAAAGTAAGAGGAAGGGGAAGCTGAATGAGGGAAAGAAAAGGAGAATAAGTGGAGTGGATGATATGCTGATATTTAATTTTTCCTTGCTATCAGTCTCTCATGCAGAAAAAAGTAAAATCTATTTATAGTGCCTTCTGAACAGAGATGCTTCAGAGAGAAACGAGTCACTTTTAACCTTTGGGTTGTTAACAGAAAAGCTGGAAAATGAAGGAGCTTTCTGGACTCCAAAAGTATTCCTCTTATAAGTAAAGATCCAGAGATTATCAAAAACTTTAAATCATAAATTATAGGAAAAGATATAAAATAATTATTTTTAAAAAACTCCTGGGCTACTGGAGTCAAATACCATGGGAGTGATGGAGACAGTAAGATTACAGAAACCTCATATAAACTGAATGGGAACCCAGAAGAAAAGAGACTTACAGGCCTCAATTTCCAGGGTGAGACCACATTCCCAACATGTAAGAACAGAAACAACGAAGAATGAGTAAATACAGCCACAAAGAGTACATGCGACCCAATGAGGTATGAGAAAGTGGTTTAAAATTCCTGAGTCTGGTCAACCCATGGGAAGATGAGGTACTTCTAAGAGGGCCAAAGGGGCCCAGGGACAAAATGATGATGTACCATATGGACTCCTCACCCACTGGAAGCCATGGCAGTACCACAACATTAGAACAGTAACAGGGCCAAAGAAGAACAACACTGAACAGAGACCAAAAAGGACAGAAAATACAATACCACAAGGCCACCACCACCCAAGAGAAGAATCAGAAAAGGAAAATGTACTAAGTAGATCATTTGTCACTCAGAACATGACAATTATTTGGAATTGACAAGATTAATTTGATGAAGTCAAGGAAATGTTGAACAAAATCAGAGAACATAAGTGACATTAATTACAAAATTTCAATTTTTAACCTATATGGCCCACTAGACACTCTTATACATGGGGTGGGGGTGTGTGAGGGGGGAGTACTACAGCCCTCTGGGAGAGAACCTGACTAATAAATACGAATGTTACACATTTATGCCTTGTTCCTGCAACTTTGCTTCTAAAAGGATAAATGAGTAAGTGAGCAAAGATCAGTCACAGACACATTCGCCGTATTACATTACACAAAAAGATCAGGTGTGGCATACAGGGGTGTCTTCAAGGACTGTCTTACCTTTTGTCTACTGAGATACAGGCTACAATGTGACACTGATGGTCTCACTATATGTACCACTCCTTGTAGAAGCTCCCTTTTCCATTATCATACCCTCCTGTTCATTTCACTTTCATATTTAGGTGTTAACAAGAGTTTTTCTAAAACCTACCTTAAATTCTACTTATAGGTATAATTACTAAATTTACTTTTTTAAACAAAATGTAGGTAAATATTATATAGGGGGGAAAAAAAAAAAACAAAGGAAATAAATCAAAGTAGTCAACCACAGCAGTAAATCTGGAGTTGTTATCTGGTGGGGTTTTTTCCTCCTCACCTTGCTCCTAATCATTAGTATTGTTGTAAAATTGATAAACGTTCCACTGTAGAAAAATTTAAACAATATACTTAGGTTTTATAGAAGTTCCGTGAAATCCCATTATTTGGAGAGGACCCCTGATCATGTTTTATGAACATCTCTTCAGATATTCCTTTCTGCTAGATACACATAATTTTACGTAGAGTTAATCACCTATATGTGCTTTCTTCAGACATCCTGTATCACACAGTATAAAATGGCACAATTCTTTACTCATGCCAGTTGATTTCCACATTGTTCTTTCCTATGATACATAAATAATGAGATATATCTGTGACTGATCTTTTCTCACTTGTTCGAATCTCTCTTTAGAACTGTGAGAACAAGTTAGAACATACAGTACTAAAAACATGGTAACTTAAAAAGATGCAACATTTTGCACAATTAAAAAAAAATGGAGTATGTAATAACAATGTTTCACTACTAAATTATCCTTGCAGACATACACCATTTTGTGGGTTTTTCATTTGTCTTTTTTTTAACATAGTTGAGAACCGTAGAAAATAAAATAATTTCTAGGATAAAATAAGATGTTGTATGATATAAGAAAAATAAAATCACCAGAACCTGATAGTGTTATCTTAAGACTTATAAAATGACCCAATGGGTCCATATGGTAATTTTAAAAAAAGTTGAGTTTATTCTTTTTAGTTTTTTTCCCTTTTTTGAAGACCTCTAAGAAATAATAAATTATCAATCCTTACTAATAATTAGGACTACTCAAAAAAGAGAGTAAAAAACTAAAATTGAGCCAAATTGACATTGATCATGTACCAGGGCTAAGTGTGCTTTTCTGCAAAGGTAAGAAGCAATGAGTACTTCACCACCAGCAGGACTGTCTAGAAAACTCTTGTTTCTAACATATAAACAAAAGGAATATTACATTGTTGTTTTTATTAAAGAAATATTTTTTCCTGAACCTAAACTAATGCAAAGGTATGTGATGAAGCAAATGTAATGCTGGAAAAAGTAATCCCTTTAAAGCATGAGTATAAAATAGGAAAAGTATAAAAAATTATTAATAGAACGATTACCTGACGCAGAAAAGAGTTAACAAAGCAAGCCTGAAACTTCTCTCACCTTAAATGATAAGGCCGGTGTTCTGTGCCAAAATTGTACAGTCTGGTTAATGCTGAACATAAACCTTTTGGGTTTGTTTCCTTCTGGGAGTCTGAAATTTTGTTTTTTTGCTGGATATAAGGGAACCTACGAAAGTGACACTCCACTCTCCACCCCGACACTCTTGGGGTCAGCTGTGTTCCTCTAGTGGTTAACCCTTCATTCTGTCTCACTAGCTGCTGAAGTGTGTTGAGCTTGCCATGAGGCCCTGAGGATGCAAGAGGGAAACTCTTGGAAGCTCACACCTCGTTTCCTCCAGACTTCACCTGCACTTTTCCTTTGCTGAATCTGCTCTGTATTCTTTCACTGTAATAAATCTTAGTCATAGGACTAAATGTGGAGGCCTGAGTCCTTCAGGTGGACACCAAACCTAGAGGTGGTCTTGGAGACCACCAAGATATACCTGTAAGCATACTGTAATCCAATTTCTACTGATTCAGTCAGGTTTTTATTTCCAGTCTTTCTTTCTAATCAGTTTGACATAAATTTGGATCACAGCATATATCTAGTTTTGTCTTTTTTTACTTGTAAATTGATGTTTTACTTATTGAAGTTGTTTTAGAGCAGTTGTTAGCATATGTGCATAGCTGAATGCTCTGCCACAAACAAACGAGTTCGTAGTTTTTGTTTTTATTTTTACTGAGACATAACTTTACCCTTTCAAAGTGAACAGTTCAGTGGTTTTGGTATGTGCAACCAGCACCACAATCTAACCCCAGAACATTTTCATAATCTCAAAAAGAAACCCCAAACCCATTAGTCATCAACTCCTCATTCCCCTTCACCACTGAAGACTATTAGTCTCTAAGATATAGCTACCTTAAAATTCTTTTCACGAGTATTGCGTTTTCCAGTGTCATAGTCTTACCAAAATTACTATATACTAATCGACTGTAAATATAACCTACTTGACCAATTCTCTATTAAGAAATTTAGATTTGCCCAGTATTTTGTTATTAGAAATAAAGTGATAAATCG
>NW_011889053.1:923875-931515 GCF_000151845.1 Pteropus vampyrus | reverse complement strand
CAAACGAGTTCGTAGTTTTTGTTTTTATTTTTACTGAGACATAACTTTACCCTTTCAAAGTGAACAGTTCAGTGGTTTTGGTATGTGCAACCAGCACCACAATCTAACCCCAGAACATTTTCATAATCTCAAAAAGAAACCCCAAACCCATTAGTCATCAACTCCTCATTCCCCTTCACCACTGAAGACTATTAGTCTCTATGATATAGCTACCTTAAAATTCTTTTCACGAGTATTGCGTTTTCCAGTGTCATAGTCTTACCAAAATTACTATATACTAATCGACTGTAAATATAACCTACTTGACCAATTCTCTATTAAGAAATTTAGATTTGCCCAGTATTTTGTTATTAGAAATAAAGTGATAAATCGGGTATAAAGTGATACACCAAACCTTGGAGTCAAAATATTTACCTAAAATACACCTCTATTACATTAGTGAGTCTAAGAATCTTAAGGTTTTTATATCCAGTGCCTACATCCCTTCCAGAAACAAAATGACCAATTTCTATTAGCACAGGAGTTATAAAACACAGAAATACAAGAGTTGCAAGAGAATTGGCATAGGAAGCAATAAATTCTTTTTCTCTCAAAAAGAACAAAAGTAAAAGGGACAAATAATTAGCAAATAGAGTAATGCTACCCATAACAAGGATGTGAGCCACATCAACAGTTTTAACAGAAAAGAGATTACTCCTCACAGAATAGAAGTCAAGAGTTTTCTTCTAAGTTAAAGGCTTTAACAATTCATCTTGCCCTCCTCAATCTCTGACTTTCTAGTAAATGTAGGTTACCAATGTTCAGTTAGTTTAAAAAGAAACCATTAAAACTTTTCCCAATGAAATTCTGAAATAAATTTGCCCAAAAAGAGCTATACCCAGGAAACAAAGTGGCCAAACATTTATGCACCATAATGTCTGTCACAGGATCAGTTATGAGAGCATAAAAGGGAAACAACCTAATGTCTAAAAATGGCATGTCTAATGTCCAAGGAGCAGCTACAATGAAATACTATGGAGCATTTCTAGTGATATGTGAAAAAACTCACAACATACCAATAAGAAACATTAAATTCCCTCAGTGTGACAAACACAGAGTGGCTTCATGAGAGAACAGTCTCAGCAGACACATGCCAACTACTGTATTCTGGGGTAAAGTATGATATCTGTAGCTGAGTCTCAAATGAATTCACAAAAATCTGTGTGTATATAATGGGGAAAAATGTGGCAAAATGCTAACAATTAGTGAATACAGGTACTATTTATATTAACATTAAAGGGTTGTATTAAAGGGAAAAGTTTTTCTAACTGCAGTTGAAATGAACATAATTTTCTACTTCTACTGAAGCAACTCCAACATTGTTTTTAAGGCATCAGTTAGAAAATGGTAAAATTAGACCACTATATTTTCGTTTAACTTAACCTGCAATAATCTTAAAAAAAAAGAAAAAAAGAAAAAAAGAAAAAAAAGAAAGAAAAAAGAAAAAAATCTAGCGAGAGAAGAATCTAAGTGGTGAGCGCCTATCAGTCCCGCATAGTGGTCCAGGTGCATCTCAGTGTGAACAAACCACTGTCACCCAAGGTAAAGGTTTTTCATTTTCCTTTTTTCCCTTGTTTTTCTGCTTCTTGTAATTTCAAAGGAGCATAACCTGTACGTACAGGCAAAAACTTTCAAGATACTTCACAAAGGATATAAAAATAGCCAAAAAGCACATTAAAGGTGCTCATTACGAGTCATTAGGAAAATAAAATTTAAGCCACAATGGGACACACATACACTCTATAATAAATATCTAAAAGACAGACACTATCAAGTGTCGGTGAGGACACAGAACTAGAACACTCCCAGTAATTGCTGGTGGGAATGTAAAATGGTACGAGCACCTTGGAAAAGTTTGGTAGTTTCTTATAAAGTTGAATATATACCATTTACTCCTAAATATTACCTAAGCCACATGAAATCATAATGTTCACAAGAAGCCTTGTACACAAATGTTCATAATGGCTTTATTCACAATAACCGACAGGTGGAAGCAACTCAAATGTCCACCTTAGATCACCGGAAAAACTGTGGTTAGGTCCATATGAAGGAGTACAACTCAACCATAAAAAAGGAACAAAATACTAATACAATAACAGGGATGAAATCTCAAACATTATGCTAAGCAAAAGGAATTAGACACAAAAGAATATATACTACATGATTTCATTTATATGAAATACTGGAAAAAACAAAACTAACTTATAGTTAACAGAAAGATCAATAGCTGTCTGGGACATAAATGTCGAGTGGAGAATAACTCCAAAAGAGCACAAAGGGACTTTTGTTGAATGATGGAAATGTTCTATATTTTGACAGTGGTGGTAGGTAACGTGAATATACATACCTTTGTTAAAACTCATTGATCTAAAACTGGGTGCATTTTAATGGATGTAAATTATACCTCGATAACAATTAATTCATTCATTATTTAAAAATAAGACATACCTTGTTTCATTGCAATTCACAGATATTTCATTTTTTTACAAATTGAAAGTTTGTGGCCACCCTGTGTCAAGCCAGTCTATTGGCACCATTTTTCCAACAGCATTTGCTTTTTTTAGCAATGAAGTATTTTTAAATTAGGGTATGTACATTCTTTAAAAACATAACACTACTGCACATTTACACAACTATGACAGATGTAAATATAACTTTTATATGCAATGGGAAACCAAAAAAAATCATGTGACTTGCTCTATTGCCATATTCGTTTTATTGCAGTGGTCTGGAACCTAATCCACAATATCTCTGAGGTGTGCCTGCATAAAATTTTGCTTTGCATCTATGTTCAGGAAGCTGAATGAAAATCATAATACAAAACACTCCTGAGATTCAAGTACAAATCAAGACACTTTAGTTTGAAGAAAGTGTGATCCTGATTCCTAAAAGAATACAAAGATTTTTTTTATAGGCACTGAATATTTACTCAACACCTACTTACTGTATAGCAAAACAGTATGAACTATTAAGAAAAGACAGACATCCAGAACAGAGAGAAATCCATATGCAACTGCACAGAAGAATGACAAGATGTTTCAAACTTACGTTGTTAGCAGGAACGCCCCATCACCACATCTTTCCAGAGCCTTTCGTGCAGGAGGTTTTGCTGCAAATTCTACAAAACCTTTTCCTGTAGCTCTACCGCGATCATCCACAACTACAACAGCTTTCTCTACTGGACCAAACTGGGAAAATGCTTGCTCTAGTAGCTCATTGGAGACGACTGGAGAAAGGTTTTTGACAGTTAGGGCTGCTCCATGTGTAGCAAAACGAATTCGGAGAGGTCTGCTCTTCAAAATAGTGCCATCCAGCTCTGCTTTTGCAATTTCAGCCAGTGTTCTGGATTCCTTTTTAAGAGGAAAAAAATCACTTTGTAAAGATGGTAGTAACACAAAAATTTTAAATAGTGGTTTGTTTTTAAGGAGGATAGCTAAGTAGCTTTAGAAAATGACTGATAAGGTCTCTTTGTTTTTTTGTCTTTCGACTTTGGTATTACATGCATTTTATTAATTATTCAAAGAGAAGTAATTTTAAATATTTTAAGTACAAAGTCCTAACCCCAATGTCCTATTAAAAGCTATCACTTAAAGATTATCAGCTCATAACAAGCTATTAAATATTCCGAGCAATATCTTTTTTAAATCTCCTACATATATTAAAAGAAATATGTAATTACTTTCAATACCAAGTAGCAGTTACTACAAACTATTGTTGAAAATAGAATTCCCTATGCAATCCAAGTTTTTGATATTCATATCTTAATAAAACACCCCACCTCTCCAATGTCAAATTCCCTTTCCTTTTTATTTCCATTTCTCTTTAATAGCCGTGAAAGCTACTATCAGGTGTTGTTAATCATTTCTCCAGAAATACTTCCATGGGCTACACATTTCTCGCCATTATACCGAGAGAAGCAAACACACACATTCATGGGTTATAAGAGTTCTTTCCATTTTATAGAAAAGCATGTGCACATGCACTTATTGTAAACTAAAAAATACATTCATTTCCAAAACCACAAGATGTCCCTTCTTGAAGAATTCAAAGCTGGTATAGAATATAGGCATCTAAAACACAAACTGGAAAACTTAATAATACAGGTATGTTCTTTTTTTGTGTCGTGAGAACTCTCCAGGGAGCATTGAAAGAGGTCTTATATGCATTTTTAAGAAGAGTAGAAATATACTGCCTTATGAAAAAGTCTTAAGGTCACAACAGCTCTTTATTCAATCCCTAAAATGCTCACAACAGCTTTAAATTACTGGTCTTATGCAAAAAACCTACCTAGAGAACTAATATTACAAAGACAAATGAATCTAACCTTTTTACAGTTATTCAAAATGCCATTTTGTTTTTCACTCTTAACAGTAGTAGTGGTACCAGCAAACATTTAATGAACATATAACAAGGAACAGGTACCTAATACTTCATATAATCCAATAATCTGAGAGGCAGATTTTAGGAATGGAGTCTTGAATTAAAATTCTGTCAGGTATAATTGAAAATGGGAAGAGAAATGAGGAAATTTCATGAGATAATGATAATGTTCTCTATCTTTATAGGAGTTTGAGTTAAATAGATGGATGTAATTGTCTAAAATCACCAAATCATACACTTAGAAGATGTGCATTTCACTGTATGTAGATTTCAAATACCTTTAAAAATAATATTGGACTCTAATTAATGACAAGCATGATGGAGTGTCTGAGAGTCCTGAACTGATGGAGAGAGATGAACAGTTATGTGAAAAAAACATACAATAAAATTTAACTGTAGAATCTAGGTGGTGGGTGTATGCATGCTCATGTGCATGTCTCAAGTTTTTCATAATAAAATGTTTGAGGGCAGGGGGAGACAGAGTCTGGTAAACTGCACCATGTACAGAGGAAATCTAGTCAGCTTCAGGAAGATACGTTCACATGTCACATACTGGTGTTTTTTCAGAGGAAGCAAAAAATCTCAGTTTTTGTTAGATCACGTAATTCTTTATGGTTGGCAACAAATTCCATTTTTTATTACTTTTTGGCCTAAGGAAAATGTTTATGCTGCCGGGAATTTTCAATGCATAATCTTTTTCAAAGTTTATACTGTCATGATTTTAAATGGTTTTACATCAGAGTTTTCAACCTCAGCATCACTGACATGGGCAAGATAACTCTTGTTGTGGGAGGGCTGTCCTATGCTTTGTGGGATGTTTATGCCAGTGGAACCACCGCCCCAGTTTGACAATCAATGTCTCTGGACATTTTTCTCCAGACATTGTCAAATGTCCCCTGGGAAACAAAACTACCCCATTCCAGAACCACTACTCTAAATGTGTACTGAAGTATCTGTAAATTCAATTAAAAATATCTATTTGAAATGAAACCAAAGATTTCTTTACTTCATGCCTCAGAATAACTTTTACCAAATAGTTACTATATGCCAGCCATTCATCATTGTCTCTGTCTCTGTCTCTGTCTCTGTCTCTCTCTCTCTCTCTCTCTCTCTCTCTCTCTCTCTCTCTCACACCTCTTTCATTGCCCCCACCCAACAGTCTTATGAAGTAGGTTTTGTTACTATGCCCATTTCACATATGTGAAAACAGGCCTAGAAAGGTTGAAGTAACTTGCCCAAGATCACATTGCAAATGTCGATCTCAATCTATAAAGAATTCACAATCTCCACCAGTACACCATAAATTCCAGCTCGTGTTCTTGCATCACTCTGCATAAAAAGTAAAACTATAGGTTCTTAACTAAAAGGAATACAAAAAATAAAGTAAAAATAACAAGAAACTAAGTGACTATCCCAAAACAGACACTGCTTAAACTAGGATCTAATAATTTTCACTGAACCCTTTCCAAAGCACCTTATCTTTTCTCTCACTGTTTGCTAGTGCTTAAAATTCCTCACTGCAAAAGTACTAAGTTAATAAGAAAATCCACTAATGCAAAATGGAATTGTGCCTTCAAGTCAATCAACAGAAAGTTGATTAAATAACCTTCAGTACAGTCGCACTGTGAAATACAATATGGTCATTTAAAAAAATCTAATGACATAAAAAGATGTCAAAGATGAATTAAATGAAAAACTCAAATCACAATGTGTTATGCTTTGTTTGATTTTTACTGAAAACATTATACCAAGTTAACAGTGATCATGTTTAGTAAAAGCACATAAAGAGACGGAAGATCTTTCACTAATGTAAAATTATAATTAAAATAACTTCTCTGAAATAAAAGATGACTTGAAATCATATTCTAGACAAGCCTGCTAAGAACATTGTGCAATGTTTTCTCAAATATTTGATCATTCTGTAAGAGGCATACATTATTTCACCATTGAAAATAAAAAACATAATGGGAGGGGGTTTAGTTTCCAATGACTAAATAAAAATAAATTCAGGTGATTTCTAATTATTTTACTAGAACGGTTCTCCAACTTTAGCAAGCATCAGAGTAACAGAGGGCTGGTTAAAAGATAAGATTGCTGAGCCTCAACCCCCAAATTTCTGATTCTGTAGATGTAGACAGGGGCCCTAGAATTTACATTTCTAACAAATTCAGTTTGACTGATGAGGTGAGACGATTTTTGCTATGTTACAGAGTCAGCACTGCTAGCATCAGTGGTGGGTAAAATAGCTCAAGTGGCCCTCTGCTTACACTAGGAAGAGATGGGAAGCTGTTGGATAGAAGCCACATTTCTGTGCATCACTGCTCCCAATATCTGGTTTACTAAAGCTAAGAGGTGGGGGGGTGGAGGGTGGGTAAAAGTGGAAAAGGAGTTCAAGTGAAACTACCACCAGTTTTCACTACATTAAACTAGCTTTAAAATGCACTACAACTTTAAAGTCTATTTATCCAATCTAAATTGTGAACCAGTTAAAACCTAAAAAGAAGCTTTTGGATCTAAAATTCCACAAAATGTGTCCAAAATACACTCACAGTCTATTTCATCTCTAATGTATCATGGGCTCACAATACAGATTAGAACTTTCAAAGTGCGACCTATTTTCCCCTTCCTTAATATATTAGCAGTGCTGACCTTATACCATCTAAAAAAAGGTCTCACCTCACCAATAACTGGGAAACTACAACCACCGGTCTAAAAAAAGTTATTTGTATTTTAAAGATTAATTATTCAAGGCATAAAAAGTACCTCTAAAACATAAATTGGACAAAACTACACTGCTATTTTAGAGCCATTACACCACCACCACACACTCCAACCACTATACCATTACTTACGTTCAGATCAGGTATACACTATGAAATTTTCCTTACAAAAAAATACATAACAGTTCTGATTATCTAAAGCTTTTGTATTTGCCTGTTAATCATAGAGTTCAAATTAAACAATAAAGCTACCCATAAAGTCAAATTTTGTAAACTAAATTCTAATTCCCAAATGACAAATTTTTAACATTCTTACACAAAAATTTAGGATGACAGGTTTGTTTTGGAGGCGCATACCCCAGATGAGCAAAACAGGAGCAGCTCATCTCACCTCCTCATTTCATAATCTGAGTTTTTAAAGAGCAATGAGCTGTGCTATCCAATTCAGTAGCCGCTAGCCACATGTGGCTATTTAAATTAAGAATAAACAAGATTTAAAAT
>NW_011889053.1:907049-922100 GCF_000151845.1 Pteropus vampyrus | reverse complement strand
AGCGCAAGCGCCATGGCGGCCGCCGGCTCGCCGTCGCCCGCCGCCGACTCGAGAGCGCGCAGGCGGGCCGGGTTTTTCTCAATGCGGACTTGTTTCAGGTTTCCTCTCAGCATCATCTCGGGGCGGCGCCTCGCGGCCTGGGACCAACCCTGCAGCTGTGTCTGTGCTGCCGCGTCCCCCTGTGCAGACCAGACCGGCAAGGAAGAAGCCCGAGACGAGGAGAGTCGCCGCGCCACCAGGCCTGCCCGCTCCGACTCGCGCCCGCGGCCGCTCCACGTTCAAAATGGCGCTGCCTCCGGCCGCGGCCGGAAGAGACGCCGGCCACAGGCCCCGCCCCCAGCGAGCGCCGGCCGCTGCGCCTGCGCAGAAGCAGCGGCGCCCCGCGCCGTCGTGCCGGGCTTCCGCCGGGGTCGGAGAAAGGCGGTCTCCCAGCCTTTCCACTAACCTCCCTGGCGCAGAGAACAGAGTCTTGGTGGCACTTACGGGGACGGTTGGGCGGTGTGTGCGGCAGCGTGAAAAGGCGATGATTTGGGGCAACAGCCATATTCCTACAAATATTCAGCTCCATTTTCAGTGACTACGGGGAAAGGAAAACTTTGCCCATTTTATACACAGCGTTGAATAACAAGGTGTTTCCCAAGTAATTGAAACACGTAAAGACACGTGTTTTTATTATGTTTCCTAGGGAAACACTACAAATCTGTAAAATAAGTGTGCTTATGAAAGTAGTACGCACACTGACTCCTGTGGACCATATTCTGTGACAAGGGCCCAGAAACGTTTTCTGTAAAGAGCCAGATTGCAATTTTTTTTAAGAGCTATACAGTGTCTACCAAACGAGGCAATTCTGCCCAGTACCACTCCATCACTGACACATGGTGAGTCTTCAGTGTGTTAGAAAGAAATAAATTCACAGGCATTCTGCAAAACAGTTCAACCCGTTGCTCATGAAGTTAAACATATGACTTCAGAACAGCAATCCCACTCCTGTTTAGCCAAGTGAAATGAAAATGTGTTCATATGAAAATCTATATGCAACTGTTTATAGAGGCTTTATTTGTAATCAAAAAAAAACAAAACAAAACTGGAAACTCTAATGTCCAACTGGTGAATGGAGACTGTACATTCATGTAATAGAATATTCTAAGGAATAAAAATAAACTACTGAAAGGCTGCATGCTGTATATATGACATTCTGGAAAAGGCAAAGCCATAGCTACACAAAACATAAGTGGCCGCCAGGAACCAGGAGGGAGGAAGGGGTTGACTACATAGGGACACAAAAAAATTTTTTGGAATGATGGAATCTTCACTGTGGTAGTGGCCCCACAACTTTGTCTAAACTTGGTAGAACTGTGAACTAAAAGGGTGAATGTTATTGTATTTAAATTATATCTTAAAAGAAAAATGTACAAAGAACTAAAACTACCATCTGGACTAACCTCTATGTACCTCGTTACCACAAAAATTCTCATTGACCAGCTCTAATAACTGTATAGCTCTGTAAATTCCTCAGTATGACCAAATCCCCGCTCCCCTCAATTGCTCCAAAGCCTTCTACTGAGTGTTTGGAAACTCATTCTGTCATCAGCAAAATCCCTTGCCCTGTGCCTTTTCTCCAAACATCCCTTCACCTTCCTGCTTTAACTGCAACATTGCTTTCCTCTGAAGACTGCTTCCCCTGCAGCAGCATCGCAAGAAGTAGATCTGTTTTTTCCTACATCCCATGTGTCACTGGACTTGAGGATGGCATACACTACATTGTCCTTGGACCCTTGAAAAGTGGAGACCATTTTCTCTCCTTCAGCAAAAATCCCAGCTCCAAAAAGCTCATGCCAACATAAAACTCCCCCCCTTCTCTCTCTCTTCGTCACCCCACTCTCTCTCCCTGCGATAATTTTCCAAGACTACTCTTAAAATTTATGACCACAAACATGAGGTAGGACCTCAGTCCTAAGTATTTCTCTCTCCTAATTTCCTATACAATTTCACACTGTTCTCTCTCAAACCCACACTCCACCCCACCACACTCCTAGCTGATATTGTCAACTTTTATTAATTGCACAGAAGAAAAAAAAAAAGACAATCAGAATAAAATCACCTTATTCTACCAGCACCAAATCTACCTAACTCCATATGTGGCCGCACACACTGCCCCGCTTCCTGTTAACATTGAATGAATTGCCAGTGACCTCTAATGCAGCCCACTGGAGAGCATCTTCTTTCCGAGCATTTTGCTTCTGCAGTTACCTGATCACCTAGTTCAGTACTGATCGGTTACTTGATCAGTACTGAACTACTCCCACCTGCAAAACGAACTGCCACTAGAACTTAAAAGGAAAAGAAAAAACCCCTTTGTAGACCATATGTTGTCTTTCAGCTACCATTTCTTTGAGAGACAGAGAGAGGGGAGAAGGAGCAGGAGGGGTCATCCATATTTTGTCTTTGCTCATCTCTTGATTTCTCCTTAAGCCACAGTGATGAGATGTCTAGGCCCACATTCCATTCTTCTTCAACTTCTCCTGTCACAGTGGGCAGCAGCCTCCACTTTATCAGATGCAACAGTCGAATCTCAGACCTGTCAGCAGCATTTGACATTGTAGATCTGTGCCTAAGTTTTGTCATGTATAATGTGAGAATAATACCTACCTCGCAGTTACTGTACATATTAATGAATCAAAATATAGCCTTTGGAAAATATTCTGGCACCATAAATTAGTATTACGATTATTGATCACTTCTCTCCTACCTTCTCGAGACACGGTTCCTTCTTCTGCACTATCATGTTCTCCCGCTGTTCTTACAACTCACTGGCCATTCCTCAGTCTATCTTTCTCGGGAAGACATAACAAATTCATTTCTTGTTCTATTGTTCCTTTCCTAAGCGAACTCAACGTCTTTATAGGCACATTCTGAGAAACCAAATGTGGCATGAAGGTGGGAGTGATGATGGACACCTGCAGGCACTGTTGCTTCCTAACGTCTGTGTTTTCCACACTCTTGGCCCTCTGAATGTGCAGTACACTTTGTAGCCTCTCATAGGTTTGTTAGCCTAAAATAAGAAGGCCCTTTGAAGTGAGAGGCAACAGCATTTGTTTGAGATCAGTAAGAATAGCGATTCAAGAAGCACTGACTCACTCAGGCAGAAGCCCAAATAGTGTTCGGATGAAGACATAAAGGCCATGGTGTTTATCAGAAGGGAAGAGGGACAATGACATTCATAAAAGGCATTGCTCTCGGTGCAGATAACATAACATAGTGATGTCAATTCTCAAGAATGTTTTGGGTTTTCAGTCCGGTAGCCATCAGTCCAGTAGTCATAAGATCTGCTTTCTGGTTTTTTTGCAAACAGTTTTTTTGGAACATAGTGTCGCCTTAGGCCCAGTCCAAAGGTCATCTTGCCAGTTAACATCCCAAAGGTTTGAGGCCTAAGACGTGCAAGGCAGTTCCTCTGGTGTGGCAACTCCGGCTCCATTTTAAAGTGGCTCCGTTTTTTTTTTTTGACAGGTGCATGCTGGTAGGTCTTCACAGCCTGCAGAGTCAGCTGACCCCCATCGCAAGGCACCTTGGCCATTCTTTACAGCAGATGACATAGTGTTTGTCCTTCAGCCTTTCATAAACCACCGTTGGCGAATTCCTTTCAGTGATGGTGGCCTCTTGTGTAAGCGTGGTCATTGCGAAGGCCCGTGGATGAGAAGAGTACACTCACCTCTCATTAAACTGACACTTGGTTTGTGTGATGGAAGTAGGTTCACAACAGAATGTTCTTAGATGTATGTCAAAGTCCCACTGGATCCCAAGATCTCAGGGTGCAACACTTTTGCAGGAGTGTGCGACTCACACTCGGTCACGAGGCATTGGTGGCCATGAAACCTACTGGTGAATCGTCTTCTCCTCCATCACATCCACTCCCACTACTCAGGCGTTCTGTCACAGCAGCTCTGGTGACATGTCCCCATGCGTGGGAAGCGCGTACCCCAAATTCTAACATCTTTACCTTCACGCGCCGTGGGCACAGGAGGCTCCTGGGTTAATGGGTCTCAGGGTGTGGTCTCCATTTCTCTGATTTTTAAAAATGTCCTCTACTTCACTTTTCTTTGAAGGCACTATAACTTCTGTTTATCTCCTTGTTTTACCTCATCTTTACTTCTGAAGTTGTTTATTTCTAATTCTTTCTCGAGATCTGTAATTTCTGAGCTCTCCTATTTTTAATTCATGTTGTTCTATCAACTCATGAGTCAATATCTTGGGAGTCCTTTTGTCCCCTTTATCGTTTTGAAGGAAAATGTGCTGTTTTAATGCTTTCTTAGCGTGTCTTTCTGGCATGTTTTTATTACCTCTTTAAATTTGTTCTTTATTCTCTTATAATTATTTGTGTTTTTGGCTGTGGTATTTTTGCTTTTTTGTACATTGTTTTTCTGAATCATCAGGAAGTGTGTTCAGGGGAGAGAAAGCTCTTCTGTCTGCTGCTTTTGTGTGGCATCACAAAACTATGTCAACCTGCTTTCCAAGATAGCCTGGCTGTCCCTGCTTACATGTTCCCCCAGATCTCTCTCTGCTTGGTCCTCTATCGCTCCTAACCAGCTCAATTCTGATTTCTCTGTGTGGGGCCTAATTCTTTTTTTTTTTAAAGGGGCCTCATTCTTGAAGAGCACCCCAACTGTTCCGTTTCAGGAGCTGAGGCCCCTCCTCTGGGCCCCTCGTACTCCTCAGTCATGGAATTAGGAGAGCCCCCTCCTGTCCAGGTGTGCCCGGACTGGCCTGCCATACCTGTCAGTTCAGTACCTGTGGGCTCCTGGAGGTTCTTCTAGTCTCAGATCCACCATGCCCTATGCCTTGCTTTCTCCCATTGGGCTGACCTAGTGCTTGGAATTCGTCCCCACCCTCTTGTATTTTGTAATTTGTGAAGACACCTTGTCACTTATTGTTAGAAAAAATGTTTTCATGGGGTTTTGGTGTTGCTATTTGCTTCGTTTTTAATGGTGATTAGGGAAGGTTCAAACATCGTGCTGCCACTGCAGCTGCCATCTCAATTGTTGGTTCTTAATGAAGGCAAATTTGCCAATCTATTTTTAATTTTTATGGTTGTTTTTCTCCTTTTACTCTGTTATTGTGGTAAACTATTATCAACTGATTCCATATGTTAAACCAGGCTTTTATTCCTGATGTAACCTTAGTTAAAATATATCATCCGTTGTATTACTACAATCTATCACTAATATTATACTTTGACTTTTAGTATGTTCATGAGAGAATGACCTGTAATATTTTTGTTGTTATTTTTGTCACATTTTACTTATCAGGATATTTCTGGCCTTCCAGAAAGTTGGAAAGGGCCCTTTTGTTTTTATTCTCTGGGAGTGTATGTATAAGATAAGTGTTATTTCTTCCTTAAGGAAGATTTCACCGCAGAGGAATCTGAGCCTAGTTTTCTTTATGGAATGCCTTGTAACTTCAGTCAACCTCTTCAGTAGAGACGGGCCTATTCAGATTTTGTTTTTATTTGGGAGATTGGATATGCTGTGTTTTTCAGACGGCTTACCTGTTGCACCAAGCTTGTCCAAGTCTGTGACCTATGCATTCATGGCGTCTTCAGTGGCCCTAGGTTCTCCAGTGATGCTCAACATTGGCTAGCTTTCTATTTTCCAATCCCTTGATCAGTTTTGCTGCAGGTTTACATTATTCATTTGTAAATGGATGACTTATGAAAGTCTTTTTAACACCCATATAAGTGAGGTGCCAGTCCCATTTCTCAGGTTTTAGGCTCCCCTTGCTTTTACCTGTAGAACCAAACTGGATTAATTGCAATTACCTCTAAACGTGACGTCCGGGACATTAGATCACTATCACGTGCTCTCCACATCTAAAATCACTACTACTTTAAAAAATACATCAGTTACAAGGTTTTGAAAACCTTCTGTAGTCCTCAAGGTTACAGCAACATCTTCCCAAACTTCTTCCTCAGAAACAGATGTGGGCACGTGGCTCAAAGTTTTCTTTCAGCTCCTGTTAAATTCTCAAGTTCCTCATCTCATCCCAACATAATCAGGCTGTGTAATTCAACAACGTCAAGGACTATTCCAGTTCTAAGATCTTGCACCTCCGTCTCCAAATCCTTTCCCTACAACCTGCCACTGGCGATCGCAGCTACCCATCTTACCTCACGCTAAGGGGCCGGAGTTTCAAACTAGCAGCAGTGGGGCAACTTCAAAGATTTAAAACCGAAGAGTGACAGGACCCAAAGAGAGGTAGCACCGTTCTTTTCCCCCTGACGTGACTGAGCTCTTTGCTCACTTTTGCAGCCCACATAGCAGATGGCGCCTTGTGCATAGATGGCCATTAGCAACTCCTACTGGATTTGTGAAAGTGGAAATTCTCCAGTTTCAGGGAAGAGGTATCTCCAGGCGCCATCTCCTAGGGAGAGCAGTAACTCAATTACAGGGAGGTAATATCCCTGGGCGCCAGCCCCAGGGGGAAGCGCAACATTCCAAGGAAAAGATGATAAAACTGTCTATTAGGCCCTGTTTACTGGGAGTTCCCCTGAACACATTTATCTGTGTATAAAGAGTTAACAACTAACTTCTGCTTCTTGTAATCTGTTCATTCAAAGATGTAGTAAAAAAACCTTATAAGCAGCCTGCTTGGGAAGCTCGGGGCTGATCTCTTCTAACCCTGCATGGTAGAGAGTCAGTCGCTGGCCGGCTAATAAAGGCTCATAACGGCTCATAATTAATCTCAATCGGCTCCGTGGGTCTCAGAATCATGCGCACCACAACAGATTAACAGCATTGAGCAGGCAAGGGCCAAAGCAAAGGGCTCAGTATGAGTTCCGAAGATAGCAATTTTGAAAATGTGTGGTTTATAAAAAAATGTCACTTGGTCTCCATGAGAAAATCAATAAATTGCCATTTACGGACTGTTACTCTGAATTCCCCTTCTTAACTTTTGGTATTAAATTAGTGGTAGGTTAACTTTTCCTAATGCCTTTTCTCAGAGAAATTAAAAGGATGGGCAACAAACCCTGGGTATGGTCCAGCTCACTGATGAGCAGTCCTGGAAGGAAGTGTGTGTGTGGGCGGGGGGGCGGGGACGGCTTGCACTTCTCATACTGTGTTCTTCCTCCCTTCTTTACAGCAGGCACATTCTGATATTAAACCGTGAAAAAGAGCTAAAGTAGAAAACTACCACCAAGTTATTTGCCAGCCTAGAGATATTTACTTTTTCTGAATTTACAGTCGATTTTTCCTTCAACATTTCATTATGAAAAATTTCATACATAAAAGTCGAAAGAAATTCATAGTGAACTCAGATAAACCCAGGAACTGCATCTTTTGAATTTTCTACATTTATCTCATTTCTACATTAAGGGTTTATGGAGCCTTGTAAATGTGCGGTATGTTGAAGAAACAAGAAAATTTTACGGTTGAGGATCTAGTTTGGTTTTCTCAATAGATAAATTTGATATTCTTACCAGACTATCTTAAGTAGCTGCTGGTCGATTTTGTTTGTTTGCTCAGACACTCGACTGTCTAATAACATCATGCAACCAGTCTGCCATTCGACTCGCTGGTATGCGTGAATGGAGTAACGGGCACGTCATTCACTCACAAAGGAACCTCGGAACCACCTGTCATGTTCTCTAGCATAACCTCTTAGGCCTCTGGGAGTAAACTGGACTTTTGGAACCATCCCAGGCTCATTCAGATCCAAGTCTGAAAGACTGAAACAGTCTCTGTCAAAAACAAACGGTTGTGAACTAACGAAGAACATTTCCCTGGGTGTTCCAAACAGTTTCCTGTGCAGGCCTCCCTGACAGCCGCAGGCAAGCCTGCGACAGCCCCAGACGCGCCCTGTTCCAAGCCAGTCACAGCTCACATGGTGTCTTCTTTCACAGGAAAAGCCTTGAGACAAGGCCAAGTACCCACGAGAAGTTAATGTATGATGAAATCGGCATCAGAAACCGGAAACGAAGGGAGAATTACCAAACACTTAATACCTGGAACACCAACTGACCCTCTGAAGCAATGAGATCTTTAATTTTCATTTGTTTCTCAAATTTCAAGCATGCAGTCTCCTTCAGAGGAAAAAAAGTGCCACAATACCTACAGAAAACTTAATATATTTTATTTTCATATTTCTTATATTTGTACCATCATAAAAATAGGTATACACTTTATGCTTATAGTTCTCACATAATAAAAGCTAAAACGTTTACCAGTTAAATTAAAACAAAATCAGTAAAATGAAAATAAACCACCTTAAAAATTTAATATAACAAATGATGCTGTTTTGCTCATATAATAAAACGATGTTTTGCCCAAAAGAGATGAGTCACAAATATTTGGTTTAATAGCAAAAAGCCGCAGTTCCCTATCCCATTTTGTCCTTAGACCGTTTCTGAACGTTTTTACCCAATAATCATGATGAGAACGCCTATGCATGTAAGTATCTTGTTCAAACTGGTTCCAATAAATTCAAGCCTTTCTCTCCCTCTTTCAACGTAATCAGAACAAAAAATTAACCAAACCTATCAAATGCCTATTTAAAAAACATGAATTGACAAACTGAAAAAATGAACAATTAACTGTCTTCATTGAAACCTGCACTAATCACTCTGGAATCCAGCTGGCTTGAGAATCTGGAGCGGAAACACTCTGTGAGTTATTTGTGATGATACTCATCACCAACAAACTGCCGAGAGTGACTGCACGGGGCCAGGACACAGGCAGCATGAGTGTCTGGGACAGGCCTCAGGCGGACGTCAAGCCCCGGCAGGCGCGTCATGGCAGCAGCACGGCGCCCCGTTTCCCACTGTCCCGTCATCTGTGTCCTGCAGTGTCAACCGTTCTGTTTTTCTTCAAATCGGATTTCAATTTTGAATACTTGACACTGTTGCTGACGTGCATCTCGCTTTCCTCGTGCTTGCTGAGGATGTGGGACAGGTGCTGCCAGTCCCTGCATCCGTTCTCGTTCCGCAGCTGGTTCTTTCCTTCCCCGAAGAGTTTGCAGTACAGACAAAACACAGAATCTTTGGAGGTCGAATAAAGTAACCAGAATCGAGTGGTTTTCTCACCATTTGGAAGAATTCGGGTATAGTAAGTTTCTGAAAACTTCCTCCCTGTGTTGTCTTTTGGGAAGTTAAAATTTCTCACCTGAGGTGGGTCATTCTCGACCAGGATGTCTCGCTGTTTGACAGTCAAGGCCCGGGGCCACGTCCCAGGGTCTGCAGGGAGCACCACGGGCCCAGCGCCGTCCGGCCCTTCGTCCCCGCGCTGCTCCTGGAGTGCGTCAGCCACAGCGGGCACAGGAGACAGTAAACCTGTGCCCCGGGTGGCCGGTGACATGCGTGTGCCACACTCTGCTGAAACCAGCAGCTCTGAGGTCTTCTTCTTTTCTGGTATTCCCTCTATTTTTTCCAAAAGTATATTCAATGATCTTTCATTTTCTTCTCGAATAGCACTTCTTTTTCTGTTTTCTGATGTTGATAATTTTTTTGATTTTGTTTCCAGCATCTGGAAAGAAACAGATTACAATTTTACCTTAGAACTGTTAACACTAAAGAAATTAACATATATACAAATGCCCAGTAAGCATGTGAAAAGCAGCTCATTGTTAGCCATCAAGAAAATACAAATCAAATCCACTACATACCATGTCACACCCACTGGAATAGGTATGACAAAAAGACAACTGTTGGCAAAGATGTGGAAAACCTGGTTCCTGAGGTGACGTGGGAACGTGAAATAGCGCAGCTGCCTTGGAAAGCAGTCTGGCCGTTCCTCAGAAATCAGGTACCCTGACCTAGCACACCAAAACGAAAACACGCGCCACACACAGACCTGTACAAAACCTTCACAGCAACACTCACGACAGTCAGAGAAGCAGAAACAACGCAAATGTCTGTTACTGATGAATAAATAAAAATGTGGTATTATCCACACAACGGAATATTTGGCAAAAAAGAAGTGAAGCGAAGTCATGTGCCACAACACGGGTGCACCTGGAAACCAGTCACGCAGCACCACGGTGCACGAGGCCATTTAGGAGAGACACACGTCGCCTACTTTGGAGTCAATAAAATAAAGATGCAGAAAGAAGACTGAGAACAGCGAAGACGTGTGCAGTGTGAACGGCAGCCTGTGAGCTGGGACACAGTGCACAACGGGGCTTAAACCAAGAGCTTTGCTCTGATTTCACCCTGAAGGCAGAGTGGCGGCACTGACGCAAACCCAGCAGGAGTGACGCGACCAAGGTGGCACTTCAGAGGGACCGCTCTGACGATACTGTCTGTGGGCTTCCACCCCTCGGGAAGACCAAGGGCAGCCAGGAGGCTGTGGTGACGCCGGCACAGAGGACAGGGGCTGCATCGGGGGTAGTGGCCGAGACGGACAGAGCTGAGAGAACCTGGGCCAGCTGGAAACTGAGTGGCTCTGGGGCTGAGGAAGAGGGAGGTGGGAAGGATGACCCCGAGGCGGGCGAGGCAGACGGCTCCTTTTCCAGTGGCCGAGGCCAACAGCACCGTCCCAACGGCGTTCTGAGTGCAGGGACCATGGTGGGCACCGTTGGTTATATACAACGTCCCCCCACCCCCCACCCCCACAATAAGAACAACCTTAGCTCCTGCTGGGCGCCGACTGGACGGTGGGGTTTACTGACAAGGCGAACAAGGGAAGTGGGATCGGAGTCCCGTGCTAGACACCATTGAGGCATCTGTGAGACATGCGAATGGAGATGACAGGTGGACGTACTGGTCTGAAACTGAAGACACATGACCCGCAGATATTTAGGAAGTCATCAAAATGGATATTAACTGAAACGACGTGAGCGGCCAGGACCGTAGCGGGAGATCCCACAAAGGAAACAGAGCCACGGGCTGCAGTCATTGTTGCTTTCACACGACCAAACGCAAACTTTAGTCTAATCTCCACCCCCGCCCCCGGTTTCCTGGTAACGCGGAGGTGATCAAGCTGTTCCAGTTCTCAGTGATGGGCCACTGCCCAGCAGTAAGACCTTGGGCAAGTCACTCAATCACTTGAGCTTATTTCCTTGGCAACAAGACGAGGACATCAAGGTCTGGTGAAGATGGCGGAGCAGGTGAAATACATTAAAACCTTAAGACTATAATAAATAAAAATAAGAAGTAAATCAAACGAAATGAGGACATTAATTGCATCTAACAAGGAAGGCTGTTTAGATGATTGAATGTAAAAACACATGTCAAGCTGTACCTGGCACCACAGTAAACTCACAGTAAACTATTAGCTGTCACTATGTTCAAACAAGGGTCCTCGTAACTATGAGACAATTACTGAACAGGGCCCGAGAGCAGAGACCTGGAAAAACTTCTGACTTGCCTGCCTTCTACTCTGGGCTCCAAGGCTAAACTGCTCACATCTTTCCTCATCCATGGGGTGAAATGGGCTCAAGGCTCACTTATACTTCCACATGGCAAAAGACTGCACTGGCATCGTCTGCTAAAAAGGCCTCATTTTCCCATCAAAATGATCTGGTACCTTCTTCTAATATCAACTGACTATACAGGTATGACCCTATTTCTGGACTATCTATTCCTCTGACCTATTTATTTGTTTTTATACCCCACACCACCTTGATTACTGTAGTTTTTTAATGTGTTTTTTTCCACCTTTATTGAGGTATAACCGATAAACAAAAATTGAATATGTTTATGCTGTTCAATGCAATGTTTTGAAGTTTTTAATGCCTTGAAATTAGGTAGAAAATTCCTTAACTTCTCCCTCATGCCATACACAAGATTAACTTGATATGGATCACCGACTTAGACGTAAAATCTAAAACTAAAACGCTTCTAGATGAAAACAGGCAAGCATCTTCATAAGTTTGGTAGGCCAAGATTTCTTAAAACAAGACACAAAAGTATTAATCAGAAAAGCAAATACTAAATTGGACTTTATCAAAATTAAAAACATCAAGAAAATGAAAAGACAAAACATCGTCCAGAAGAAAAATCTTCTGAATACATTTATTTTACAAAAGATATGCATCCAATATATAAAAATTCCTACAACTCAAAAAGACAACCCGATTAAAAAAATGAGCTAAAAGCTTGAATGGACACTTTACAAAATAAGATCTATGAGTGATGAAAGCGAATATGTGTTATCAGGGAAATGCAAATTAAAACCTCGATGAGATAATCATTTCGTATCCACTTGAATAGCTTCAATCAAAACAGAGAATACCAAATTTTGCTGAGAATGTGGAGTAACTGCAATTATCGACTTGTCAGTGGGAGTGCGAAACGGTAGAGGAAAGAATTACTTGTAATACCTGCAAAGAATAAGGATCTAAAACAAGCTTACAACAATCAACCGTTTTCAATATTCATTTAAGATGGGACAGCTCAGTGACAGATTGACAAAAATGAGAGTAAATGAGATGCTCTGATTGACGTCAGAGTCAACATGAGCTACCGGGCAGAGCTCTGGCGTACTGGCCACGTAGACCGCTGACAGATTACCTGTGCTGGAAGGTTACCTGTGCGTACTCACTAACACAGCCCTGGCAGCAGAACCTCATCCGCTGCCCGCCGGCCGCCAGGACACTGTGCCCGGCCCCTCTGCTGGGCAGGTACTCCCCACATTGTTCGCAGCAATTCATGGTCAGACCGTTGGCCGCTCTGTACTCATTGAAGCAGTGGTCACTGCACAGCTTGTGTGTCACATTGCTAACGCTGACTTCATGGCGAACCTAAGAGAGAAGCCAGCATCTGTTAATACATGAGCCAGTCTAGCACACAGCTTCTTCGGCAGAAGACAACAAACAGCTTCTTCAGCAGAAACTAGACTAAGCATTCAGGGGAAACACTACACAGCCCGTTTTGTCATTCTTTCACTTTTATCTTTGATTTCTTAGTTAAAATCAGTCTTTGATTTTACAAAAAAAGAAAAATAAGACTCAGAACGAAAAACCAAGTGTCAGCACTAATGTCCCCAGAGACATTTGTGGAGTCCAGGAAATGAACTCGTTTAGATTTAGGTAGGCGCTGCTTAAAGAAATGTACTAGGCTGCCGGAGTGGCCAACTCTGCCTTGGTACTCCCTGGGGGCCAGCCTCAGCCCTGCTTAGCCGGGGCAGTGTCTGCAGGCACAGGAGGAGGGCGGCTCTTGCTCTGCTCGGCTCTGTGGCGGCCAAGATAAAACCGTGTCCTGGGTCCGCCTGGCTCTGGTAGATCCATGCAGAAGCCAGTCCCCGGGCTGTGTGACGGGAGGATCATCTGCCGCGTGCTCTCCCTTAAAAACAGGGACCTGTCAACACCTTTTTACTCGACGTGGTGACGTGTTTCTACAGCGTGCCTGCCTGCCTCCTTCACGTCCCGACCAACATTGTACTCAGCGTGGCCAGTGAGGACGGAGGCCACACAACCACCACGGTGTCATGGGTGTGCCCTGCTGCGCGAACAGGACACCTGTCTACAGGACAGCGCCGGCATGCCCCTAACTTCACAGGACGTGACCGAGATGGCGGAGCCCAGAACTGCCCCAAAGAGCTAAAGTCACTCCCGTTAACCTAGGCAATGCCTACGCAAGGCGTCGCGGTGCGGACCTCTGCCAGCTTACTGCACACTGCGCATCTCGACTTGTTGGGGACTCGCCGTCGGAGACTCTGACCATCTCCGCAGGGGGACGCGCAGGGTGCACGGCGGCCTCCCTGGAAGGACTGGCTGGAGCCCGCTGGAGGGGCCACAGCGGCTCTTCGGGCAGGTGCATCTCTGAAACACAGCAGTAGACAATTTAAGGATGTTGCATTTTAATAAAACTCAAATATGTGGATACTAATGGACATTTTCTATTTTCTCATAATTTAATACTAGGAATCAACTATAATTTCTGGATCTAGCAAAATCCACTTTTTGGTTTCATTGCCAAGTCCTCCCACCTAAATTACACAGGAGAAGAGGGTTTCGAGATGAGCATCTTTTGCAGCGCAAGAACCTTGCCACAGGTTCTTATGGCTTCTAGAAGCATTCAAAGAGGGTGGCAGCAACTTAGTAGAAGGCAGAGGGTGGGAAGGGGGAGGCAAGGAGTGGCAGGGAGACGGCCATAAACCTTCCATTGTCCTGCCAGGAGCAAGGACAGCTCTGACAAGCTTGTTAACCGTGAAGACGCCTCTGCAACACTACCTGTGAGCCTCTGCGGCTCCCTGATCACACACGTCTACACTGCCAGGATTGACCACATGCAGCCACGCAGAGAGGGATGGCTTACTTTTTACAGACTACACTGCGCTTCTTTGGAGTACGCTTGTGAGAGAAGGAGGAGAGGCAGGTGGTGGAACAGAAGAGGTGAGCGGATCCTTTCCGTTGATAAGCCGTCTGTCCCTTCTGTAAAGGGTTCTTGCAGTTTGCACAAGTGATCTTCGCTGGTTTGGTAAGTTGCTGCTGGGCTGAAGGCTGGAAAATCTGTTTGGGAAGCGAGGCCACTGGCGATAAGGAGTCCACCCCGGGCTGCTTCTGATTACGGGGAAACAACGCTGACTGGGAGATCCACGAGTCTTAGAAACAAAACACAAGGAGGCACAGAACAGGTCAAAACCCACATCGGAATAATACTTCTAGTTTCCATTTTGTACAAGTTTAAGAAGACAGTGAGGCAGCCTTCTTGCACGACCCCAGGGGACTATCCACTTTGTGTTCTAGGTGAATGACACCCTGTTGTGCCAACAATGTAAACGGTGGCCTGGCACTGTGCCACGCGGTGGCCATCATCTCTTAAGTCAGATTCCCAGGTTCGAAAATGCCCTGAGCTTACTAGGTTGTACAAGTCTATTAAACTGTGTTTTGGTTTTCTTAGCTATAAACTGGCAATGACGCCTAACTCAAGGGAATGTTAAAGCATTGTATTTGGTACCAGGGCACGTGCGAAAAATATTAGTCACTTTTTCTTCTCTAAGAATAGAGTATTAATACATTCTAAAATAAGTAAGTACAAAGATAACTATGGAGTGTGGTAAATGATATGTTTTCAACCGCTTCCCCCTAACATTTTATTATGAAAGATTTAAAGCATTTAAA
>NW_011889053.1:891709-905184 GCF_000151845.1 Pteropus vampyrus | reverse complement strand
AGGTTTGTCATCACCATCAATGTGGGAGAAATGAGACCCCTGAACACAAATACACTGGGCTTTTTAACTTTGTGGACTTACCCATTCTGAAAGGGAGCACGTTTATACAGAAGTACGGAAAGTGAGATGCCACCTGTGCTGCCCCTCAAGACGGAAACCGGATTCCAAAACGTCCCCCAGCTTTGGTGCACACATAAAACAAACGTTTCCTGTTTATACTGTAGCTATTTAATTTCTCGTAATGTCAAAGTTCTTATTTCATCAAATTTTTATTTTATTTTTGGTACTAGTGTCTCTAGGTTAAACTTAAACAACTCTCAAACTCTTCCATGCCCTATCCCCAGAAGAAATTTTAAGAAGGGGCCTAGTACACATTATTTAATCTAAATTCCTCATTATGTACAAGGAAAATTAAGACCTAGAAGTTAAGTGATTTGCCCAAAAGTCCAGTAAGTACTAGATCTACTATCTGACTTTTAGGTGTTCATTTCTTCCTGCATCTACACTCTTCTGCCTAAAAAACCACCTTTTTGTGTTTCCGTAGTGTTGGTGAAAACTTGTCTCAGTGGGGGTTTTTTGGTTGTTAGAATAAAACATAACATATACACAAGTTTACAAATCTTAAGTACGATATCAACAAAATTCTTTATAATGAACATACTTGCCTGACTACCGCCCAGAAACACATAGAAAATGCCCAGTATCCAGAAGACCTTCCTTATTCATTTCCCACTCACTAACCTCCCTCCTTTCCCACAGGCCGTCCCTATTCTGACTAGTTTTGCCTCATTTGGGACCTCACATATTTGAAATCGTACAGCATGTACTCTTTTGTGTCTAGTTTCCTTAACATCAACAATTGCACATAATGGTTCACCGTTTTGAGTACTCCAACGTGCGTCTACTCCTACTTACCCATTTGCTGTGGATTAATTTCAATATTTGGCTATGATTTCTATACCTGTCCTTAATGGTTTCTGAGGCATTTATCCCACTTGGGATCTGCAAAGGTTCTTGAATTTGCAGGTTAATGTTTTACCTCTGTTCTAGAAAATTCTCAGTTGTGCCTCATATCCCCCCTCCTCTCTTGGGGACATGAACTCCGTGTCCTTCTCATCGGGTCGCAGGTCTCCCACATTCCTTTCTATGCTTCCCACCTTTGGGATGGTTCAGT
Source organism: Pteropus vampyrus (assembly GCF_000151845.1). Classification (NCBI taxonomy): domain Eukaryota; kingdom Metazoa; phylum Chordata; class Mammalia; order Chiroptera; family Pteropodidae; genus Pteropus; species Pteropus vampyrus. The sequence continues at coordinate 904,010 of NW_011889053.1, read as the reverse complement.
CTGGACGGTATTGACACCTTCCAGGCCACTCAGCCCTCCTCCGTAGCGCCCAGTGTGTGGTTAAAACGCACAGGCTCTTAGAACTCGTGCCTGACGCCCGATTACCTGGACCCCCTGTGGGCGCCTCACCTCTGCTGTCTGCTTTTCTCTTGATTTTGTCACGTGGTTGTCTCCTCACATCCCTATTTGCTTTTTATGGTTTTTATATGAAAACTGAAAATAATGTGAGGCTTTGGATGTCAGCATCCCAACCCAAAGGTCACAGTTGTCATTTGTCACTGGTTCCCCTCTGTGTGACTGTGAGTCTGCTGAAGGCACCTCTTCGGTTTTCAGCCTCCTCAGCAGCCTTTCCCAGAACTGAACACACACCCGTGAGAGAAACACAGCTCCAGGTGACACGTCATTTCTACGAGGCTCCTTCTCTCGGGTCTCAGAACCCTAATTTTTTCATTGTATTTGTCGCTCTATAATGTTTTCAACAGACATTCTATATTGTGTCTTCTCCCTAATTATTCTCTGCAGGAAGGACGGGAATTACCTAGTCTATTATTATCGGAAATAAAACTCACTAGAATCAGTGTCAGGGCCAGAAATATGCATAATGCAATAAAAATACAAAGCATATACAGGAGCATTTCTCAGCTTAGGGAGGCATTTCCCGTGTTGAGTTTTCTGCTACTGACATAAAGGTATGTGATGAGTGGAGAATTTTCACTGAAAAATAAATCTGCCTTAAATGTTAATGAAAGGATTAAATGACTCAGAGGTCCACACTAACAAACATAATCCTATTTTCATAAGATGGAACACCTAGTTTTACATGTACTTTACGCAGAGCCATAATTTTATGTGAAATTTCAATTTATAAGCCCTAAATTCAAATGTCACTCAACTCCAGAAATCCTCACCTTGCTCTAATTTTTTTCTTTTTCCAGTGCTCAAACGCCTTCAATTTATAGACATGGAAAGCACATAACAACTAGAGTAAGACATTCTGGGGGAGCTTTGACTCTAAATAATAACAACAACAACATAATTACTGTATTATTCTATAATTCTGGTAAAAACTGGTTAGTTTTACTAACACTGACAGCAAGTGAAAACAACATTTACGTTAATACTAAGATGAGACAGCTTTTACTAGGCTACGTTCAAGTTAAAGAATGAAAAATAGCAACAAAAATGACAAAAAGACTGTCGTTTCCACAAGTGACTTAACCTTTAAGAGAGGTGCAAGCACTTTTGCCACTGCCCTTCACCCGACAACCCCGTGAGCTTTCCTTTTAGCATTCCAGACTAAATGCTACTCTTCAAAGGGTTTCGTGCTATAACTTTTGCACCTCAAAAGAAAACCTTCGAAAACTCAGGAATGTTGTAAATTCACCCATACTTCATAGATAATAGAAAGTTGTGCCATATATCATAAATAAAATAGTTTAAATGTTGTTAAAAACTTTTTCATTTATCAGTGTCACGTGAGTCAGTTAGTGCTTCTTCTGTTATATTTTAAAGTCATTGATATTTTACATGATGAGAAAATACCAGAAACACAAAATACAGTTTTGAACTAATGAGATAACGAAATGATAGAATAAAAAATGCAAGAGTGATCAAAACGATTTTCAAACATTTGCAAGTCTCCATAATGGCCAGAATTTGTATGAAGCGATAGTACAGAATCTAACCACAGGATGGATTTTCATAGTTAAGTTCAGTCTATGCTATGCTTTTAAATTGAAAAGCACCTTATTTATCCACATTCCACATCAAATACACAATTTCAATTTAATCCAGAAAGAGAAAAATGGTTAAACATAATAGAAATACACGGCAAGTTTTCTGGTTTTAATTCCACTTAAAAGCTTGTATGTATGTAAGTTGGAATTCATGTTTACACAAATATACACCTAAAATTTAGGAAGTAATTATAAAACGGAAAATGAGAGAAAGAAACAGATCCAAGAGAATGATTTTCAATGGACAGTATTTCCAGTCTTCAATATCTATTTCAATTGCTTTTCACATCTTTCAATATAAAGACCACAAGTTTTTTATGATATTACTTCTCAGGCTTAACTCTTAATAAACAAAAGATGCACACAGTAAACGGATGACAAACATAAGTGAATAAATTCATAAGATGATTGCAAATCTATTTTTACAAGTTCAATGTATAAATTAAGATATCACATTTCAGTCATCATTTTAGCAAACATTGAATAACACTCCTTCCCCTGAGGAAAGCTTTCAATATGGAAACTAAAACTCTTATGTTGTAAGAAAAGTAATACAATTTTTTGGTGAGGGCAATTTTGCATTAACCATCAAAAGCTTTAAAAATATGCTGACATTTTGATTTAGCAATTCCACCTATAGAAACTTTTCTCAAGAAAATAAGACAAGTATGGCAAACTTAGAGAAACTCAGAGAAATCTGTTTACAAGTATGAAATCTAGAAACCAAATAACAAGCTATTAAATATGAACATAAAAAGCTAATTAATTTGACTAACTATACAAAGACATAAAAAGTCAAATGATTTCCCCACTCCAAGTCAAGAAGAGACAAGGCTTTAAACACCTCCTATTATTGTGCAAGATCCTATTAGAAAAAGAAAGACACTGGGGACCTGCCGGGCCACAGCATCTCCCTAACAACCCTCGGAGAGAGTGTGAGGGAGACAGTGTGAGGGAGGCTGCCTCTTTCACCGTGCTGGTGGCTCACTATGGTGCGAAGGCAGTGGTGGGCAACAGTGGGGACCAAACTACACTCGCCAAGCTCTCTTCACTACCTCACATTTGCAGAAAAGGAAGAAAAACTGTTACCTTCACTTATGGTTGTAATTACTACAGCAACTGACCAACACGGTTCCAACGCTAATGCCTGGAGTTAGCTTCAGGCCCCTCTGGACTAAAGGCACAGTCCCCAACAGGACAGTTTGCTTCAGCTGCCACCGTACCTCTGGCCAACGAGTCATAAATCTGGGGGGTCCCAAGACCCCCCCCCTCAGGTTTGATAATTTGCTAGAATGACGCATACAACTTGGGAAAGCTCTGTACTTACAATCAGAGCTTTGTTAGAAAGGATACGAGTCAGGATGAGGCAAATGGAGAGACAGACAGGATGAGGTCTGGAGGGTCCTGAAGCAGAGCTGCTGTGCCCACTCCCCGTGGGTCAGGCAGCGTGGTGACTGACCCAGCTGGCGCACCAATGGGTCGCCAACACGGAGCGCACTGAGCTTCCGTGCAGAGTTTTCAGTGACCGAATCATTCGTGGTGGGTGACGGGACTCTATCCTCAGCCTCCCTCTCCTCGCTGAGGCTGAGCCCAGCGCTCCTCACGTGTGTGGTCTTCCTGGGGACCCTCCTCAGCCCTGGCCGGTGGCTCATCTCTCAGTGCAAATTTATTTACATGTGATTCAGTGCTCGTGAAAAGACCTTCCTGCTGCTTGGGGAACCCCAAAGATTCAGCCTTTCTCCCAAGAACCAGTGAAAGTATTTATTACACAACAGATTGTTGGTAAAATAGTGAAATTAGTATTAATTTTACTATCTCAGCCTTTGACTACAGCTTAATGTTTTGTATGATGAACAGAGAAAGATGCATAAACCACTTGTTTCCTACCAAAGTTGACAGCTGTCTTAAGGAAAAGCGGAAAAGCACTTGCAAAATTACCGTACTGCAAGCTGACCTCCCTTTTTTTCATGAAACACCATTTTTTCTTCAAAGAATGACAAACTGGTCGATAGACATTTTCTTAAAAATAAATCAAATGAGCCTGTCACTTCAAGAAAAATGACAGTAATTGCTGCTAGTGAGAAATCATGAGCTTCAAGATAAAATTAGAACCTTTGAAAGCTTGTATCCACCACCATAAGCTTGACGGCTTTCTGAAGTGCCAACATTTAGAAAATCTGTGTAACTCACTGAATTGATATTTTCCAAATCACTAAATCACACAAAGGTAAAAGAGTCATTCAAAGTTCAATGGTTTTTAATTTAATAGAGTATGAAAGTTCACTATATGGTTTAAAATTCCTCACTGTAAGAACCTTTAAGAAACTACCACTTGTCAAGTTTTGGTGCTGTGGGGGGTGGGGGACCCCCACAGAACAAAAAAAATCAATAGTGAAAAATGGGAAACATGCTAAAAGTAGAGGAATCGGTATCTCAAAGGAAAATTTCATAGTAATGAAACTTCTATTTTTAAAATGACACACTAAAATTTAGGTTAAGTTAATCAACAGAATACAAAACTATACGTAATACGTTCTAAATTACATTTTTAAAACCACAAAAGCAGAAAACTGAAAGCAAACAAACCAAAAGCTGAACAGTGGTCACTTCTGGTCAGTGGAGTATAGTGACAGGTGTTATTATCTAAGGTCTAACTGTGATTTCCTTCAAATAATCTCTAGTAACCACATAGTAGTCCTATGACAAGAAAAAAACATTAATTAAAAAAATAAAGAAAAAAATACTGGCATTCTGTTAAATAAACGAAGGGGCTCTTGGCTCTAGTGACTCTTCAGTGCTGCCCTCAATTCCAAGTTGGTCAATGACGAAGGGCACTAAGATGGCCAAAAACGCCACCAATCCCCACAAAAGAAGGCCCGCAAAACCTCACGTGTGTCATGAAAACATCATACGAAAGATTTGCTAAGTTTCAAATAACTTCCATTATATTTTAATTTTATCGGAATGAGACTGTCCATTCTGATATAGGTCTGACTTAAAGGCGAGAAACTTTTAAATGAAGCCACTAATAAAATGCCGATTTAAAAATGAAAATCACAGACAAGCAGGCCATTGGTAAACACTTGTAAAGCAAAAATTGGAATTTCAAATTAAGTAATTACAAATTAATTTCGATTACTATGTAATATTACTTTATATTCCTTTTCAGTTCCCTATCCACCTTTTTATTCTATGATTTTTTTACATTAAAATATTGATACAAGGGTGGGTAGTGATTATGGAGGTTTTCAATTAAAACACTTTCAATGTAAATCACATTGGATAAGTTAAATTCCCCAAAATTCAGAGACCAAGTAGATTGCACAGTTTTAAGTAAAATGTTCTATCTTAATCTTAAAGTCAAGAAATATTTCACATACAGAACATAAATAAAATAAACATGGGTACTAAAGCTAACAGCTGAAGCTGAAACACATTTACACAGGGTAGGAGAGCACCCACGGCTTACCAGGGCTGTGATGAGCTGCGGATTCTCCATTCTGAAATTCATCTCCTGCCACATTCACTCTACCAGGATTAAAAGGTCCTACTCCAGTCTTGGTCTGTGAAGTTAAAGATGGGGTGTATGTTTGTATATTAACACCAAAAATACTTGACTGCAGTCCGTTAGCGACATCTCCCAAGCTGGTATTCTATAGTGCTGTTACATGTGTAATCATTAAGTTCATATCTCGCCCGTCAGTATTTTCTAATTGGCCATCATTCACAGAGCTTACACCTGTTTCTAAGGTTGTAACATTAGCAATCTGAATTTCAGAGTCGATTCTGTAGTGATACCACTATTACCCATTCCTGCATTTACCTTACTTCTTGAAAGACTGGAAATGGAGAAATCCACATCTTTGGTTCTGTATTTAGTCTCAGGAGGTCCCCATTCCATAAAACTAGAGGAGTTTTTCTTTTCCCCTCCATTTGTTTCTATGTCCTCTTCATCGTCAATAACAATTGTCTCACTTATATTTCTCTTTTGAGACGCTAGATCTCTTGAGGAAGGAAGAATTATGGAATAATTTCCTTGGAGCTTTCCATTTCTCGATAGAAAACTTCTTTGATCAGCTATTGCTGGAGTAGGAATCGAAGGAGGTTGAACAGATTCAATAAATACAACATCGTCATCATCGTCTTCCACTGATGAGTTTCTAGAGCTGCTGACTAAAGGACTAGTTGGGTCCCCAAGTGGATTTCCTATATCCGTGGGACTAGCTGCCATGGCTTTACTCTTTAGAGAAAGAGGAGTCTGGTCAGCCAAGTCTAATCCTCCCACTGAACATTTATCCATGCCGAGGCACCTGCAAGAGACAGGGAGAAGGAAAAGGAAAGTTCTAGTATATTGTGATTATTGCATTTTATTGCACTAAAATAGCACAAATGAAATTTAAAATTCTTTTACGTGATTTTTATCTAACTTTCAAGAAAAAATTGTCACCCATTCTGTTTTTCTTGTCCCATTACCATTTAATGCTTACTTCTTCAGAGTCTGATGAAAATTAATTATCCAATTTTGGTAGTCCTTAAAAAAATATTCAACTTACAGTAAAGTCCTCATTTACCATCATCAACAGTTTCTGCAACTTTAAGCAAAAGGACATTTAATGAAACCAATTTTACCACAGGATGATTGATATAAACAAGAGTTAACTTCCTACGCAGCTCATCAATGTTATAACTTAAGGACGTGCTATACTCAACTTAACCAAGTCACACTTTATAGGGGAAAAATACCTAAGTCTTCCTTTCAAATAGAAAACAGTAACAAAATTCTATCAAGTGCCAATAACTCAGAGTCCAGACAATCACTATACTACGGATACTTCTGCCTACTAAAATGACTGTCATTGCCCAATCCTTCTTTTCCTAGTCTTGTCGGTTTTGCAAATTCTCAAACAACATAACTACGTGATTAAATCTTTCCAGACATCACGCTGTTTTCTATGTAAATTCTAAAATCCACCCCTGATGCAGGTGTCATTTAACTCTCCTCACAGTCACAGGTCAGGAAGGAGAAGCTAACTGGATTGCTCCGGGTAAGCCCAAGCTGGACCTGAGACTCAGGGCTCTAACTCTAGGCCCCAGACTCTGAGCACTCTGCCTTACTCGGGCACAGCTGACTGTGCTCTAGGGCACGACAAGGCAAGGGTCCAGCAGAGGCAGAATGAAGAACCTGGGGTGGGAACCAATGGTAAAGCGAGGCTCTGGGGCAGGCGAGGGAAGAGAGAGAAAAGGGGCTGGGTGGCAATGAGACTGATCCGAGTTATCATTTCCCACCCCAAAGGCGAGACTGGGACACTGCAGAAATGACAGGTGGAACACTGAGCCAAGTTTACACAAGCTGGTCTCAACTTTCTTAGAAACTCGAGAGCGAAGGACATGGGAATTGCACGGATGTCACATGATTGAAAAACACTCATTTCATGTGGCAGTCACCGTTTCATTTTAAACATCTCATGGTGAAATATATTAAGTAATACTGCTATCCTAAAATCTTCCCGATTTGAATTGGTAATAGTTATAGTCATGTAATAAGTAACGTTTATTCATAATAGGTGCTATGAATTAATAAGTACATTAATTCAGGCAATGCTTATGTGAGGTAGGAACTATTTTTCCCCCCACTGCACCCACTAGGAAACTAAGACCCACGAGGTCAAGAGTCAGTCTGGCCTGCCCAGGTCTCCACGGCCAGGAAGCAAAGGGTCAGGACTCAGACCCAAGAGATCAGACTCCAGGATCTACTTCACAGCTACCACACTTATATGCGACTAAGGCATAAAACAATTTTTAAAAATTACTTCTCTTATATTACAAGCGAATTCATGAAAACAACATTTAAATAAGTCTATTTCAAAGATAGAGAAATAGCAAAACCAAGGGACCAGTTTAAAAGAGTTGTAAAGTAAACAAAAACTGGGATCATGGTTAACACTAATTCAGACAGTATGCTGTTTGGTTGATTTTCAGAGGAAAGAGGCAATAATTTAGCCTAAACTGAGTTTTGAAATACAAATGTAAGAACTGTTCTACATGAACTCTCTCAGTCTTTTATCTGAATAAACCTAAAACAGAAAAGAACAATTTCCAGAAAAGAGCTCCACAGTATCCTCTGGTGGTTGCTGGGTCCCGTCTTACTCTTCTCAAGAACATGATACAAAGGACATTCTTTATGCTCATCTCACTGCAGTCACCTACCTCTGAAGAAGATTAAGTATTCCCCTATTTTCAAATCTCAGATTATAAAAAGTTAAATCACTACTAAAAGCCATTGTGCATTTAATTTAACCATCAAACACTTTCTTAATTCCGTAAACACAAGACTACAGCGAAGTTTTTAGTTTCTACAATATTACCCAAAAACAAAGAGTAAAAGTTATGGCTTAGCTAATTAGCTGTGCGCACTGAGCAAATTATTTCACCTAGATGAGTTTTGGTTTTCTAAACTGTAAGCTGTGAATGGGAATAACATGTGACAGCAAGGTTTTTATTGAGACAACTGGACGTGCAAGTCCCTCGTCTCTGCCTGGACCACGTGGAAGAGTGCAAACAATGTCAAACAGCTGTCCATGAAACAGGTTCAGGCAAACCCTCTGCCTACATGCCAGGGTTTCAACAAGCATCGAATTAATCTTGGGCATTTACCTAGTCGTCTTGTGGCTTCACCTTCATCTACAAGTTAATGTTCACTTAATTTTCATTTTGTATGATATAATGAAAATTAACGTAAATTCACAGCAAAATGTGCACAGAGAAGATCAATACAAATTATATGACCACCATACAAAAAGTTAGGCTGAAACCCAAGCAGGACTCTTAAATGCAAACTATCTTAAGTAATGAGTAAGGACCTTGCCAAGTTAACAGGGTGTGTAGGGATAAAGATAAGAGTTAACACTAACACACACACACACACATAAATAGCGGTTCTCTGCCCTCCTGTACTGACCTACTTTTCCGGCACACCTCAGAGACCACCCACCTCCACACTAAAGCGAGTACCACAGTAAAGAGTTTCTGGTTTCCCAGAGCATATAAAAGTTACATTTACGCTATCCTGCAGTCTATTAAGTGTGCAATAGCATTATGTCTAAAAAAATTGTATATAATTTAAAAAATACTTCATTGCTAAAAAATGCTAGCCAACCGAGTCTTCGGGGAGCCTTGTCCCCTGGCTGGGGGCAGAGTGCCTCGCCACCCGTGGAAACGTGTCTGGGACGTGCGGGAGAGCGAGGCAAGTGGCACCAGCCCCGCCTGGGTCTCCTGAGAGTGCTGCGCTCACTTTTCTTGTAAATTGTGGTAAAACAGAACATAAACCTTGCCGCTTTAACCATTTTTAAGTGTACACTTGGGTGTCATAATTTTTAAAATATGCTTTCTAAAAGTTGCAAACATTTTTCTGTGGAATTAAGTTGTAACTGAGCGTCAATAATTTTCTCGATATCTTCAATTTAAAAAATTAGTTGAATAATTTGGTAGCCATTCAATATTCAACTATACTTATGTATAATGCAGAGCTTACGTTTTAAAAAGAATCGGTTAAAAAACAGAAGCTGAAATAGAAACGCTGAAATATTAATGACGAGATTAGCATATGATGAGAAAGGTAAACTAACCTGCTTAGGAACCTTCGAAAATTAAAAGCACAAGAAATGTATTTTTAAAACATTTAATTATTTTCTCAAAGGTTCATTTTTGGCCACCTACAAGCACACTTACGTTTTCTAGGCTCTATAATGCACGCGACCACAACTGCTGTTCATCGCAAATCAGTTCTACGGCACCTCTGTGCACTTACTGCCACAGATCTTTCAGAATATAAAAACATTTATATAGTTACATAAAAATAAATTCAACTCCAAAGCCACCTCTCATCTAAAATCCCATCTAAAAGCATAAGCAAAATGAAGCTGTGCCACGGTTCCCGAGGCACTGGCAATGAGACAGAACAAAGAGGCAAAGGAACAACTTCCACAAACAGCAAGAGAATCGCCTAAGTGCCCAAGTCCAAAGCCACCGTCCAGAAATCAAGAGAGATTAAGACAATGGGAGATTGGTCACACGACCAACTTCCCTCCCTTCTAAAATCTCCGTGACCACCACACGGGAATAAAAGAAGAAACAAACACAACAAAATTTTCTAAGCCGAAGAGCAGATGGATGAGTAGCTAACTAGCTCGGCCGACCTAAGACAGCTAAACTAAGAGATCAGACGCTGAGCTGCGGAATCCTCAAGGCCCTGCTGCTCCTGACGACTCAGGGTGGGGGCCGGCGGCTAAAACTGGAGGGTGGGAGGTCCCTAACCCCTCCACTCCCCGGCGTGGACGCGGACAGGCCCTGGCCCACGCCGAGGCGAGTTCCAGGCTCTCACTCTGCGCAGATGACAGAGTACGAGCCCCCGCCTGGGGCCTCCCTGGGCACGCGAGAAGGCTCGGGGCGCGCACGAAGCGCCCGCTCTCCTGGACCCCCAGGGATCGGCACCCAGACCTTCAGTTCCCAGGCGGCAGCCTCTTTCTCGGAAGACTTCTCAGAAACGCTCTTCGCTGTGGAACTGGGAACCAGCACGGAAGGAAAGACCTAAAGCTAGCGACTCACGAGGTTCTCCATCCGCGGGCCAAAAGACCCCTCCGCCAGGGAGCGCCGACCTGGAAGCCCCGCCCACGCCCACCCCACCCCCCAGACCAGTCAAGAGCTTGGAAACCTGTGAGGAAAGCAGCACGTCTGAGAAGAAAACCAGTTAAAAGAGATGAAAACGAAGGGAAGCGATAGAAGGCAGGAAAAAGAAAATGTAAAATGAAAAACCACCAACTATCAGTATTCTAGGTGGATACATGATGAGAAAAACACCATAAAAAATTAACATTTCTGATATAAAGAGCTTCCAGAAATTAAGTTTAGCACAAATAAAAATTCAGTAAAAGGATTAAAAGACAAAATTGAGGAAATCTCAGGAAATAAAGCAATAAAAAAAATAAACTAAGAATTATAGCTACCATTAACAGTGTGAGTGTGTGTGTCCCGTAACTCATGGGCCAGGCACTTTACCAATTTTTATACTCATTTCAATCTTCATAGCAATCTTGGGAAGAGAAACATAAATTACTTATTTAAAATGTGCGTAACGAAAGAGCATGTAATTGAATAAGATGTACATAATTAAGGTTCACTGACTGACCCTTACTCAGTTTGCACTTGTCCAAGTAAGAGCAGATGTGTACTCTACTCCAGCTGGCACTAAAACCTTGTCCTTTGTACTGCATCATGTTGCAAATACCCTAAAACACTTTGCTGAGAAAAGTGGCTTGTCTAAGCAACAATAACTGGGTTAGTGACTTGTTACCCTGAGAATTTCAGTCTCTACTGGTAGTTCCCTGTCCCTATGAAGACCCATCACAGCTCAAGAACCATATCTATATACCATCAACTCCACAATTTACCAGGGGATGTTAAAAAGCACCACTCCAGGTCTCCCGAGAAAGGTGCCCAGTTGAACAATCTCCACTCTGAGAAGCTGGACACAGATCTCTCCATCCTGGCACCCTGTCCCAGTCTAAGTAAGTGAAGAGGGGTGCTGTGAAGCATAACAGTAAGTGCACAGCCGGGTCTGGCAAGGAGCAATGGGGGCGACAGGAAGGCAGGAATACCACTGGGAGAGAAACTAACCGCAAGTGTCTTCGTGATGACCAACAGAAAACTGCTCCATCACTTTGAAAGGATAAAGTAGGCAGATCAAAGAGTGTACAGAATTCCAGATAATAAATGTATAATCAAAGGGTTTTTTTTTTTAAATTATCGTTTTGACACTCCTAATAAAATTATTCGGGCAAGGATTGGTATAAAAACCATTAACTAACTGACAAAGAACTGCACATTTTATTTTACTGAAACAAACGCCAAACAGATTACTTTCTGGAAGCAAGGAGAAACATTTATTCTATAATGGAAGGATCGTGGGGTCACTAGCAATTCAGTGCTCCATCTCTGAATCACGAGGGTGACAACCAGATCACCTCTCTCCTGATGTGGTGCTAGCAGGAGGGCTGACTGGCACTCTGGAAACTGTCCCGTGGTGTAAGTGTGCAACACTCCCAGTGCCTCCCCTGTGATGGCCCCAGCTTGGCTCTGGGGACAGGGTCCACCCAAGAATTAGTTGTTTGCCTTCAAGATAAAGGAAGGTAAAATTGCACAGAACACCCTATTGCTGCACTCAGTGCACTAAACAGAAAAGCGGGGCAAATTGACTCACAGAGGAGCTGTTTTCTTCCTTAATTTCTGCCAAAGCTTCACCGGATTGGCCTGAAGGTGATTCCTGGTCCTGGAACGAGAGGAAATGAAAAATGGTTTCGTTACACCCGACCTGGACGCAGAGCAACTCCTAACTCGCATAGGGAGATGGCAGAGACAGTGGCCAAGGAGTCTCGGCGCCCACTCCCTCCCTGCCCCCGCGTCCCCCACAATGCCGCGGAGAAACCAGGGTAAAAAAATTACGGGACCGAAACCACGATACAAAGCTCGGCCTGTTTCTTCTAACTACGGACCGCGAGGCGGGGGCGGGA
>NW_011889053.1:884933-889904 GCF_000151845.1 Pteropus vampyrus | reverse complement strand
CTGAAGCATGTTCTTGGTGAGAGTCCTCGGTCATTTTTTCTACATGGCGCTCTAATTTTGGACATTCTGATGTCACCAAGATTTTTAATTTTTCAATCCTCAATTATTGGCTGGAAATAAGTGAAGTAATGAAACGTAATGCCAACATTTTAATAACTCATAAGTTATAATCTCTTTTCTATTAAGCACGTGCAAATGCAAAGCCAGAGATAAGTAATAGAGACAATTTAAGGTCTGTCGGAGACAATGTTTGGTGCAGTAGCCACATGTCATGTATATTCCGAAGCACTGTCCTGCTCATCATTCTCTGCACTGATATTCTTCAAAGATGAAAAGCTGGTATCATCTGTTTACACTGGTAATGGCCAGAGCACTGGGTCCATGTGCCAGTGAAAACTCTCACCTTGGGGTGCTGCCACGATTTCCGAGAATGCGAGAAGTTTAGAACAACAAACAGTCTTTATTGGTGATGAACTTTAATAAAGTTCATGTCATACACAATTCATTTTCTCAATAAATTTCCTTTTGTAAAGGTAGACACAATGGTTTCTATCCAGATCGCAAGAGCAAACTAAAACAAAGAGACGGCATGATGATGATGGATGACACCGAGCTTCCCAGGGCCTTAGACTTGCATTCAAATTCTTATTTGGTCCCCAGCTAATTACAAATCCTTGACCATCTCTTACTCTCCCTCCACCTCACTTGCTATTTTGTAATAGCATAATACAGAATGCTGTAAGAGCCAAATAAAAAATAATTCATGAAACTGGTAATAACAAGACAATGTTATTTATTCTGGATGTTTTGATAATTAAGGACTCACGATTTGTGGCAAGGCACAGAATCGTTGTGACTAAGTACACTTTCTGGACCCAGAGTGCCTGCCTTTGAATCTTTATCACCAGCTAGCAAGTTACTTAAAGCCTCTCACTGTTAGGTTCTGCACTGGACAGTGCAGATACAGAATATTCCCACCATCTCAGAAAGTCCAGTAGAAAATCACTGCATTCATCTTAAATATTATTGGGAGAGAGGGAAGAAAGATTGACAAACCAATCAGCCATCGTAAGCTTTTCAATCTTTGTTCACTTCTTTCTTAATAAGTTTTTCTCATTATTTTATTGCTAAAAATACTTTTTTTGTCTTGTTGTTGTTTTACCTAAGATAAATGTTGATTCCCTTAGTCTCTTTTCTCTCTAATCCTCCACCTTACAACTGTTTTGATCTACACTGATGATATCCTGTGTAATACTTGAAACATGATTTCAGACTATTAAACTAAGCCACTTTCCAAGAATAGATTTTGGTTCCAAGTACATTTTCTCACAGGCGTCTTCATTTTATATGCTGATTTCAAGCACTATATCTCTTCTTTTTGTATTACAATAATAATGTGCTAATTTTACATTAAAGATTTTTTATTTCATCAAAGTATTATTATAAAGAATTTCTTCTTAATGTACCACTGAGCCAACTGAGGATCAAAAATAAGAGATAAAATTTATCAGGCTTCTGGGTGTCAGGTGCAATTCTAAGTGTCATATATGCGATGATTCATTAAATCCTAAAAAGATAATCCTTTCAAGTATTTTTCTTATCCACATTTTATTACCCACATTTCCAAGATGATGAATCTGAGACTGAAAGAGTTTAGGTAACTTTCCTATGATGGCACAGCTGGCTGGTGATAAAGTGAAGATCTAATGCAGGTGATGTTCCAGAGAGGGCACTCTCAGTCACAATTTTTCTCTGCCTTTTGTGAGCAGTGAGTCCTTACTTATCAAAAGATCGGGAATAATTATCATTGCCTCGTTGTCACCAAACAGTTATTAAACACAGACCCAAACCACAATGCTCACATACAATAACAAAATTAAGATTATCAAATTCTGTTTATCCATCTTTACTATGACTGCGTATAATTTTTCATTTCTAACCTGTTGTGTAAATTAAGCAATAGGTAGTACTACAAGGTAGTACCACCTGAACTGCACGTGAAGCAAGTTCTAATGGTTTAGAATTGAGAAACTTACTGTCAAAGATGTTTAATTGAGTTCATGTGTACTGAAGGGTGACAGCAATATTGGGAATACAATGTTTATTAAGTGATAAGCATAAAACACTAACTTGGAGTTTCAGGATCATTATTAATATTCAGCAGTACCTGTTCAGAAATTGTTTAGTACCTAGACCAACAAAAGATAATTTTAAGACATATTTTACCACTGACATTATTTAAAATTGCCTGCACCTAGTGATAATAAAATACTAATTTTTAGCAGATTTAATGATTGTCTATAAGGGGGGAGAGAGAGAGAGAAAATTACACAATTAACCAATAGACCTTCTTTTCACATTAAAAACATTTATAATAGATCCTTAATAAATTCTAAAAATCAATATCCTACACACCATGTTCTCCAACTATAATCCAATAAAATTTAGGATTAATAACAAAATTAATAAACCCTAGATGTTTGAAAACTACCTAAATGATTACTAAATAACCTTTGGGATAAAAAGAAATTATCAAGGAAATGAAGAAATACTGAAGAATGAAATGTCAAAATATGTGGGAAAGATCCAAAGTAGAACTTAGAGGGGAGTTGTAACTGAAAATATATTAATCAGGGAATTTTCCGTCTTTAACATCTTCCAGCCTCCACATACTGCCCGGCTGCAAAGCAGTGCCTACATTTTTAGGGATTTATAGCAGCATCGCCTCACTTCCAGGTGCCAAAACTTTGTTTTGTGTTTCAATTCCTTGAAAGATACAATCTGCCAGAACTCAAACAAGAAGAAATAGACATTCTGAATACTGCATTATAATTTTTTAAAAACTTTAATAAAAAGTGAAGAACAAAAGTACACGAGTCAACTTTAAATGGCTAGCTGTAATAGACTGAATGATGTCTTCCAAAGATATTAGTTCCTAATCCTCGAAATCCGTAAATGTTTGTTTATATGGCAAAGATCTGCGAATGTGATGAAGTAAAGGTTTTTGAATAAGGAAGAGTAAGGGATAATCAGTGTGGGTCCTAAATGCATTTACATGTATCCTTATCAGTGACACACAGATGACAAGAAAGCAACGTAGCCATAGAGGCAATATTGAAATGACATGGCTACATGATAAGGTATGTACTGGAGCGAATGAATGAATGAATGAATGAATGAACGGATTGTTCATCTTCTCCACTAAGGACACTAAGGCAATCCAAGGAGCTGTTGGTCGTGTCCCCTTCCCTTTACATTCTAACTATCAAAACATAACAAACAGGCAAACAAAACTCCCCACCAGCCCTCATTCTTCTAACAAAGAGAGCTCCCCTCCCTGGCAAGCATATTGAGTCAGGTAATCGATTCATGTTCGGAAGGCAGATTATCCACACTGTGACTCCTCCAACGGGCACGTTTTGGCTTCTGAGCTGAGTTCACCTGGTCATTCTACTTCGTCTGCTTGCAGAGTCTTAGATGAGCTCAACCACGACCATAAAAAATATGTTCACAATATTTCAGGACTTTATCACTTCCACATTGTCATAGAAACTTTCTCTTTTAATATTTATCTCTCTTTATAGTAATATTACGTTTTTTTTTCTCCCTTTAAAGTAGAAACCCAGGTCTTTTATAGTTGACTAGAGTTCTTATTGGAGTATTTAAATGTTGCTCTTCTCTGCGTTCAGGAGTATTTATGTGCATACAGGTACATATAGGCCAGTGGCCCCAGGCCACACTGGTTATAGAGGCTTCTGAAAAGAGCTAACCTCCTTTTATCCCCTAAGCAGTTGAAAATCATCTGATTCGTTGGCTTCCCTTGTTTAATCATCGATTGCTTTCACATTAACGGTGAGTGTTTTATCCAAAACTGTTTTGTGGAGGGCCTGGCAGTGAAAATTATTCTCTAAAATGCTCTCATTCCTTCTTGGATTTTTATGCTTACAGTTCTGCAGTCTAGAAGTCTGAGATCAAGGTGTCAGCAGGTGGTGCTCCACGTGAGATTCTGGGTAGAATTCTATTTTGCCTCTCCCCACTTTCCGGTGGGATCCGTCACTCCTTGGTGTTCGTCGGCTTGTAGACACATCACTCCAAGTTCTCTCTCCATCATCACATGGCCTTCTTTTGTGTGTTTCTGTCATCACATGGCATTTTCCTCTTTTTATAAGGCCACCAGACATGTTGGATTAGGGTCCCATCTCAACTTAGTTACATCTGCAAAGATGCTATTTCCAAATAAAGTCACATTCTCAGGTACTCGGGGTTAGGACATGAACTTATCTTTTTGGGGGGACACGATTCAATCTCTAACAGTCTTTAGAAGGGAGGCCTTTGCTTCAAGTAAAAGAAGTATAGACCGAGAACGCTGAAGACACATGTCCCTAATGAGAGTGGCCAGTCTTGACTAGAAAGGTAGAATTTCAGTTCAGAAAGCTTACCTGCCAACCCTTCTTTCTGTCTTCGTTCTCCTTCATTAATCCACATCCGGCCTCACACCTGCCTACTCAACAGGTTTCACCTCTTCTCAGTCAGATTTTTCTTTAAGATCCACTTCTAAAGAGTTGATGATGGCGACTTTATGACAACTAGGCATGTCCAGAGCAAGGTCACTGCTGGCTTTCCTTGCAATGTAAGAACACAGAGTTCTGTCCTTTTTCTTGTCAAACACATGGACACTACACCTTGAGAATCGTGAGCTGTAAATTGGTGTGAGAGAATCATAAAAAATCAGGCATTTTGTGTTTTTTCCCTCACATTTTCAAATTGGAAATGGCCTTGGGCATTGCTCTGACTTGATAGTGCACGCTTCTGTCCAGGGAGGTCACTAGAATAGTGAGGTAGTGGTGGCTCCTTTTTCTGGTTTTTTCCTCACTCCCCAGCTTTCTTCACTTTTGGGGTGCTCTTGGCCTGCCACAAGGTGCCTCTGTAATTAATTTCTTAGGATGCCAGTAGCTGTGATGGTAACCAGGG
>NW_011889053.1:882907-884883 GCF_000151845.1 Pteropus vampyrus | reverse complement strand
GCCAAAGATGAGTAAGCCAAGCCTCATCTTAGGGAGGGTAATGTGATAAGTCCTATGGTTAGTTACACACCAGGTTATCTCGGAGGAGAGAAGCGGGGATGGTGATTGTGCCTGGGGACATGGGGACTGCAGAAGGAAGCTCCCTATTCTTTGGGTTGGAATATTCTCTTAAAATGCACCTGACTCAGAGAATGAGCACCTCTGCTAGTGGTGACTTCCTTGGCACTAAGGTATCAAGGGACAACAAAACCCTTCGGGAATTGTTATGGGCTGAATTGTGTCCCTCCCCAAAATTCATATGTTGTAAACTTAATCCCCGGTACCTTACAACGTGACTGTGTTAGAGATGGGGTCTTTAAAAAGGTAATTATGTTAAAATGAGGCCTTTAGAATGGGCCTTAATTCTATGTGGCTGGTGTCCTTATAAGAAGAAGATGTTAGAATTCACAGAGAGCCACCAGGGATGTGTGTCCACAGAGGAACGATCACTTGAGGACACAGCGAGGGGGTGTGTCCATCCACAAGGCAAGGAGAGAGGCCTCAGAAGAAATCTAACCTCCTAGCACCTTGATCTTGGACTTGTAGCTTCCAGACTGTGAGAAAGTAAGTTTATATTATTTAAGCCTGTGGCTTTACGGCACCAGGGACCAGTTGCGTGGAAGACAGTTTTTCTGCTGACCGGGTGGTGGGGGGATGGGTTTAGGGATGATTCAAGCGCATTACATTTATTGTGCACTTTATTTCTATTATTATTACATTACGGTATATAATGAAATAATTATACAGCTCACCATAATGCAGAATCAGCGGGAGCCCTGAGCTTGTTTTCCTGCAACTAGTCGGTCCCCTCTGGGGGCAATGGGAGACAGTGACACCCGGGGTGCGTTGCTTAAGTCCAGTCCACTCCATAATCTCGATTTGGTTGCTGTCACTGCAGAAAACCCTGCTTCACAAAGATAGGATGTTGGAAATGAAGCCGGCTTTTCAGTGCTTTTGTAGCAGTCTCAGGATGTTCTGCTTTGACTTTAATCCAGAATGAATGGAGCGTTGAAGTCGTCTCAAAGATACTTTTAGGGCCACCGTCATGTGCGATCACAAGCAGCTGATCCTCTTCCAGCATGGACAAAGCTGATTCACCTGGGTTATTTACAAATGGGTGGCGGCTCCATTCCTTCCCAGTTCAAGGGTCGTTCGTGGTTGGAAAGTCATGCTCAGACTCTTGAAAGCTGAGACAGGGGATCATGTACCAGCTGGCTCAGTCTCTTTCAAAATCTCTGCTAATATTTGAGGGCCATGGAGCCCTGTGTTTGGGTTTGCTGTCCCTTTAAGTGTGGCTGACGCGGTGTGGCAGTCACGGTGACTGAACCTGGGTGCATTCTCAAGCTCCCTGGGCTCGCTCAGGCAGACTGCCACAACTCCACTTTCATTCCAGCTTCTTGCCTCAAAATATTGTGGGACAGATGTCGAGAGACTGAAGCCAGCGTGTGCATCCTAACTGGCCAGGGAAATAGTAAATCGAGGTGACAGATTCTTATGTAATTCCTCTTTTGCTCAAAAATATGCAGATAGATTGGACCGTTACATTTTGGTGGATGCCAGTGACGTCTCTGCGATGTGTGAATGTATGTGTATAAAATTCAACAAATGCTCACATTTTCACCATACGGGATAACTAAACTTTAATGTTTTGTTGTATTTGCTTCCCGGATTTTCTGTATGCTTTTTTTTTTTTTTAAAGCAATAAATCTTTGGAGATAAAGCAAAGCAAAAATCACCTTTAACCATTATCTGTAGGCTCATCTCTCCTGTCCTCTCTCACATGCCCCCTGCCCCAGGCAATTACTATTAGGAGTGTGTCATGTGGGATTTTAGTCCCTTTTAAATGTCTAAAACTACATTTTATAATTGTAGATCCATAAGCAAGATATAATACTATAGCTACATTTTTTAAGTTTACATAAATGATTTAATAGAGT
>NW_011889053.1:874704-882854 GCF_000151845.1 Pteropus vampyrus | reverse complement strand
TTTTATTGATAGCATAACTCTTTTTAATGTCTCTTCAATATTTCATCATGATTGACATGGGTTTTAATTTGCATTTCCCTCATGACTATTGATGTTGAGGATATTTTTGTGTGCTTATTGGCCATTTGTATATATTCTTTGGAGAAATGTCTACTGAAGTCCTTTCCCCATTTTTGTATTGAGTTGTTTGTTTTTTTTGTTGTTGAGTTTTAGGGGCTCTTTATATATTCTGGAAATTAGTCTTTTATAAGATATATGATTTGCCACATATTTTCTCCCATTCTATGAGTTGTCTTTTTACTCTTTTGATGGTGTCCTGGATGCATAAAAGTTGTTAATTTTGATGAACTCCAATTTATCTATTTTCCCTTTCGTTGTCTGTGCTTTTGGTGTCATATCCAAGAAATAATCACCAAATCTAATGTCATGAAGATTTTCCTCTATGTTTTCTTCTAGGAGTTTTATAGTTTTCAGATCTTACATTTAGGTCTTTGATACACCCTGAGTTATTTCTTTTTAATGTGGTATAAGATGAAGGTCCAACTTAATTCTTTTGCTTGTGAGTATTTAGTTCTCACAACACCATTTGTTGAAGGGGCTGTCCTTTCCCTACTGAATGGTCTTACCACCCTTGTTATAAATCAGTTGGCCATATATTTGAGGGTTTATTTCTGGGCTCTCTATTTTATTTTATTGGTCTATCTGTCTGTCTTTATGCCAATATCACACTGTTTTGATTACTGTAGCTCTGTAGTAAATTTTGAAATCAAGAAGTGTGAGATCTCCAGCTTTGCTCTTTATTTTCAAGATCTGTATTCCATTTTATTTTTTTTCCTTTGGCTCTTTGGGTCCCTTGAGATTCCTTATGAATTTTAGGGTGGATATTTCTATTTCTGCAAAAAACGTCATTGGGATTTTAATAGGAATTGTACTGAATCTGTAGATTGTTTTGGGTAGAATAGACATCTTAACAATATGAAATCCTACAGTCCAAGTTTAGTATCTTCTTTCATTTTTTTTCAGGAATGTTTTATAGCTTTCAGTGTGCAATTCTTTTGCCTCTTTTGTTAATCTCTGAGTATTTTACTCTTTTTGATGCTACTGTAAAATACTGATCTTAATTTGAATTTATTGGAATAAAGTTGTTTGTAATATTTCTTTAAAGAAAAGAAAAGAAAAGAAAAAAAAAGAAATGGGACCGTCAAGAAACACATTGGCTTTTTCACCTATGGTCAGCTGAGCACCCTATTAGAATTCTTTTGACTTTGTGTGGGTGTTAATACCATGTGCCAAGGAAAATAGAAACTAATAATACTTAATTATTAAGAATGATAATTTTCTGTGTTTCAACTTGGTTGTAAGTTCAATGAGGGCAAAACTTTCTTACTCAATTTTTCATTCCCAAAGCCTAGAATTTCCTGGCATACAACAAGTGTTCAATATTCATTAAATGACTGAATATAGGATAAACAAATTATTTCTATGTAAATTGCTGCTTAAGATTAAAAAGAACCGACATTTCAATTCCTTTTCTCTTCACAACCTCTTGCTCAGTTTTTGAGATGAGATAGTTATGAGGCAGAGAATGTGATGAAGAAAGAATATAAACATTTAAAAAACTAAGTTCAGGAAGGCATTGAATCTTCAAATATGTGCCATCTTTATTTCTCTCTTTGTAGTATGTTTCTGTAAACTGATATCAGGTCAAATGCTTCATATTCACTTGAAGGAAATTCATTTGCGGTAAGTGATTTTTAAAAAATTATACTTAATATGAGTGTAACCAACGTGACTTGAGGGTTACTCAATTCCTTTATCTTTATCAAAAGTTTGAGTAGATAGATAGCATTTAAGTTGCAAGGATGAAAATAATTTGAAATCCGATATCAAACATCCTTGCCCTTGAAAGTTAAATAGCTACCATCATTTATTTTCTATTAAATATTATTTACTGTATAATTTTCTGAGAACATTCTTAACGAATTTTAAATAGATTTCATTTCTTTTCTGACACTCATTCTCTGTTTAAATGTAGACGTGAGTTTCTTTTCCATGAAAAACTTTTTAAAATACTTCTTATAGGGCAGGTCTGCTGGTGATAAATTTCCTCAGTTTTTGTTTGTCCAGGAAAGTCTTTATTTCTCTTTGACATTTGAAAGACGATTGTACTGGATATAGAATTCTAGGCTGGTGATTCCTGTTCTTTTCAGATGTGGTTCTCTGTATTCATGTGTCTCTTCAGATTTTGGGGTTGCAGTCCTGTGACCTCAGTTCTCTGTGGGTCCAAGAAAAGATTTTCAGTGTGTTTAGCTTTTTTTCTCTAAGGTCCATAGTGGTGCATCTAGGCTCTTTATATATCGTTGAAATCCAAGTGCCTTAGGCTAATTTTTTGCCTTCAGTTTTTAATTTACAGTTTTTGAGAGAAATAAACAGTACTTAGTATAGATGTGTGTGTGTGTGTGTGTGTATGTGTGTGTAGTGTCCCTTTAAATTAAAAAACATTTTTACAAAAATGCACATCTTTAATGTATACAATTTCATAGATTCAAACATATGCATGCACACATGAAGCCGTCAATCAAGGTAGTAAACATATCCATCCCCTCCGAAAGTTTCCTCCTGTTCCCTCTGGCTTTTTTTGTAGTAAGAACAGTTAACTTGAGATTGACCCTCTTGATAACTTTTTCCATGTGCGATGGTAACAGTCTTGTTAACTACAATTTCTATGTGGTAGAGTAGATCTGTAGAATTTGTTTACCTTGCGTAACTGAAACGCTATATTTGTTCAACAACTCCCCATTTCCCGCTCCTCCCCAAACCCTTGCTAAGCACCATTCTCCTCTCTGCTTCTCTACCATTATGATGTCAGAGTAGTCACACTGCCCTAACTTCCTCTGTGCTCTGCTCATTCTGCCCTTCCAACCCTTGGCAATGACTGATCTTTTTACTGTTTCCATAGTTCTGCCTTTTCCACGATGTTGTATAGTTGCAATCACACATTATGTAACCTTTTCAAGCTGACTTCCTTCACTTACTAATATGCATTTAGGTTTCCTTCATGTCTTTTATGGCTTGATTGCTCATATCTTTTTAGTGCGGAATAATATTTCATTGTCTGGATGGACCACAGTTTATCCATTCACTCACTGAAAGACATTTTGGTTATTTCCAAGTTTTGGCGATTATAAATAAAGTTGCTATAAACATCCAGATTTTGTGCTGATATAAGTTTTCAACATTTTGGGGTAAATACCAAAGAGTGCAATTGCTAGATCTTATGGTAAAAGTACGTTTTGTTTTGTCTTCCACAGCGGCCATACCAGTTTTTGGAAGGCATTGAAGAAGAATGTGTGGCCAGTGATATGCAATCTCAGCGTGTTTATAAAATTCCTTATTGCTTAGCAAGAACACTTCCTGTTTATGAATTTTAATGTTTTGACTTGAAGGCTATATCTTAATCAGTGATTTAATATTATTTCCATAAAGAAAATTGTATAGTCTATTAAAACTTATTTTGACCAGAGTCAGGGTATAGCTATAAAGGTACGGAGTGTATCAGATAAAATATATTATGAAGTTATATAATAAAGTACTATAATATAAAGATTGAAAAAATATTTTTATTATTTCTTTTAAAAATTATTTCTGGTTCTTTTTCATTGGATAATTTAAGACTATATATATTTTAATAACAAATATACTATATTTGAGTTCTATACATTTATACTTAGTAGTTTATTTTTCAGGTAATATTATCTTGTAATATCTCAGTCATTTCTTTCAACAAAAGTAGACTAACGTAATGGAATTTTTCAATTTCTAGAAAAAAAATGTTACCCTTATAACTGTTTCACACAGCAAATATACTTCATAATGCCACATATTTTGAAATTTAGACCAAGGTGCTATTTTGACTTTCTTGATTTATTTTCTTTTAGGTGTTTGAGAGTCAGAGTATAAATGCTTTGGTCCATTCTTTGATTCTCTTCTAGTTGCTCCAAAAAATGCTGGAAATGCTAATGTTTCAAATATTCAGCAGAGTGTTGTTCTCACTGGGATCAATATTTGTGTGTGTATGTGTGTGTATGTATGTGTGTGTGTCTCCACGGAAAGAACTGAAGGACGTGAAAATAGAATTTTAAAAAGTAACATATTTATCTTAATCAAATATTACAGTCTGGTTAACAGATTGTAGTTTGAACATTTAACAGCTGTCCTTTAGAACCAATGCTCTTTGCCTCTGCCATGTATAAATTGAGAACCGGTGCTTATATTGTAAATCTTTAATATTTGAGTCAGCAGATCTGATAGAGAGCACAACAGTTCTGATGAATCACAGATGCTGGGCCCACAGAGCACTTTCTCCAGACCGCCATCAGTGCTTCTGGCTGTCAGGACTTCCGGAAAGATGCATGAACGTGGGCAATGCTAAGAGCTGGAGGCTTCCTCTGAGCTCCCCGTTGGATGCCAACGGCAGTTAACTGTTTGTCCGGCCGAAGCTGGTGGTGCGTCTTTGTCAGGCTGAGCGGTGCAGGCTGGGCACGCAGAGGCTGGTTGGTCCCCGTTGTCCCACTTCAGCTCTGACTTCTCCCTGGGTACACTGCGAAAAGGAAAAGCAGCCCAGGTTTCCAAAAGATGTATTTTGCCTCCGAATAACGGCAGATACAGTTTTTTGAGAAATCAGAACTTTACATAGTTTGGGCAGGGAGCCCTTTTTAGAAAAAAGAATACAAAACTACATAGGAAAAATTAAGTTCAAAAGTAAATATTTATTTGGAATGAGTAAAGGAATCACAACAAAGCACTAATGTATTAAAGCAAATTCCCACCCAGCACCCAGAGCCCTGGATGGGCCAATGCAACCTGAAACTTTATCAGCTCTGTGTACGTGTCTTGCTGGGAACCCACGAGAAATATTCCTACTGGGACAAATTTGCCAGGCCATTTTCCTGCTCTGTGAAGGTCTTAAGTCAAGAATTAGAAACAGGGAGGGAAAATGAAAACAAGAATTAAAAACAGGAAAAAATGGGGGCAGGGGGAACCTCACTTCATTTGAGTGAGGAAAAGATAATTTTAAAAGGCTAACACACACATCTTCCATTTTAAAGGGATAGGGGTATTGTTTATTTGTTCATTTTCACAGCCCTCCAGGTTTTTATGATTTGAACGTTTAAAATTAAAATGCAAGGACAGCTGTTTTTCCACCTGTGCTTGTTTGCATGGCTGGCACAACCTGGGCTTAGACTCCTAATGGGGAGGCCTCTGAACACTCAGAAAACCTGCTTGGGGCTGTTCCGCCACCTCGCAGGTCCCGCCACGTCGCAGGCTCAGTCCCGCCCTTTCCACGGAGGACATTCCCTGTGCTCCTCATAGCCACTCCTAGCAGCCATGGCTCCACATGACAAACACCTGGGTGGTTTTAAAAAACACCAAAGTTCTTGAGATTCTGATTAAATCTGTCTGATGTGGGAAGGATGGAAATCCCAGGTGTCAGAAGCTATTGATACCTGCGTCCGTCCAGACATTGTGTTTAGAATGGCCTGAAACGGTGGTTCTTGCGCACTGTTCTTAGACCAGCAGCAGAAGCATCACCTGGGAAGTTGCTAGAAATGTCAGTTCTCGAGCCCCTCCCCAGACTCACTAAATTGGAAGCTCTGGAGGAGCAGGTGGGGCCCAGCGATCACCAGGAGAGTGCCAGAGCACACTCAGGTTGGAGAGCCGCTGGTCTGTGTTTGTGCTGGATGCTGGGGTTTTTAACTATATAAGTATGTGGGTATAATTCAGTAGAAAAGGCAATGCATACTATTTCATTACATGACTATAGCACAATGTATTTCCCCAATACTCCATCTTGGACACTCAGGACTTTTACAACTAAGTCTCTCGTCATTGTAAACCAACGTCCTTGAAGCATGTCCTTGTGTAATCCTTAATTGAAATACCTTAAGTGATAAGAATTGGTTTTCACCTCTTCTTGATTCTAAGTGTTTAATCTATGTAATTAAAATGCTTTGTCATTGAATACTTTGATCTCCATAAAGAAAAAGCATTAGTCGATAATTATTGTGGTAATTAAAATATGAATAAAATGGTTAAATTTAATATTGACAATCTTCAACTATTAGTGTGTTAACTAAACAGTCTTTCACTGATATATTCTTGGCCAATTGACATTAAATTTTAAAACAGCCAAACTTGATGCTTAGGAAATTATTAATCAAGTAGCATGGGGATTAATAGACTTAATAATGTATCCTATCGGTGTTGTCACACTTATTTCATATGATACATGGTACCAAACATTTCTTTTGAATACATTACTATAGTAAACATTGTTGGTTGACCGCCAACATCCATTTTCCTCTACTTGCTTGCCAACAGAACCCCAATTTTGTTCAGGTATCCATCCTTTCTTTGTTAAGCTCAGAGGGAAGTCTTTTTTTGGTTTAAGCCAATCATTGTGCTTCTAACCCTGCATCTGTGTTTGGCTTAGAGGTGGGCATGTGACTGAATTCTGGCCAATAAGCTCTGAGGGGAGATCTGTAAGAAGTTTTTGGGAAAGACTGTTTTCCCATTAGGAAGAAAGAGGTGATGGTCTCTTTCTGCTTCTGGTTGTTTCTGTGTCTGCATGTGATGCCTGGAACTGCTGCAGCAATCATAGGGGCATGAGGAGCCATTTACGACATCCAAATGGAGACCTAAAGGCAGCAGCTGAGCACACAGGTGGAGAGCCGAAAAAAGGACTTCAGACAGAGATGGAAGTCTGGTCATTGGTCTATAGCTAGCTGGATGAGCAGGCTTAGGAGACAGTTGAGAGTGAGCAAAGAAGGCAGCTGAGGTCTGTGTCTCCAGGGGTCTTAAATTTCTTGGTATCTGTATGATAATATAACCCCAATCTTAACCCTCAGATCTTGGGTAAATGTCTAAAACATACGACTACATTAATAGTGTTTGGGGCATCGGGTGATGCCGCCTGGGTTCTGTTTTGGGGTCAACACGCACACAGAATGATTAAGTGAAAAGGACACTTTTTCGAGATCACCAAAAGCAAATCACCGAAACCTCGGAAAGGGATTTCATGGCAGTGGCAGCATCTGGAAGTATGTGGGAGGATGAGAGGGTGTGAGTGGATGTGAACTAAATATCAATAAATACGTTGCCCTTAGCTGACATGTGGGTCACAAGGGTGGTTTTTAAGAATGCCAGACTCATTCTACGATTCAGCAATGCTTTTAAATGCGTCGTAGTAAATATTTTATTGTGCAGTTGCTACATGCCACATGCTTTGCCAGGCCCTAGGGTGACTGCAAGAAACAAGAAAAACCAGTCGCCTGACATCATGCGGGTTATGACCTGGTTAGGGAAAAATTACTAAATACGTAATTTGCTTTGAAAAAAGTATTGCCTATTCCCTGAAAAATATCTTTCCCCAGCCTTCGAGGCTCCCTGACAGAACATTTACTAACACACAAACTAACCCAACTATAAACTACCCTACGTAAATCATTTGGGAAATTTCCTTGTTCTAAAGCTCCCTGATGAAGTCTCATTTCCACTTAGGAAGCCTTTCTGGGAGGCTTGCCCCATGAAAAGGAATCTATGAAAGTTAAAGACATTTGCGGTGTCGTGCCAGCCTGCAGGTCTCAAGGCTGGTTGCTCAGATGCTGTTGTTTGGTTGGTTTCTTACGAAATAGGACACTAGATGGAACCCGTGGTCTGTCCACTTCCTCTCAATACCTGCCAGCCCCACCCACCACTGGCCTCGGATTTATCGTCCATCTGCTGACTTCAGCACTTGGTCCACTGAATAGAACGAAATATAATACTTATCAGGAAATATATGATCCCACACAAACTATAAGGTTTTCCCCGATTCTTTTCCCTCAAGTCAGCATTTTGTCCAGTTCTCTTAAAGTCTTTCCATTTATGGAACTGTGCCCAGAAACACATACCGCCTTTAATACTTTGAAAACGGAAAACAAAACTTAATTAAGATACCCTTGGACAAGTCACTTCTCAAGAAATTTTTTTTCTTCCTACAGAACAAAGAGGGAGTCCCAAGGGTGTCTTCTGACATCCGGGAATCCTCATTCCCATGCAGGTAGGTGGGTGAGAGGGAGAGACCCGGGACCACTGAACCTGGGGACCAC
>NW_011889053.1:872980-874393 GCF_000151845.1 Pteropus vampyrus | reverse complement strand
GCGCGTATTCCCCTTGCTCCGTGCGCCTCGCATCCTCGAGAGGGAAGATATGCTTTGGCAACCTGGGGTGAGCGGAGGCGGTCTGGGTGCGCGTGTTTGCATAGGTGCAGGTGTGTGAGCTGGGCCTGCCCGTTCATTTTAATTGGCTAAAGGGAGAAAAGTGCCCCGAGATCCTCGTTGGGCACCATCTGTCCCCCGCCGCTTGGGGATGGGGCGGCCCTATGCGCAAGGTTGCTGCGCAGCTCAAAAGCAGGTGAAGCCCCACGGAAATGTCCTCCACGCTTCCAGCCCTCTCCCTCCTCACTCGTCCAGCTGGCGCCTGAAAGGCTCTGCATCCCACATTCTTTTAATTCTTGGAAGAAGTAAGGCGTGGCTATCAAGGGGCCAATTGGTGTTGTGAAAATATTCCCACTGGATCAGGAAAACGTCAAACACATCAAGTTGTGGACTTAAACCTTCTGGCTTCGATGGAAGTAAATACTCCCTAATCTTTGAATTTCCCTAAGTCAAACCAATAAAGGAAAACTGTTAAGTTTTCTTCTTTTGAATAGATTCCTTTTGAAAACTATCGTGAGGACGAGTTTTGTTAGCTGTTAAGCCTTATGACTAATAATCGGTGTAGGAAAGAGTGAATCTGTTGGAAATGCCTTTGATTGTGGGGGAAGGGCAGCAGGTGGAGGCTGACAGTAAGGGACTCTTGTAGACATACCATAGAGAGGTGGATAAATATCAGCCAAATCTGCTCCAGCACGTGAGAATAGTTGGCTTCTCAAAAAGACTCCACCTGCTGTTGAATGACTTGTTGATTATTTAGTGGTATAACTGAGTGATCGTTATTTTGTATCGCCGGGACTTCTTGGATACCAGTGTCATTTTGCCTTGGTCAGTCCAAATTGTGCAAAACAAACCTTTCCTGGGATCTAACCTTGCACCAGGTACTGTGCTGGGGCCTCAGGCCTCATGCTTAAGTTGACGAAGATTTGACTCTAGGCAATAGGTGAGAAAACAGATTCCTTGAGCCATGTGTTCTATTGCCTCCTCCCACCATAAATCACATGCATGAAAAACACTTCCCCAAAGTCTGTTGTCTGGCTTTTGATTTCGTTTATGTTCTTTAGATATTTAAAAAATTTAAACATCAAATTTCTGAAGTTTCTAATACAACTGTTGAGAACAAATATATATGTAAACTGCTCTCTTTACTTGTTTGAGCACAGTATTTTGTGTTTCTCTGAAATAGGATTTCTTTTCTTTCTTAACTATGCTTATTTGATTGTCTATATTGTCTTAGATCTAAACTAGGTTAGAGCGACATTCAAAATTCCCAGTCCATTCGGTTTTTCTTCCTCCCATGATCTAGTCTATGTTTGTGCTTCCCACAAAATTCCTACCTCTGCTTCTCTTCCTGTACTC
>NW_011889053.1:864361-872930 GCF_000151845.1 Pteropus vampyrus | reverse complement strand
TTGTGCAAAACAAACCTTTCCTGGGATCTAACCTTGCACCAGGTACTGTGCTGGGGCCTCAGGCCTCATGCTTAAGTTGACGAAGATTTGACTCTCTAGGCAATAGGTGAGAAAACAGATTCTTTGAGCCATGTGTTCTATTGGCTCCTCCCACCATAAATCACATGCATGAAAAACACTTCCCCAAAGTCTGTTGTCTGGCTTTTGATTTCGTTCATGTTCTTTAGATATTTAAAAAATTTAAACATCAAATTTCTGAAGTTTCTAATACAACTGTTGAGAACAAATATATATGCAAACTGCTCTTTACTTGTTTGAGCACAGTATTTTGTGTTTCTCTGAAATAGGATTTCTTTTCTTTCTTAACTATGCTTATCTGATTGTCTATATTGTCTTAGATCTAAACTAGGTTAGAGTGACATTCGAAATTCCCAGTCCATTCGGTTTTTCTTCCTCCCATGATCTAGTCTATGTTTGTGCTTCCCACAAAATTCCTACCTCTGCTTCTCTTCCTGTACTCTTGATTTTTCTCCTTGACTGTGGTCTCTGTGCTCACCAAACTCTACCGCTTTTCATAGGCATGTGGTCCTTGTCCCTGTCCCTCTTAGTAATTAAAGAAGTTCTCCTCACATGTGTATTCACTGATGGCAGCTGTCTGGTCTTGACCTCAAGACACCTCTCAGCATCCTTGATTAGCCCCATTTTACAGCTGGAGTAAATTCAGTGACATAGCCTTTGGCAAACACCAGGCCTCCTCATCTCTCATATTTAGATTGATATTTAAATTAGTTTTGTGTAATATAGTATCTCATAAGTAAGGATGGAGAATTAAATTTCATTTGCTGTGGTGTGAATTGTTCTGAGTTAGGAAACAAAACCTACAGGAATCTTCTTTTCTCCTGAAATGATTCAGAAAATTTAGAACAGCATAAGTCAGACCAAAAGACACTAGGGGGCGTGAGAGACTTTTTTCCCTCTGATCTGCCTTATCATGGTGTTTATGAAGAACACTCTTTACCTTCAATGTTGTATTTGTAGCTTCTCTGCCTATGAGAAGCTA
The DNA here is from genome assembly GCF_000151845.1 of Pteropus vampyrus. Classification (NCBI taxonomy): domain Eukaryota; kingdom Metazoa; phylum Chordata; class Mammalia; order Chiroptera; family Pteropodidae; genus Pteropus; species Pteropus vampyrus. Next base: position 871,870 of record NW_011889053.1, on the reverse strand, counting down.
CAAATATAACATTGTTTTTTCATAGTTTAAATATTTTTCTATTATGAATCTTGCTTTCCTCCTTTCCACTGTGTAAAATTTTAATTGGCTGTGTATTAACCGTAAATAAAACGACTGAGCCAATACATTAGTATTTGTCTGTTTCACATAACTTCCTCCCAAAGCAGTAGATGGGGCCTGGATGTGCATTCCTCTGTTTCCAGCAGCATCCTTCTACTTCAGAATATTAGGATATGTTTAAAAGGTGCTTTAGGAAAAAAACCAAAACAAAACATAGTACTATTGTGCACAGAGTAGGAAGAATTTCCTGGAAAACACTAACAAGGAAAACAATCCCATCAGTAAACCAAAATAAAATGTAAATGGTAGCCATTATATTGTACTCAATAAATATTAGTTACCTATGCTTTAGGAACAGTAGTATTCAACAATTTTAACCCCTTATTCTCGATGATTAAAACTATTTTTTTCTGTCCTTTCTTAAATGATATTGGGAAACGTCGAAAGAAGTGAATTGTTTGCTTCATTTTCCAAATAGTCACTGATCTTAAAACGATGAATTTTTATGCCTGACGCTTCAGAGGTTCTGAAGTGTCTGCCTGCTTTGGTGGAGGAAGTCTCAGCTGCAGTCGTGGAAGCAGCTAGGACCTATCATGTAACTAATGGGACCCAAATGACAAATGTTCAGTGTGCTGTTCTTGTCATCTCAGATCAAACACCCTGCCGTCTTTATATCACCTGCCCAGGCCATCTTCAGACTCCTGGTAGAGTTGTCATCCAACTACGTGACCTTGGCAAACTATGCTAGAGAGAGCCCCCCCGCCCCCCGCCCCCCCCCCCCCCCCCCACCGACTGCCCCGCCTGCCTCTGTGCTGCCTGCAGAATCTGTCGCACCTGCCCCTCCTCCCTGCCCCATTACCGCTGCCAGTGTGCCTGCAGTCTCAGGACTTCTCATAGTCCATATTCAGACTGGCTTGTCTGCAGGGGCTCCCGTCCTGCCCGAAATATCCTCTCCCTCTTCTTCAGCCAGTGTAGAAGTCTCCTCTCTGCTATTTCTGTCAGTTTTCTCCTCTGTGCTCTGGTTGAATTGGATTTGTTTTTAGCACAACCACCTTGACTCCATCCTGTAGACTAAGTGCCTTTTTACTTTTGTATTCCCAGTGCTTAACGCATGTCTTCCATATAGTAGATGCTCAATAAATGCTCACTGGATAAAGTTATGGCTAGTTTAATAGAACAGAATAGCTCAGATCTGGCTTCATTTTTCTGTGAGTTCAATGTCCTCACATCCTCTGGCAATGAATGACTCAGAGGTTTGAACTGGACCTTTAAAGCTCATTCTTAAGGAAAGCAATGAACTTGGAGGGAAAAAGTCCAGATCTGAGGAATCACTTGAGTCTGTCATGTCTGTTATATAAAGCACTTTGGATTTCTGTCCCTTATTTCAGACAGTGTCCCTGAATACATGTAGACAGTTCACCCGGCCAAGCCTTCTGCTAGGACACACAGTGTCCCCAGAATCAGCACCGGCTGATATTCATCTAATTCCACAGCCTCTTGAATCTCAACAAGCTAAATTTCCTGGTATAATATATTTCCAAAGTAGCTTTGTAACAGTCGACTAAAAGTTAAGCTATTCTAACTAAAAATATAGAAAGTAAAAGCATGTCATATTTCTTCTGGGTGAGCCATTCCCTAACTTTGAGAAAAGAAAACATTTTAAAACTGTTCCCTGTACATAATACACAACACCTTCTTCTCTCACACACTCTTTACTGCTATGGTTTTAAAATAGCAACTACAGCTGCCAGTGGAGACTCTTTGGGGACTTTAAGGTCACTAATCAATTTCACAGCTGGAGGCAAAGCACTTTGCTGGGAAATATTTTTTGCATGACATACAAGGTGCTGTGACCTTGTCAGGGCAGCCAGAAGGTTCAGCTTAAGGAGTAGGGAAAGCTGGAGCAAGGCGAGGGGACCCCAGGCAGGCCGAACACCTTTGCCAGTGAGTTACCTGTCCCCTGCCTGCTTCCATGCTTCTCCAGCTGAGCCGGGGAGCCGGGAGACCCCAGCTCCTCCCGGACTCTCTTGAAACTCACTCCCAAGTTCTGATTCCGTGGCTATGGATAAGGCCTGAGATTCTGCATTTCTAACACATTCCCAGCCCCTCCTGATGCTTCTGGTCTGGAAACCACCTTGAGAACTGCTCCTCTATCCAATTACTTTTACTTCCTTTCGCTGGAATATTTACATACAAGAGGATTTATTTCCTTTGCATCTCTCTGAAACATACTGCTTCCTTCCCACCGCCTTCCCTTCAAATATCAGTTTAGTCTAATGGGAGGATGGTGCTAGACTAAAAAGCATATGGTCAAATAATTGCTCTTGCCTAATTTTAGAGTAAATGTGTCAGGAGAGTAACAGAAAGGACCGAATTATAAAACCATAATTTTAACAGATCTCCTTTCTTTAAGCTGTTAGACGTATTTCACTGATGTATAAGTTTCATGAACTCTTACTGAGCGTCTGTGCCAGTATGTGGTGGGATTATAGCTCTGCCTGCTAACCAGACTCTCTTTTCCCAGAGAATCAAGTTAGTTTTAATGCACAGGTATCAGTTTTCAAATGGAAGCGGCTTTCTTCATTTCCTCCCCAGAATAAATCATCTATCAGGCCACAGGGTGACTTCTTGTAAAGTGAACCTGTCTGTCCTGGCTGGAGACATGTAGTGGAGAGAGGATATAACTCGGTGGCTAAGAACACAGTTCTGGGGTCAGATAGACCTGACTTGGGTCTGAAAAAGCTTCCAGACTGTCATGAGCCTCAGGGGTATGTGCACGTGGGCACGTGTGTGTGCGTGTGCGTGCGTGTGTGTGTGTGTGTGTGTGTTTTAAATTATAAATTATAGATAATAATTCTTACTTCATAGAAATACACGAAATCCATGCTTTGGCTGAATTCTAAGTGTGACATCATGTGATCGAGTCATGGAGGCCAAAGGCAAAGATCACCATCGTAACATAGCTTTCTGGAATAAAAGAATAAGCCTGATAGTGTTCTGAAAAAGTCATCGTTAATTCCATCAGTTATCTACTCCCATAACCACAAGCTTCGGTGGCATACAGTAACTCTAAAACTTTGGTGGAACAGAATAGGAAACATTTATTGTTCACCATTCTGTTGGCCCGGTGGGCATTTGTGCTGATCTGAGTCATACCCAGAGGCTCTCAGCTGGGTTCGTGTCTGCTCACTCACATGGCTGCAGATATCTGGCTGGTCTAGGATGCCATCAGCCCCGACAGCTGATCTCTGCTCCATGTGATCTCTCATCCTCCAGTGCTTGTTCTCAGAGCATGACAGCATTCAAAGAGTGAGAGCAGAAGCCTGCACGTATGCAAGGGCTCTGGAGATCAAGCACAGCAGTTATTTTGGCAGCATTCTGATGGTGACAGTAAATCACAAAGCTGCCCAGATTCCTTATGAGAAAATAGACCCCACCTCTCAAAGCGAGGGGCTCCTAAGTTACATTGCTAAGACAATAGAGGGGTAGAGAATTTGAGTCATTTGTTTCAGTCAACCTACTACATTAAGATGCTTTTATTATTTTTCAGTCAAATATAATACATTTGACATTATGGGGAAGGAACAATAATTTCTTCACTGTCAGCTGCTAGATTTCTCCTCTGGTAGCTACCTGCATATTTATGATGCTGGATAGAACTCACTTTCAACTGTGACTGAGAGAAGAGTGACGTATTAGAGTAGCTCATTTTTAAATAAATATATTAGTTTCGTTCCTTCAGTCTTTATCATTTCTGGATCAGTGATAATTTATCATGGATGTTGTTGTAGAATAGTTTGGGAGTTTTTCCTTGTGAAATTTTTAGTGGCAAGGTTAACATGCTGATTTTAACGTGTCCATACAAAAATCAAATAATTTCAAAATGGTAGTTTTTTTCCTTAAAGGGATCATGGCTTATATAGAATTGGAAAAAAAAAAAAAAACCCAGAAAATAAATACAGTTCTTAAATGTCATTTTATTTAATCATAAGAATGTTAGTATACCAAAACAAATTTACAAAGTTTCGAATTATGATACAATCTATTAATCCTTATTATTCTTCCACTTATTATTTAAATTTGCGTAAACATCTGTTGACTTAAAAAAGGATATGTCTCCTGAAGCCAACATGCTTTCTTTTATATAATCTTTACAGCTTTTACACTCATCATAGGCTTGGAATAATAAATATAGATCGATACTTCAACTGACGGATAGAATTCCAATTTCCAAACCCATAAAGAAGATTTTTACTCCGAGTTTCACATAGAAATGCTTACCTATAGTTGAAAGAAAACATTGTGCTTCAGTTTTAACAACAAATCTCCATGTCACACGGTGTTTGTATTTCTGACGTTGTTAAGGTACGGTGGTAACCCATGCACGTGACGACCACTGATCAGATGCAATTTCAAGGATGCCAGAAGTATCGTTGAAGCTGGCCAAAGGCAAACGGCAGTTTTCAGGTGTGAGTATGCTTCCAAAGGGGGTTCAGATTAAATGAAGTGACGTGTGTAGACAGTCTATGGCACATGGTAGGTCTTCGATCAATGACATATTGATTTTCAGTATTTTTTACCTTTGGTCAAGATTTGGGATACTATTGCATTGTATTTTGACCCCTAGTGATATTTATCAGCAAAGCTTCCTGAGTCAAAACAAACACAGTTATGAATGGGGAATGTCTGTGCATAAAGGTCTCTTAGAGATTTAAATTTAAGGTCTAATAAGCTGTATTCCAAGCCTGTTCCCTCAGGTAAGCTAAAGCTCCATGTTTCACTCCGTTGTGCCTCTCGGTATCACGGCATTGTGACAATTATTTCACCTGCTCTAAGGGTATGTTGCAAACGTGATCAAACTCAGCACGGGTTCCCATAGTGTATGGAGTTTCTAGATGGGATCTGTAAAATTATTTATCATGATGTTTCAAAACCAAATGGGTAACTATTGATTTTGGATGTCAAATGTATTCTTATTATAGCCCATTTCAAGTCTAAATGGATAATTTGTTTCTGCAAATAGGTTGGCTTTCAGGAGCAGATTGAAAATGTGACTATGGAGAGATACGTGTGTGTACAGTTCTTGCTACTAAAAAGCTATTAGTTCCCAGATATTTTGCTATTGTGTACTGCAATAATTTATTATTTTGATATTTGTGTTTCAGGTTAAATCTTTAACAGGATGTCTGCACGCGTTAAATAGATGGAAAGAATTAGTTTCTCATTCTTACTTCACTCATTCAATGAGCAACTCCATGGTCTGTGGATGATGCAAAGGTAAATTGGACGTGGTTCTTGCCTTCAAGGAACCTAGGTGTAGGAGTGGTGACTTGGAGAAAGCTTACCTAAGATTTAAAGCAAAAGCGTGATGATCAGCCGAGTGTTCCATGCCTGGCCCCCCAACCCTCACCCCTACCTCCATGTCCCCTACTTCTATCACCCTTCTGCCGGGCCGTAAAACCTCCTGAAGTCAGCTTCTCACATTGACATTCCAGGTGAGCGAAGGGTACCGTTTCAACCTCACGGTCATCTTGATTACACTTCTCCCTATTTTCACTGGTACAATGTCAAGGCCTTTCTTTGGTTTAAATCCTGTGCCCAGGAGGCTCTAGGTTATGTACTTGATGGCAGCAGTTGGTTTGGTTTGTTCAACTTAACCGTCTCATGGCCAACTTTTAGCCAGAAGATGGAGTGCAAGAGCCAAAGACAGGAAATCTTGGGCCATTTATGGCTTTCATATTTTTTTCTCTGTATTGAAAAGCCTGGAATTGTATTCTTCAACTTAGCACTTAGAGCCTCAAGTTCAGCATCATAATATGTGTAAAGTTAGCCAAGCTGTTAGGAGTGGGCTACCCAAATAATGTGTTTGAACAAGCATAAGATTTAGATTTAATCACTTGTTGACAGCAGGTAGAAAGCATAAATCAATGACCGGTGTAAGAGAATGGTTTTTGGTTTTCTTCTAATGAGCAGTGTACAATTAGTAATGTTGGTGGTTTTGTCTACACGTCTATATGACAGATAGTCCCAAATCAGAAGGAACAGGGTTAATTCATTTTTATGTCATGGTTTGGACATAAAACAGATTGCCCAAATGTTAACAATCGGTGATTATGCTAAAGGGATATACTGACATTCTTTGTACTATTCTTATACAAGCCTTTCTTTTTCCACATTTGAAGTTCTCTGCAAGTAAAAAAGTAAAAACAAACACACCCCCCTCCAGATTTCCTACTTTATTTAGTGAATCAGATACAGCATGTTTTTAATCAATCGATTAAAAACTAAGGCACTTATATTGCCTTTAACCTACCTCTTAGAAAGAAAAAAAACCAAAAAACAAAAAACACTCGAATGCTGGAGTTTCCTGAAATCTATAGCCAATTGTGAAATTGAACACAATGGGTATCAATTAAGGGCGTCTGAAGATTTGATACATGTCGATGATCAGAATCCCAAGCTTTCATTATCCTAGGAATCTTAGATTCTCCAGTGAGTTGGAGACATGACAAATAGTGTCAAAATGCCTCCATCCAGAGGCAGTGCTCACTTCCGGTGCCACGTGGAAAGAAGAGACTATTCTTGGACTTCTCTGTTTGTCTTTTAGAAAAATCCTCTGGTTTAGTTAGCTCGTGGTCTACTCCCAACTCCACCCCTATAATACCAGCCTATGTCAGAGTGCTCCCTTCCTTCCACCCGAAATCAGCAAGTGGAGGGAAATCAACAAGTGGAGGGAAATCAACAAGTGGAGGGCAGTGCTTCCTGCCGCAGGAGGCCAAATCTATTCCCACACTCAGACTTGAAAGTAAACCAAGCCCAGATCTTCAGCTTCTCCAAGAGCACCAAAACGGGACCCGCCATAATGAAAAAACCAGAAACAAGGGCTGTGCGTTGGAACCAATTACCCTTTTTTTTTTTTTTTATTACTTGGAGTCTGGCTTAATCCTTCTCTTCCTATCAAGCAACATATGGATTATATTTTCTCAAAAATTAGGCAGAGTTTGGCAGCCTCATACAGATTCTGGAAATGTATGAATGAGTTCAAGAGGAAATTTTTTTTTTTTTTTACTTATTCGTTTGTGTGTTTTTTTTTTTGTTTCGTTTTATTTCTTAGCACCTATAATCCGTTCTCTAGCAAGAGGAGATTGAATATTCAAGTGCATGTGAAATAGAATGACAGAAGTTGGAAGTCCAATTGAAAGAGCTGAGTTGGCCTCTCCTGTGGTTTCCACACTCAATATCATGACCACTGCATTGGATCCAGTTGGCAAGACCTCTTCCAGTACAGTGAGAGATATGAGTTTTACTGCATTCTATAAATATGACCATTTATTTGGCCCAATGTATTCATATTCCCACTCATTCAGTGCTCACTTACACTGTCCAATTTGCTTGACCCAGTCTATAAATGTAGTTTGCCTACATCTGAAACGTCGTCTGGATGGCTTT
>NW_011889053.1:856005-862336 GCF_000151845.1 Pteropus vampyrus | reverse complement strand
GTGAGGTCAACCAAGGGTTGCTTCACCTAAAATAAACAAACAAACAAACAAATAAATAAAATAAGCAGCACATCGCTTCTTTTATCTTTTCACGTTTTTACTGGGAGACTGGTGAGGCAACTTTGATGAAAGAAATTCCTATTTCTATCAAATCTAAACACCCAGCATAAATGAGATTTTTTTTTTCTATGACCTGGCCATAGAAAAACAATGATCTTAGCGGTGAGAAATCCTAAGCAACCTACGATCCAAAAGTGCTCCTGAATTATTTTAATACGAAACACGAAATTATATTCAAGGAACCTCGTTTCTTAGCTGGTTGTGAAACAATGTGATTTCATACTCCCCAGTATTAGACGTTTCTCTACCTTCTCTTGTTCTGCAGGGACCAGCCCACCCACAGAATATTTGCCCCATGTGCTTCTCGAGCTCATCCTCTGGTGACAATGAGGCTGGCACAGTTTCCTTGTGCAGTTCTAGCTCTGAGTGGTGCCACCTCCTGTGCCGAGAACAGAAGCCTTGGTGTCACTGCTAGCACCTGGAAGAAGGCATTGGTGATGCTGTCGCCTAACCAGCTCCAGGTGCGGAGGCAAAGTCAGGAGTGCCGATGGCATCACAAAGCGCTTCTCCTGCCACCGATGAGAGCTGCTGGCACCGAACCCTGTGGATGGCTTACATTTCGACTTCACCTGGTGACATCCCGGGAACAGTGTGTCCGTTTCTTGCACGTTCTTTCATTTCAAATGTCTCTCACCTTAAGACTCAAATATAGGTTGGCAGGGGACAAAGCCATGGGAGGCTCTGACTGGCCATTCCCTTCCCTCTGAATCCACTGTCCAAGGACTTCTTCCCGGACATGGGGATTTTTACCCTAGTCTTACCTGACATTTTATACCTGAGCTTCTATAGTCAAAATGGCGATATCGAAGTAAGTTTCACCGATTTCAAATTTCTTGAAATTAACACTTCAATTCAATGTTGAGTATTTTTGTGCCTGGCATAGAGCATGGGCTCAGTGAATATTTACAGACTGGGTAAACTGAGCCTACTCTAAGGGCAACTGAGACGTTGAGTGGGGACTCTAAGATGAGCAAGATTTGATTTCTGCCTTCAAGGAGTTATCCTCTATGAGGGAAGACAGAAGGAATCATGATCCCAGGTACATCAGTAGAGATGTGGATAAAATGTTCTGGGGGAAAATTAAACATGTCTATGTCTGAGATTCAACTCCTTAGCCAGTCTCCCTTGTCTCACCACTTAGAATCAACACGCATTTACTGATCCTCTTCTAGACGGGTAGCTAATATTTTCAAAACTGTTCTCAGCACATACTCCTGTCACTTCAAGTCATCTCTCTATGGTCCGCAGGTAAAACTATGACCCCAGCTGCCTCGAATTTTGGGACGACCTCGCGGTTGCCTTATGGTGTTCCTGATGTTATTGTGTCAGAGTGAGTGGGGACAGGGAGGGAGATCAGTCAGCCTGGGCTGCTGTAACAAAATATCCCAGACTCGTGGCTTAAAGAACAGACATTTATTCATCACAGTTATGGAGAATGGAAGTTTAAAATCGAGGAGCAAGCAGGTTTTGTTTCTCCTGAGGGCTCTGTCCTTGGCTTGCCGAGGGCCACCTTCTCACTGTGTCCTCGTGTGGTTTTTTTTCTCTGTGCAGGAACCCCTGGTGTCCTTCCTTCTTCTTAGAAGGGCACCAGCCCTATAGGTTAAAGGCCCCACTCTATGACCCAAAGGTCCTATCCCCAAATTCGGTAACATTGAGATTAAAGCTTCAACCTGTGAATTTTGGGGGATGACACAGTTAAGTTCGTTAACTGATTATCAGTACCATTTATCATTAAGAAAATAGAGCCTCGAAACGGATGAATCTGCTTCATAACCTTCGTGCGACATCACGGGCATAGCTGTGGCCTTTTTTTTAAAAAAATATGTTTTCGTTCTGAATTCTTTTTTATTGTGGTAAGATACACATAACATAAAATAAGTGACATTTAGTACATTTACAATGTTGTGCAACTCTCACCTTTTTCTAGTTCCAGAATATTTCATTCCCAAAGGAAACCTCATGCTCATCAAGAAGTCACTTCCCCTTCTCCCCTTCCCTCAGCCCCAGGCAATTTATTCATCTACTCTCTGTCTCTGTGGATTTGCCTATTCTGGACGTTTCATATAAATAGAATCATACACTATTTGCCTTTTATACCTGGCTTCTTTCACTTAGCACAATGTTTTCAAGGTTCATCCATATTGGGGCATGTATCAGTACTTCATTGCTTTTTATGGCCAAATAATACTCTAATTGTATGGCTATTTTATTTATCTGTTCATCAGTTGATGGACGCTGAGTTTCCACATTTGGGCTTTTATGAATAGTGCTGCTGAGAACATTTGTGTACACATTTTTATATAGACAAGTTGTCAGCTCTTTTGGGGTTATGTAATTGGGAGCGGAATTGCAGGGTCATGTGGTTATTCCGTGTCTAAACTGTTTTGCACAGTATTTGCATCATTTTATATTCCCACTAGCATTGTGTAAGTTTCCAGCTTCTTTACATCTTCTCCAAAACTTGTTATTTTCTGATGATTACTGTTATTATTGCCATCCCAGCAGGTGTGAAATGGTATCTCATTGTGATTTTGATTTGCATTTCCCCGATGACTAATGATGTTGAGTATCTTTACATGTGCTTGTTGATTGTTCTGTATCTTTGGAGAAATGTCTGTTCAAGTCTTTTGCCTGTTTTTTAATGGGGTCATTTTGTCTTTTTGTTGTAGAGCTGCATGAGTGCTCTGGATACTAGACTCTTATCAAATATATGATTTGCAAACATTCGTTGTAGGCTTTTTGATGTTATGTTAATTTTGTTTATGCCGCCCTTTTAGATACTTGGGCATTACTGGAAGAAGTCCTGAATGGGTTTTAACTATATCTCCAAAAAGAAAATATAACAATAATAAACATCAACGTCAACATAAAAATGGTTCAGTAAATTTTGGGGTTAGGGGTGAGGACAGGGGAGGGAGAGAAGTATGTCAGATGTTTAAAGTTAATGATAGATGAGAAGAAAAGAATTTAAAATATGGAAATTACTTTTCTGAAAGTCAGTATATTAATTACAAGGAAAAATAGGATGAAAGAAGATGAAACATTGACAAGCAACAAGAAAGATTTTTTTTTCAAAATTTTATGACCATTTTTATTTTCAGATGAGGTTAAGTAATCACAAGACAGAACTGAAAAAAAATGTAAATTAACACAAACACTTTAACTTAAAAGAACTTCTGGTAAACCAAATACGGATTTTCAATACTACTCCTATTTATAAAAGAGGAGGGAAAAAAAATGAATGAACCCAGTGAAAGCCATTCTTCCTAAACAGACTGCTGACTGGTGTACAGATGCTAAGAACCTTCTGTTCTTGCTAAAACTCACAGAAAAACACTGTAGATCTTGCAGCTTTTAGAACTGCCAGCCAAATGAAATATGATTTTCTCCATATGATTTGTATCAATGCCAGTTAGCAAAGTTATAAGCACTCATTTCTTTCATGACATAATTTTCTACTTGTACTATTGAAGATATGTCTGAAGTTTGTTTTTAAGTCAATTGTATTTTATACGTGTGTATATGTACACACACACACACACACACATACACACACTGACTGAAAGGTGAAGTAATCTCAAAATATACTTGTGTAGCCCATGTCTCCAGAATTCAACTTTTTTAATGGAATTTTTGTATAGAATTCTTTCATATGTGTTTAAATATATTTTGGCAGTCAGCCTGACATTTAGTTTTGATTATAATAAATTATTACTACTACCTACGTGTTATGATTACTAGTTACAGTTTCTCAGAAGAGACTAGTGAGACGGTTGAGGCTGTCTCTTAAGGACAGTGAGAGAAATTTAAAAAATTTCTTCTATAAGGAACAAGACCATCTTAATGGTACCTTCCACAGAGAAGCTCAGTAAGTATTTGATGACTTATTTTATACAGTTTCGATACAACATACTATAGACACCAAGAAAAGGCAAAATCAATCACAGGGAGGAAAAGCGTGATATAAATGGTCCCTGAGCATCGAAGACAATCCACCACCACATAAAGTAACCATGAAACAGGCTTCTCCTTAACTCCTAAGGAAAAAAGGAACAGGAAAATGTTTAAAAGAGTGAATGCGCTCAGAGCTCCGCACTTCCAAGTTTACCAGTTGTAGACTGAAGCGTGAACGATGTGGGAAAAACGTATTGTGTGTAAACTGTGGCACTACCAGGTCACTAAATCAATTCCAACATGAAAACGTTCAACATTTCTTTCTTCATAAATAAAGTCTGCCAAATCGTGGGTTCTGGAGACGAGAATAAATGAATAGCGGAAGGAGGGTATGGCATAGGAACTGTCTGAAGAAATAGACGATTCTCTTGCATTTTTTCCCTTTGGTGGGAAAAAAATGAAGTATTAACTATCTGAATACCAGCCAGATCAAATTATGGAGCCACAGGAAAATGACGATACTCACCGTCTGGTGACTGGCGTGGAGTCCACTGTTAACCCTGGGCTTACCGCAGTGGACACTGTGGTGACTAAGCACGGCGGACTGGCTTTGAAGTTGGCTGACTGGGTGCAGTCCAGGCACACTGACACCTTCTATCTGCATGGATTGGGCAAGTTATTGAGAATAGCAATTATGTCTTCTCCACAGGGTTGCCGTGAGGATCAAATGAGAGTGGGCATGTGCGTGGCACAGAGTAAGCCCTGAATGAATATTAGCTAATAGTATCTTCTAAGAAAGACATTTTGAAAACCTAGTCTTCACTCAGCTTCATCTGGTCTAATTTTAGGTGCCGCTCCTCTGATTTTTCTGACATCCTTCCCCTCCCTATTCCCAGGTTATGTTCTTAAACTGACCTTGTGATTCACCCATCATAGCTGTTCTCACACTTGTATTATCTTTGCCTATTTGATTCGTTGTCTTTCTATCCAATTTCTGTTTTGCTCTAGAGACTTTAAGCTCTGTTTGTAGGAAATGGCCATGATGTCTAGCTTCTTGGGGACTCCTCAGTACCCAATACAGAGCAGAGGAAACCATAAGCCCTTAGCATGTATTTGCTGAATGAATAATTTATATCTTTAACTTATTAGGTTAAGAAAAGTTGGTGGCTGTGGCATTTAAAATACATAATTTCGTGCGTGTAGCTAAAAGTAACTTAAAATGCAATGAAGTAAAGTTCAACGTTTGGAGAGAGTTTTGGTGAACAGAAGGTGTTTGTTGGGGGTGGAGGGCTTAGGGTAGGTTTTCCCCTTTGATTTGGTTTTGTTGGGGGCATGGAAGGGCAACGACGTGTGAGTCTGTGCACTTACAAGGCATACACGAGTGCTCAACGGTGGCCTGGACAGCAGTGTCTTTGCTGTGAGTAAAACTGCCTTGTGTTCTACAGTCGCAGTCTTGGGGGGGGCTGTGGTGGTCACCGCGTCCTATGTTCCAGTTTAAAGATTCGGAAACCAAGGGCAGCAAAAGGCGATGATTCTTTACGGGTAGGGCTGAGCCTGGATGTCAGGTCGGCCGACTTCCAGACCGTATCCGAAGGGTCACTCGTTCCTTTAAAAATAATCACCGCTGCTTTAATAGCATCAGCACCTGTTGCTTCAGCTTCCGCAAGAGAGAAGCTATTAATTTCTCCTTCATCAAAGCCGCATTTCTGGTCTGTCTGAACCGTGTTTTCTTCTAACTGCAGCTGTCTACACCACTAAGGCTAAATGTGGAACCCAGGCACCTTTCTGCTTGAATCCAATAAATCGCCACGCCTGAATACAGAAAGAAAAAAAAAAGCGACACAAATCATGCAGACAGTGGCCAAATTTGCGATGTCTGTCTCGAACTCTCTTCATTCCACCTTGCAGAAGCCTGGAGCCCACCAGACGCAGCCTCAGGCAGCGAACCGTGCCACCAACATCCGAGTCCTTCCTTGGCTGGGCCTGTGACCAGCCGTGACCCGGACATCAGCTGCTGGAAGCTGAGATAGTTGAAGTCTGAGTGGCGATTTCACTGTCTGCAAAATGTAATTATAATCCACCTTGGGGCAGTTTTTAGAATCGAATCGAGTTTTGAATGCCAAAGATCTTCCGTACGCAAGTTCAGTTTGCTTTTATTACCATTATTGTTGTTATTGCGTTGGCAAGGCCTAGATCGTCCAAGTTCTGCTTTCTCCGGCGCCGGTTCTGGTCCGCAGCCCACTGCCCGCGGCCACACCACTTCCCTCCACCCGAGCGGGGAGGCCAAGGGCTCGGGCGCCCCGGGGCGCGCAGGCGG
>NW_011889053.1:852852-854665 GCF_000151845.1 Pteropus vampyrus | reverse complement strand
AGTACTGCCACGGCTGGCTGGACGCGCAGGGCGTCTGGCGCATCGGCTTCCAGTGCCCCGAGCGCTTCGACGGCGGCGACGCCACCATCTGCTGCGGCAGCTGCGCGTTGCGCTACTGCTGCTCCAGCGCCGAGGCGCGCCTGGACCAGGGCGGCTGCGACAACGACCGCCAGCAGGGCGCCGGGGAGCCTGGCCGGGCGGACAAAGAAGGCCCAGACGGCTCGGCAGGTAGGGCGGCCGGGCCGAGCGCGAGAGGGGAGGAGGGTGGGCTTCGCCTCGACGGCACGGGTCCGGGAGCCTGGAGAGGGGCGAGGAATTAGGAGCAGAAAAGGGCCTCGGACCAGGAGGAGGTGCCTGCCTTCTGGCCCAGCCGTTAATGTGTGCGAGGGAGGGAGGTGCTTCACCGCCCCAGGCCTCGGTTTCCCCATCTGTGGGCCAAAGAGTGGCTTGTCTGGAATTTTCCCAAGAAAGCCACACGTCTAAGGCAGGGAGGGCAGCAGACAGCCCCACGGCCAAGGGCTTCTGTGACCCCTCCATGCCTCCTGCCCCCAGAAGTCTAACTTCTAGGAAGGGTTAATGTCTTGGGAGCACCCGAGGAAGCCGTGAGGGTGTGTCCCCTCCCGAGCGGTCTGGCAGGGGCACTTCCATGTCGGCTCGTCAAGGCCCACCGTGGATGACGCACTTGACCAGATCTGGGGGACTCTGATCCTCCGACACCGCCGCACCTCCCCTGCCAGGCCCGGCCTCTCCGGTTTCTGCCCAGTTCTCACCTTGCCAGTCTTGGTAGGTGTGACATCAGAGCTGTGCCCAGCCTCGCTCTTTGTGGCTTTGATTTTTTTTTTTTTTTTTTAGATTGTATTTTTTCAAATCGGCAAAGCTAGACTTGGAAAAATAAACCCGTGAAAGAATTTGATAGGTTCCACTTCCTCTGCCTTCCACAAACCTCCCAGACGGCCTCCCTCCAGGGCCCTCATCAACGTGTGTCTGGGAGGGAGCGTTTAGGTCGTGGGCTCAGGGGTAGAGGTCAGATGGCAAGCATGCCAGCAGAGGGGGCGGTCCCCTTTTTTTCTGCAGCTAGGTGAAGACAGGACTTTTCTGCCAGCAATCTGAGCCCAGGCTTCGCGCTGCCCGAGCTTGGCACTGAGTGGCGTTGAATGGCGGCTGTGTTTACAGAGCGGTCTCGGAGGCAGCTCTCTCAGGGCTGAGCCCTTTGCAGTCAAGCATTTTATTAGCGAGTGACTCCTGTTGTTCCACAGCATTGACTCTGAAGAGAGGAGAACTGAGAGTAATTCCAGAAAAGGTGCCATCTCAAAATACAAGCTCAGCGTTGCGGAGTGTGTGGCTGTGGAATGAAACCTTGAAAAATGAGCCAGAGATGGGAACTGCTCCCTCCCTGTGTCTGCTAAGTTGGGCTCATTCCTGGCCCCTAAAAAGTTAGGTTGGCTTTGGACAGATAAGTGGGCAGCACACTTCCCATGACGCTGTGTGATGTGCGTGGGTGCCTTCTTCACTCTACTTTTAAATCTTGTTTCCTAAAAATTCTGTTCCTCTCACGCCTCTTCTGCAGTCAAGAAGGACATGCCTAATTAAGCAGTGCCCAGGGCTTAGAGAAGCACAGCGTTCCTTACCTCTGTGTAGTTACTGACGCTTCCAATTAAAAACCCTAGGAAGAGAACAGTTATTTCTCCCCAGAATTCATTATGTGGACTTAGACTGCTTTCAGCTGGTTTTTGCTATAATGTTTAGGATTTTAAAAACTATTATCTGTTTACTTCTTGGTGACATATTTTAGGGCTGCTTTCTTAGTTTAGAG
>NW_011889053.1:841170-843228 GCF_000151845.1 Pteropus vampyrus | reverse complement strand
GCTCACTACCACACGTGTCCTCAGTGATTCATTCAAGTGGCTTAAATTCACGAGCAGATGCTTGCTTTGAGTTGCTTAAGCTTCCTAAATGCTCAAAAGGAATAAGTCTGTTTCTTTTTCGTGGACTTTAGAATGGAGACTTCTCATCAACTCAGCCTGGTCTTCCTCCAGTCAGTCGAAATGGCAGCATCAAAATGTATCATGGGCATTTTACTGCGCTGTCCATTGCAGACCTCTGCTCACAGAATGGGCATGGGGGGCACGTCGGCACTGGGGGAGAGAGGTTAGGGTGGGCAGACAGAGAAATCAGACAGACAGGATGGAAAAGCCACAGCCCAGGCAGCTGCCGGCCTGACGGGACTTGCTGGGTCCCTGCAGAGTGAATAATGTATCAGAACTACTGGCTAAGGGAATGTTCTAGGACTTAAAAAAAACCATGCGATCACTTCCCCGTTTTGCTTATTTCCCTGGCCTTTTGAGCAGGAGAAAAATCAAAGCGTCGAGGAAGCTCAGAATCTTGAGTGGAGGAATCTCAGCACAGAGTGGCCCATGGCGGTGTCTTCAATAGCCCGAGGAAGTGCCTGGGAGCCTGGCACCGGGTCTGGACCTGGCCTCCGGGCAGGCACACCCTGGTGCTCCATCTCTAGAGAGCTTCTGACTTTTAAAAGGAGCAGCCTAAATATTCCAAGGAGGAATAAATCGCGCATGTAAATAAGAACACCATTCCCCATCACTCAAACTTAATCTTGCTTTTCTTCTTGAATAGCGGGTAGAGCCTGAGGACACTCTCATTCTCTCCCTCCATCTCTCTCTCTCTCTCCATCTCTTTCTCTCTCTCTCTCTCTCCATCTCTTTCTCTCTCTCTCTCTCTCCCCTCTCTCTCCATCTCTCCCTCCCCTTTCTGTAAATGCCTGAGATCAGCCATTTGCACTGGACCCCTCCATTCCAAAATACTTACATAAATATTTTCTTCGCCTTCTGAAAATGTTTTCTTAATTTAAAACATGGATGTCATCGTGATCCGAGTGCCTTTAAGCGGCTGAGTAAGTGAAAGACAACAGAAATGATTAAACCTTTTCCTGAAAATTATAGCAACGCACTAAGTAAATGAGTTTTAGTGCATTGCTTTGCATTTGCTTTTTTTTTGCCCTCTGTTCTTCTGGATAGACTCATGTATCAGTGAAAAATGGAAAAATAAAACCCTGGAAAAACAGTTATTCCTGTCCAAGGTGTTAGGCATTTTTGCATAGTGACCGCAGCCTCCCACGCAGTGGCAGAATCACTGTGAGGTAAAATGACAGTTTCGTGGAGTTGGCTGCGAGGGCCAGTTTGCCTTTCACACTTAAGTCTTCAGAACGCCTTTAACGCATATACCGCAAATTGAAGGACCTAGACTCAAATCGAGAGCAAGAAATTAAAAATGAATGCTGTTACATCAACTTGTAAATAAGAGATAATAAAAGGGGAAAAAGTTTATGAGGGCTGCCTTACGGATGATTTTAAACCTAAAACTTGCGTCTTAATTTTAACCTAGCAGTGTAGGTCTTTCCACTGAGAAAAAACATAGGTTACACAAGACATTATTTACTCAGCAGACACAACAGCTGTGGAAGACTGATTGCCATCTGCGACATGTGTATAAAATTACCACATGTGTGTATACACATGTACGGAATGATCACAGGAAAATTTGAAACAGAAATAACTTATTATATGAGGCTTTCTCATCCAAGACTCTGCTCTCAAATCTTGGTCGATTTTTTAAAACTGGAGCTAGTTTGCAGCGCTCAGCTCTTTCCTGGTCTCAGTTGTAATCGGCTCTTCCGAGCTTCTGGTGCTGGGTGGATCCGTTTCCACCACCTGTGCTGTGGCCTTCGTCGTGAGCTTTCGTGAGCCTGTGCGTGCCCTCTGTCCGAGGGAATTAACGACGCCCACCTCCCAGGGTTGGTGAGGTGACAAAGGATATGACATAGGGCAGTGCCAGTGGCATCCAATAGGCTTTTATAATACAGATTTTTCAGATATTTTTAACCTGCCCAGTATAAATACATAATTTAT
>NW_011889053.1:838693-841120 GCF_000151845.1 Pteropus vampyrus | reverse complement strand
TGAAGGTTAAGGAAATCTGCAAAGGTCAACTTTGGTTAAATACTTAGAAAATTCATTTTGCTTCTAAGGCACTATTTCTCCATGGCTCCATCTGCTCCTATATTCTAAAAACCCCAACTCCAAGAGGACCAGGGCCGTCAAAAGGAGCGTAATCTGAAAGGCGGCTCTTCCAGCAAACGGTCAAGGGCAGATCTTTCACGTGGTGACCTCAGAGGTCGGCCCATGTCACTGTACCTGTGCTGTGCTCTGCTGAGACCAGGCTGACCTTGTCCCTGTCCTCATGTGTTTTCCGTCAAACAGCCGAGGACATGGCAGGAACACATCAGAAACCGAAGGTTCTTGGTAACCTTGGGTGGAATTCCACAGAAGCGGCTTGGGGCGTTGTACAGGCCCCTCCCGATTCTCTGCCCCCACCAGCCAGTGTGTCCGGCTTCTGGAAGCCCCATGCTGCTGTCCCCACAGATTTTTAAAAGTGAGATAATGTAAAAACGGAGCTTGCTACCCATTTTAGTGACATTATTGTCTTTTACAGTTTAATTTTCAGAGTCACCCTCACTTGTCGAACATGGTGTCCGTGCTTCTGCTCTGCAGGCTTTCCCTGTAGTTCCTCATACGGCATCCAGCGTTGCAACTGCAGGTGGCTGTCCCACCCCAGCCCCGCTGGGCCTGCCGGGTGCCTTGCTGGGCAGCTCTCCTTCCTGGGACAAGTGTCTTCTTGGTACCTTGTCCCATGCTGTCCCGTGTCTGGAGTAACTTCCCCACACACAAGTCACCTCCCCTTTCCACCATCCTGTGCTCCATGCTAGGCCTGCCAGCCAAGGACCCGCCTCGATGAGGCAAGCACGTGTGGACTCACCATTCTTTGACCTCTGTCCTTTACAGACTCTTTCTGGAAAGGGTCATGCCTTTTAGCTTAGCCAAAAGCTAAGAGTCTGACCTTAGCTTTTGATTTATTTGCCTATGAAAGAAGAATTTGCTAAATAATGGTAAAAGGAGTTCGCAAAGTATGTAACTTTCTGGGAAGGAAAAAGCCTTTCGAATTTAAATTCATTTCCAAGTGGATCCTAGAACTGTCTAAGGCAGACTTAAGTTTGGGCCGTTCAGTTATTATGGGAATTTTAGAAGCGTCTTAAAACATGACACATATTTTTGCTGAGTTGGGTATTTGCATCAATCAGTGTTGAAGTTGGTGAGTCCAGCTGCAGAGTGGTGTGGGGGAGGGGCGGCTGGCCCGCCATGCCTACAGGCTCTACTGCCTCTCCCGGAGCACTCCACTCGATAAAGGTCGGTGCATATGGGCTGCTAACAAGCGCACACACCGGCCCGCCTGAGTCCTTCCGGTCCAGCATCAGCGCTGCTCATTATGCATCCCCTCTGCCGGTCACTGATTTTTACTCCATCTTTACAGTAAGTCATAACGTTGTGTTTTTATCCTCCAGTGCCCATCTACGTGCCCTTCCTCATCGTTGGGTCTGTGTTTGTCGCCTTCATCATCTTGGGGTCACTGGTGGCGGCCTGTTGCTGCAGATGCCTCCGGCCTAAGCAGGAGCCCCAGCAGAGCCGGGCCCCGGGAGGGAACCGCCTGCTGGAGACCATCCCCATGATCCCCAGCGCCAGCACGTCCCGAGGGTCATCCTCCCGTCAGTCCAGCACAGCCGCCAGCTCCAGCTCCAGCGCCAACTCAGGGGCCCGGGCGCCCCCAACAAGGTCACAGACCAACTGTTGCTTGCCCGAGGGGACCATGAACAACGTGTATGTCAACATGCCCACGAATTTCTCTGTGCTAAACTGTCAGCAGGCCACCCAAATTGTGCCCCACCAAGGGCAGTACCTGCACCCCCCGTACGTGGGGTACGCGGTGCAGCACGACCCGGTGCCGATGACTCCCGTGCCCCCGTTCATGGATGGCCTGCAGCCGGGCTACAGGCAGATCCAGGCGCCCTTCTCCCACACTAACAATGAACAGAAGATGTACCCAGCTGTGACTGTGTAACTCACGGTGCTAGCCAGGTCCCTATATGAGGCCGAGGAAAACCGGGCTGTGGTGGACTTGGCAGGGATTTTCAGAGTGTGCACGCCGCTGCTGTTCACGGCATGAATCTTTTCGATGGCTTCATTTTCTTCCAGTGCATGCATGACTTATGATGGGAAGAGCATCACTCGGAGATGCCTGCGTTGTTAACCCCTGTTTGACAAATGCTTGGACCCTTAAGTGCCCTTGAGGTACGGCTGTCGAAAGAATTTTGTAAACGGTTAGATCAAGCGTTTTAATTATGTCATTATTATTATTATTCCTTTTTTGTTGTTTTTTTTTTTTTTACTGTACCATGTCAGAGTACCTGTTTCTTCCCATTTACCTGGGTAAGTTTTTTATAAGCATCGAAAGTTTAGGGGAAGATGTAAAAAACACAATTATTATAAAAAGAA
>NW_011889053.1:830701-832643 GCF_000151845.1 Pteropus vampyrus | reverse complement strand
CAAATTGAAGGACCTAGACTCAAATCGAGAGCAAGAAATTAAAAATGAATGCTGTTACATCAACTTGTAAATAAGAGATAATAAAAGGGGAAAAAGTTTATGAGGGCTGCCTTACGGATGATTTTAAACCTAAAACTTGCGTCTTAATTTTAACCTAGCAGTGTAGGTCTTTCCACTGAGAAAAAACATAGGTTACACAAGACGTTATTTACTCAGCAGACACAACAGCTGTGGAAGACTGATTGCCATCTGCGACATGTGTATAAAATTACCACATGTGTGTATACACATGTACGGAATGATCACAGGAAAATTTGAAACAGAAATAACTTATTATATGAGGCTTCCTCATCCAAGACTCTGCTCTCAAATCTTGGTCGATTTTTTAAAACTGGAGCTAGTTTGCAGCGCTCAGCTCTTTCCTGGTCTCAGTTGTAATCGGCTCTTCCGAGCTTCTGGTGCTGGGTGGATCCGTTTCCACCACCTGTGCTGTGGCCTTCGCCGTGAGCTTTCGTGAGCCTGTGCGTGCCCTCTGTCCGAGGGAATTAACGACGCCCACCTCCCAGGGTTGGTGAGGTGACAAAGGATATGACATAGGGCAGTGCCAGTGGCATCCAATAGGCTTTTATAATACAGATTTTTCAGATATTTTTAACCTGCCCAGTATAAATACATAATTTATGTTGACAAAATATGTCAACTATATGTAGCTCCTTATAACAGAATTAGCTTAGGAGAGACTCCTTATTTTTGTTTTAATTACTAATTAGTTTTACCTGGGATGGACTACATTTCTTGTGTTTTAGGTTTGTCTAAAATAGTTGTACAGAATTGGCTTTCACTGACCCTCGGGTCAGTACCAAGTGGCCTGTCTCGTTTCTCTGTACCGTGGCTTTGTAAAGTCACAGTTTTTCTCTCTAGTCTGCCATTCAGCACCTCTCTGGACCAACTGGGCTCAGTCGGAGACAAAGACTGAGTCATTTTCTTTTAATTTTCTACTGACTTTTCACACACAGTCGAGCACACAAGTCTTAAATGAACAGCTCTTTAAACTGTTGCCCAGATGAAGAGCGAGAAAGAATCCTATCCACATCCTGTTCAGATGCCTGTCGCCATAGATTAGTTTTGCCTGGTTTTGAACTTCACAGAAATGGAATCACACACTACGCTTTTGTGACTGGCTTCTTTCACTCAGCGTTACAACTAATGTAGAATGGAGCAATAGTTTGTTCCTTTTCACGGCTGTATAGTATTCCATCGCATGAATGTGTCATAATTATTTATCTACTCTATCGTTGATGGACATTTGGTTTATTTTCGGTTTGGGGCTGTTACGAATAACACAGTTGGCCACGTGTTCAAACATGTGTTTTGGTGAACATAACCACTCAGTTCTTTTGGGTAGAATTCTAGGAGTATCATAGGGATATGTATATTTATGTCAGTAGAAACAGCCATTGTCACACCAGTTATTTTTAACAGAGAGAACTTGTATAAGGACTCGGTTAAACACGTATTAGGAAACTGGAACCCCGAAAGGGCACGCTGGGGCAACAGAGACAGTGACTGCCCAAAGCAGTCACCACCCCCAGGGCCAAAGGGACAAAGGGAGAAAGTGGGGGGCAGGTGGGTATTAGAATCTAGAAGCTTGAAGGAAAAGCCCTGTCTTGCTCAGAGAGGGGGCACCTGCTAACTGGTGCCCCCAGGGGACACAATGAGCCTCATTCTGGGGAATGCCAAAGAATTTTAAAGAAGCCGGGAACTGGTACCAACTGCTGTGACTTTGGAAGTGAGTAACTGGCTTGGATGACTTTCCTTGTCTTTCTGTGTATGTCGCAAACATATGAATCTACTTATTACAACTGTGCATAAAGTCAGTGATTGAACCTAAAGCAGCTCATACATCCCATTTTGTTGCAAAAATAAAAATGAAAAGCTCCAT
>NW_011889053.1:828362-830651 GCF_000151845.1 Pteropus vampyrus | reverse complement strand
GCGGCCTGTTGCTGCAGATGCCTCCGGCCTAAGCAGGAGCCCCAGCAGAGCCGGGCCCCGGGAGGGAACCGCCTGCTGGAGACCATCCCCATGATCCCCAGCGCCAGCACGTCCCGAGGGTCATCCTCCCGTCAGTCCAGCACAGCCGCCAGCTCCAGCTCCAGCGCCAACTCAGGGGCCCGGGCGCCCCCAACAAGGTCACAGACCAACTGTTGCTTGCCCGAGGGGACCATGAACAACGTGTATGTCAACATGCCCACGAATTTCTCTGTGCTAAACTGTCAGCAGGCCACCCAAATTGTGCCCCACCAAGGGCAGTACCTGCACCCCCCGTACGTGGGGTACGCGGTGCAGCACGACCCGGTGCCGATGACTCCCGTGCCCCCGTTCATGGATGGCCTGCAGCCGGGCTACAGGCAGATCCAGGCGCCCTTCCCCCACACTAACAATGAACAGAAGATGTACCCAGCTGTGACTGTGTAACTCACGGTGCTAGCCAGGTCCCTATATGAGGCCGAGGAAAACCGGGCTGTGGTGGACTTGGCAGGGATTTTCAGAGTGTGCACGCCGCTGCTGTTCACGGCATGAATCTTTTCGATGGCTTCATTTTCTTCCAGTGCATGCATGACTTATGATGGGAAGAGCATCACTCGGAGATGCCTGCGTTGTTAACCGCTGTTTGACAAATGCTTGGACCCTTAAGTGCCCTTGAGGTACGGCTGTCGAAAGAATTTTGTAAACGGATAGATCAAGCGTTTTAATTATGTCATTATTATTATTATTCCTTTTTTGTTGTTTTTTTTTTTTTTACTGTACCATGTCAGAGTACCTGTTTCTTCCCATTTACCTGGGTAAGTTTTTTATAAGCATCGAAAGTTTAGGGGAAGATGTAAAAAACACAATTATTATAAAAAGAAATCCAGTTTGAACTCTGTGAGATTAGTCATTGATCTCAGTGTTTCACAGGCACATCTTAATTTCATTGTAAAAAGATATATATATTTTGTCTATTTTTGTGCCTTTTTTGGTCTATTTTGTGCTTTTTTACCTTGTGTAGAGATCTTATTACAAAGTGATTTTCTACGTTAAAAAGAGACTGGAAGAAATTGTATAGTTAACTAATGACATTTCAGAACTCTGGGATTTTTCTCATCTTGAAGTAGTGGGTGGTGTAGTAATAAAATCCTCCATTCCCTTCTTGATCGTACGATCTAATTTTCCAACTTTACAATGACATCTGAGAAGAAGTAATTAGATGTTTTTTGTATTGAAATCATGGACTATCACTTGCTACTTCTCCAAGTTACGTTGACTTTTGCCTCGCGTGTGGCTTGGCGTTTCTTCCTCTTTGGTTGTCAGATCCCCATGTCTATGCTGTACCAAGTACAGATGACGACTGTTCTTATAAGCGAAGATCAGCCGAGATCTGATGACACGTTTTCTTCTTTTCCTTATAAGGATCAAAGAAACGCTTTATGAAGTTTGAGTATCACTCCTCAGCCATAATCCAAGACTTGGGATGAAATTTAAGCCACAAGTACGATTTACTTTGCAGATCATAAGGCTTTTTATACTCTTCGTTATCAAAATGGCTTATTTTTCATGCAATCGGGAGTATTAAGTCAAGAGAAAAGCTTTTCAAAGACATATTGCCTTTCTTTCCCCACAGTTAGTTTTTGTTTTCCTTACTCTCTTATTCTTCAGCAAGCACTATATTCATTACCGGTGTTCTGAGTTATGAAATTCAAGTGAATTTATTTGTGTATTGTTTACTTATAAGAAATAAGTTTATGTGCAAGTAAATTTCCAACTGCTAGCAAAAACTGAGATTTGTTGTTAAGCAAAACGTTATAAGGTTGGTCTTTTACATATTTATGTCAATATCTATAGGCTGTCTATCTTCTATCTATCTACCCTATCTACCATTTATCTGCCTATCTGTCATCTGTCTACCTGTCATCTAGCTCATGACTGGATAATGTCAAACTATTGTTGGCAATTGGTATCAACAAAGATACTCATTTTTTTTTTTAATTACCAAAGGCAGGGGAAAATCATTTTACTTATTAATAAATATTTTATGGTATGAATTCCTAGGGGAGTCGAAGTTTTTTTCATTTTCGTTCTAGATGATCTGTTAAACTTATTAATAGAATACAATTACTCAAAGTTATAAATACTGCTTTCTAGAACCAAGAACCTACTTTTAAAAGTAGTTAGTACCTGGGAAGTTTATATGTGTGTTCTGTGAGTCAGTGAGTGTTATTTTACATATTCCATGGGGAATGT
>NW_011889053.1:827471-828312 GCF_000151845.1 Pteropus vampyrus | reverse complement strand
CTGGTGCCTCCAGGGGATACAATGAGCCTCATTCTGGGGAATGCCAAAGAATTTTAAAGAAGCCGGGAACTGGTACCAACTGCTGTGACTTTGGAAGTGAGTAACTGGCTTGGATGACTTTCCTTGTCTTTCTGTGTATGTTGCAAACATATGAATCTACTTATTACAACTGTGCATAAAGTCAGTGATTGAACCTAAAGCAGCTCATACATCCCATTTTGTTGCAAAAATAAAAATGAAAAGCTCCATTGGAGTTGAGTTTAACAGCGTTCTCTCGGCGTTCTCATCGGTGGGGACCCGGCGGGCATCCTTTGAGAGGGTATTCCTCGCGGTAAAGCACAGACTTTGGAGGAGACAAGAGTTGGATTCGAATCTCTCTGCCGTCCCTGACATGCGACAATCCCGGAGACCTTTCGGAGCTTCAGTGGGTTCCAGTGGGACTCACGGTCACATCTACTCACAGGACAGTTGGGCAGATGAAGTGATCTAAGATGACAGTGCCTGTCACCACAGCCTTCTCTTAATAGGGTGCCGCTTCTGTCGACTACTCTCCAGGGACTCTGCTTTTCTGTAAGTCGCAGGTTTTTTCAATTAAATTTTAAACCATCTTTAAAACCACACCTAGCCACGTAGGATTGGGATCTTTTCTTTGTTGCTGTTTTCGTGTCATCCGATAATCCTCCGAAATCAGGGTATAGGAGCTGGAAGCTGTGGAGGTTGGGGCTGGGATGGCGCTGCTTTCTGCTCCTCTGGCATAATTTTTTTTGTTCTCCATTCCCGTAGCACTTGCTTGCACCCTATGTCACACTGTCTGGTACCAAATTTAACAGTGTACAAGTCC
>NW_011889053.1:826817-827421 GCF_000151845.1 Pteropus vampyrus | reverse complement strand
AAGAACCTACTTTTAAAAGTAGTTAGTACCTGGGAAGTTTATATGTGTGTTCTGTGAGTCAGTGAGTGTTATTTTACATATTCCATGGGGAATGTTGACAACAGAAAAAGGGACAGTTCTTTTGGGATCATTATATGATCAGGCTACATCATCTTTGATGGAGGATTCTGGCTTATCTAAGGAAGTAAAATTCCTAGAAGCCCGGAAGTGAAAGGGACCTTAGGGAGCACCCCAGCGTAGTCACTGGCAAATGATTTTTTCAGCAGAGAGCCGGACAGTGAGTATTTTAGACTTTGCAGGCCTTATGGTCTCCAGCAACTAACTCAGCTCGGCCACTGTGGCACAAAAAGCAGCCATGACCAAACGAACTTGGCTGGGGTCCAGTGAAACCTTACTGATGCCACGATTATTACATCACAAAAATCCTGCTTTTGTTTTGTTTTGTTTTGTTTTTTTTTTCAATTTCAAATGTAAAAACCATTCTAAACTCTAGGGCTTTCAAAAACAGTCAGTGGGCCCAATTCACCATTGGGCCATACATAGTTCAGTAATCCCTCTACAGGTGTTTCTGTGACATCATGGACAGCCTCTTATCAACATACGG
>NW_011889053.1:826163-826767 GCF_000151845.1 Pteropus vampyrus | reverse complement strand
CCTCTGGCATAATTTTTTTTGTTCTCCATTCCCGTAGCACTTGCTTGCACCCTATGTCACACTGTCTGGTACCAAATTTAACAGTGTACAAGTCCTTTAGGTGGTAAGTTCCTTGAGGAAAGAAACCCAAGACTTCTTCATGGCTAAACGACTCCTTAGCACCTCGTACAATGCCTGTGTACACCATGCATGTGGTTAATAGTTGCAGATGGAGAAAAAAATCTTTGGACATAGAGATTTTAAGTATGTCAAAACAAATTTAATATGAGGTATCCTTAGGCCAAGGCAATGCCATATTTATTTAAATGTAGTATCTATTATAACTAGGCATTATGTAGACTGGCACACAGATTTTTCTGATTACAGAAATTTTTAAATAGTTGTTCGGTTAATACCTGCAATAGAAAAATAGTCCTATTTGCTTTATTCTTGGCTCCTTCTCATGGTACCCTTAGCGAGGATGATATTTGCTGCTTCTGTTTAGATTCTAGTCACAGGTTGACTCAGAATACTTGGTCCAACAGAACTCATGAGAGTGGCAAATTCTGAACCCACCAGAGCCATCTTAAAACAATTTCTCCTAATAAAAAATTGGGAGGCTAAG
>NW_011889053.1:824822-826113 GCF_000151845.1 Pteropus vampyrus | reverse complement strand
TTTTGTTTTTTTTTTCAATTTCAAATGTAAAAACCATTCTAAACTCTAGGGCTTTCAAAAACAGTCAGTGGGCCCAATTCACCATTGGGCCATACATAGTTCAGTAATCCCTCTACAGGTGTTTCTGTGACATCATGGACAGCCTCTTATCAACATACGGGGATGGAGGGTGTTTATGTAAGAGAGTGCTTGCTTCGCTTACATAAGGTCATCTAACTTTTCCTTTTTTTCTATGTGGTAATTAAATCTCATGATTAAAGCCAAAGTGCCCTTTAATAAATGATGAGATTTTCACTAAGTCCTGTTTGGTCTTTCTAAAAATACCATCGGAAGCACCCTCATATCTTTGCGATTTTGGTAAAAACTAAGGAAACTTAGCTGCCAAGTAAAAAAGTTCAGTTACCCGGTTAAGTACACCTTCCTTATTGTCACGAAGTCAGAATCTATAAGGTATAATTTACGCGCAGTAGAAATATTTTAAAGTCTTGGAGAAAAAAAGGAGCAGCTACAGTTGAAAAAATAGTTTCCTGCTGACATGTTCTTCTGTATCTAAACCTTCAGATGGGTTCAGGACGGTTCTAGGGGAATTCTGTATCCCCATGCGTAGGAGGGAGAGTCAGACCCTTTTACTGCAGGCAAGAAACGAAGCAGCTTTTTATGTCCATGTAAGAGCCCGGAAACCATGCATTTCCTCTCATTTCCACTGCAGCTGAGAAGGTTAAAATTTAACAACACCAACATTCAAAGTGGCCTTAAGACAAACGCATTTGGGTTTAGCATATTTACTTTGCAAATACTCACCTTCCACTTCTGATCACATTCCTAGATGCTTGACTAATGAAAGAAATACTTCATCTGTGAAGTTGACCTTGAGCTCATTTTTTCAAGAAATCGACACAGTTTTATTTCGTGACTTCGGCGATGGATGTTTTCTCCTTGTGGTATTACAAATTGGGATTTAAGCTTCTTTCAGAAGCATTCCCTTAGGAGGAAACCGTGAGGTTTAGAATGGAGTTGGCAGGGAAAGTCAGGGCAGATGTTTGCAAATGGACAGGACAGAAGAGAATTTTTTTTCTCTTAATTAAAAAAAAAATTGATTAAATTAATTGGGGTGACCTTAGTTAATACAATTATAGAGGTTTCAAGTGTATCATTCTATAATACATCATCCGTGTATTGCACTGTGTGCTCACCACCCAAGGTCAAGTTTCCTTCCGTTGCATGCACTTGGCCCCCTTTTCCTCCGGGAAACACCATACTGTTGTGTCTATGAGTTTTTGTCTGATTTGTT
>NW_011889053.1:823768-824772 GCF_000151845.1 Pteropus vampyrus | reverse complement strand
TACTTGGTCCAACAGAACTCATGAGAGTGGCAAATTCTGAACCCACCAGAGCCATCTTAAAACAATTTCTCCTAATAAAAAATTGGGAGGCTAAGAGTGATCTGGAGTGGATTTTTTTGTCTCGCTTTTATTATTAATGAATCTTCATTTTCTTTTTTTTAAACAAGCACGGCAGTTCTGTATTAGTTTTAGTCTTAAGAAATTTTATATCTAATGAAATATGTATTGACACAGCAAGACTCCCTGTTGACTATCTAAGGATCAATGTTCATGCAGCTATCACTTATTGAGAAGTATTGGAACCTCGTTTGATTCTGTGACTTCTCTTTTTCACGATATGGTGATAAGAAAAAAAAAAACTGTGCTTGACAAATGGTATTTTAGTTCAAATTCATCTCTACGATGAATGTGAATTGGCTGCATTAGAATCTCAGGACTACAATTCACTTTGGAGTATATGACATTCGGTGGCGTTCGAGTGCATGTCGGTGGCCTTGATTTGCTGTGAGTGGAATGCAGAGCGAAGTACCCCATTCGGACATCGTCCTGCTTCATGCATTGCCAGTTTAGTAGCCCAGAGCCCCTCAATAAATTTAATAGGGTAAGAGTCAGGTCTGCGTTTGGTTGCATCTTATCAACAGCGAAGCGGCTGCAAAACCTTTAAGCAATTTAATATTGACGGTCACCATCATTGATCGCTGCACTGGTGAAATACTTTATGACTTAACTTTATAAGATATTTTCACATCAAGGGCTCTGGATGAGACTTTGTCCTTTTCCCTAAAGGTCTCTGAATCCCCAGAGGGTCATCTTGTCTCCACACTACCTTGGTGGCTTGTACACACTTCGCTTACCATATTGTCGTAAAATAAAAACGGCCACAAATTCTTGGAAAGCCCTTCTATGGAGAGGTGGGGCGTCAGTCCCCTCACCCCGGATCTGGGTAGGTTCTGTGGCTTCTGTACCCATAGAATGTTAGAAAGTGATGCTGAGCCTGATTCCAG
>NW_011889053.1:816332-823718 GCF_000151845.1 Pteropus vampyrus | reverse complement strand
CCAGTTTAGTAGCCCAGAGCCCCTCAATAAATTTAATAGGGTAAGAGTCAGGTCTGCGTTTGGTTGCATCTTATCAACAGCGAAGCGGCTGCAAAACCTTTAAGCAATTTAATACTGACGGTCACCATCGTTGATCGCTGCACTGGTGAAATACTTTATGACTTAACTTTATAAGATATTTTCACATCAAGGGCTCTGGATGAGACCTTGTCCTTTTCCCTAAAGGTCTCTGAATCCCCAGAGGGTCATCTTGTCTCCACAGTACCTTGGTGGCTTGTACACACTTCGCTTACCATATTGTCGTAAAATAAAAACGGCCACAAATTCTTGGAAAGCCCTTCTATGGAGAGGTGGGGCGTCAGTCCCCTCACCCCGGATCTGGGTGGGTTCTGTGGCTTCTGTACCCATAGAATGTTAGAAAGTGATGCTGAGCCTGATTCCAGCCCTGGGCCTCAAAGCCTGGCAGCTTCTACTTCTTGCCTCTTGGAGCACTCACTCTGCGTACCTGGAGCTGCCACGGAAGGAGTGTGAGTGCCTGAGGGCGCTGTGTGGAGAGATGCCACATGTGGATGCCATGCACTCCTGGACGACAGGAAGATGCGGAGGTGCCCAGGTGTCCCTGACAGGTCGTCCCAGTTGAGGTCCTGATGTCATGGAGCAGAGACGAATCATTCCTGTTGCTCCCTGCCCAAACTGTACATTTACGAGCAAAAGAAATAATTGTTGTTCTTTTTTTATTGCGGTAAAATGTACATAACATAAAATTTACCATTTTAACTATTTTTAAGTGTATGGTTCCATGGCATTAATTGCATTCATTCACATTGTTGTAAACCATCACCACCATCCAGCTCTAGGATTTTTCATCTTTCCAAACTCTAACTCTCTACCCATTAAACAGTAACTCCCTGTACCCCCTTCATCCGGCCCCCGGAAACCACCATTCTACTTTGTGTCTCTATGAATCTGCCTATTCTAGGTACGTCAATATCAACAGAATCATGCGCTATCTGTCCTTTTGTGTCTAGCTTATTTCACTTAGCATAATGTCTTCACGTTTCATCCCTGTTGTAGAATGTATCAGAATTTCCTTCCTTTTTAAGGCTAAATAATATTCCATTGTATGGATAGACCGACCACATTTTGTTTATCCATTCATCCCTTGCCGGAAACTTGGGTTGCTTTCACCCCTTGGCTATTGTGAATAATGCATCTGTGAACAGGGATGTGTACATATCCCTTTGAGTCCCAGCTTTACATTCTTTATACCCAGAAGTGAAATCGCTGGATCATATTGTAAGTCTATGTTTAAGGTTTTGAGGAAACTTGTTATTATTTTAAGCCACTAAGTTTTGAGGTGGTTGGTTACATACCAACAGGTAACATGCTGTTTATTTACACGTCTGTCTTCCTTACTGGGCTGAGTTCTTCGGATGCTTTATCTTTGTGCATCATTAGCACATAGCAGCGTGCCTGCTACCTAGTTCTGGAATTAGTGAATGGAGATTCTCGCTACCGGATGTGACTTTAAAAATACTTTTCGACCTGAATGGCAGTCACACTGACCAGGCATAACGGACAAGCGCATCGGATGGCCAAGAGTCCTGCCTGGCAGGCATCACCTCTTAGGTGCTGGGCTGTGGAAAAGGTCCAGAGGTGGTGATGGTGTGATTTCTCGCCTGCCCCTTCACTAGTGGATGCAGCCCTGGTCACCATACCTGTTGGGAGGTAGGGAAGGTGTCGTCTCAATGTTGTAGGTAAACAAGTTGAGGTGCAGAGGAATTAAATAACTTCTGCAAGGTCATGAGCTGGTAACCGGCCAAGTTTCTGCAGCTGAGTGCTTGATTCTGAGTTCACGTTCGCCCCATCACACAAGCTGCGCTGTGCACATGTGGTAACATGGGCCTTATTTGTGGGGAAGTTTATCGTCTTCTCAAAGAGACAGGCTAACGCATGTAAAATGCATTGTCTAAGTAAGGGCAGGCCTGGGGTGCCCAGATGCTGCGGGGTGTAGAGACGGGACAACCACTGACTGAGAAGCGTTGCTGGCGGAGGTTGACTGGAACCAAGCTTCTAAGGACAGGAAGGGATCAGTGAGAAGCCATCAGCGAGAAGAAGGGAGAGTCAGCAGAGAGACTCGGCGGGGAGGAAAGACTGAGGCGTTGAGACCCACCGCGTCCGGCTGAGGAAGAGGGTCTCTTTGGTGAGCAGAGACACCTCCCCCCCCCATTAGGTGGGAAAGAAAAGAGGATGTTGTCTTCCTCCCCTGTCACTTATTTACGTGGCCAATAGGGCAAATCGAGTCATGGAGAAGTTTTAAGAGGTCGTCTCACAAGAGAAGGACAGTGGCATTTGTCGAGTAAGACTTGACCATCCACTGGGAGCTGGTGGTCTAGCCCTGGGGTCAGGCCATCTGCTGCGGACTGAATGTTCGTGTCCCTACCCTCGCATTCACATGTTGAAATCTTAACCCCCGATGTGACGGTGTCAGGACGTGGGCCTTTGGGAGGTGAGTGGGTCATGAGGGTGAGCCCCCCACGAATGGGACGAGCGCCCTGATAACAGAGACCTTAGAGAGATTCCCCAGGCCCTTCCACCATGTGAGGACACAGTGAGGGGACATCTGGCTGTGAACCAGGAAGCGGGCTCATGCCAGACACTGAATCTGCCTCTCGGACTTCCAACCTCAAGAACTAAATGTTCGCTGTTCATAAGCCGCTCAGTCTATGTCCTTTGGTTACAGCAGCCCAAGCTGACAGAGAGGCCATATATGCTGCACATGGTATCAGATTATATATCCTTTTGTTGAGTGTCTGTCTCTCTGGAACATAAGCTCCATGGGGCTGGGGACCCTGGTTCACCACTGTGTCTCCAGCGACTGGAAGGCAGCTTGTAGTCCAAAGATCAGCAAGGAAGAGTGTCCCGGGAGTGGCCCTCCCAGCTGAAGCTGCTTGGGATGGGTGGGGTTCAAGATCATTAGCAGACCTTGCTTGATGTGGCACAGGAGCACACAAACTGCAAGGCCCAGTGCTTCCCCACCTCTGCCTGCTGGTTGGGGCCTCTCCTGGAAGCAGGGGCCTGAGCACCCTCAGCAGAAAGGCCCTAGGTTCTTGGACAAACATCTGGCACTGCAAGGGCCCCTTAGCACACACCATTGCCGGAAGCGGATTTTCTCCTATCTCCAAAAAAAAAGAAATGGGTCTCAGCCCTTACTTACCTCCCAAGGCATCGTCGGAGCTGCTTTGCTGGATTCTCGAGGTTGAGAAGAATGTTTTTCTTTCGTATTCACAAACATTTGTGTCAACTTTACTCTCTCCCACAGAACCATTATGTGTGTGTGCACTTACGCACGCACGCACAACTGCGAAGGCATCCTGCACGTCTGAATGGGTCTCCCTCTTGCCCCGGGGCAGGTGGCTTTGAGAAGTCCCCTCGTCTTCTTGCTCCATAGCATCTCCCATCAGCAGTAGGCTGATGAGAGCTTTTCACCAAATAAACTGAAAAGTAGGGTTCCATTAAAACATTTGCCAGCTAAAATATTAAATCAATTGTTAGGAGATAGTTTCTGCAACAGACGGATAAGGGTCGCCCCGCCCCCACTCTCCCCACTCCCATCCAATTTTAAAGG
Source organism: Pteropus vampyrus (assembly GCF_000151845.1). NCBI lineage: Eukaryota > Metazoa > Chordata > Mammalia > Chiroptera > Pteropodidae > Pteropus > Pteropus vampyrus. The sequence continues at coordinate 820,090 of NW_011889053.1, read as the reverse complement.
TAATACTGAAACAAATTCAAGGGCTTTTTCTCAGACAGTCTTTGTAGGTAATTTGCAGGTAGCTTCTCTTAAGGACAGCAAGAAGGGGAAAAAGTGACTGTAACAGCTTCGTCTGTGGCTGAAGGGCTATTCTATTTCAGCTCACAGCAGCTATCCACACCTTCCACGCAGGGCCACTTGGGAAGCAATGGTGACAACCGCCCCTCCCTTCCCCTAGCCACGGGCAAGACGTGTGCGGTCAGAAGAACTTTAAATCAAACGGAATTGGATGTATGCACAACCACCATCTTGAAAGTTGGGGGGAAATCAGGAAGCGTTTCTTGGCAATTAATTTAGAGCGTTTCGAAGAAAAACACGTGTTCTTCAGAGTCGGAGAGAGAGTACAGGTAGCATTCGACTTTGTAAACAACTCAGTTGACAATGACAGGGAATCTTCTGGGACGGACCCTTCTAACTCAAGGCTCGGGGCAGGGCTGTGGCTCTAGGAGAGCCTCAGTACCCTTTCTTTCTTCAGGCACCTGTTGCTCTGGGACCCAATGCCCAGAGGCTCCGTTGTAAAAAGAGACAGACAGCTGAAGATGGAGCTTTGAGGCCCACTCTCGAGAATTCGAGATTGTTTTATTTATGTGTGGCCTGCTTAAAATAAATGAAAACTTAATGTTTGGGAGCCGGACTTTGTGTGATTTTATTTTGCCCTCCGTTGGGAAAAAATAAAGTTCCAGACTTCCACGTATAGGTCCCATTACAACAACGGCTTGACTTTTCAACAACTGCTGGAAAGTTCCCTCGCAAGAGTCAGACGTGGAACAGAATGTAGGCAGAAGACATCAGAGGCTGGGGCGGGCTCCCGTCATGCGCCGTGTCCCTTTGATATACGCTTTAATCTCTCCTATTATATACGTACCTCGCATAAACGTTTTGGAAATAAATAGCATCTGAATAATTTTTCAAAGCATCCTGAGTCTTTATCAGAGAGAAAACTACTCTAAAGAACATCACTTTAAGCGGAAACGTAGGGTCTGCAAACTGTCTTCAGCTCCTGGCCTCGCAATGGTTCAAGTTTACTCTGGTGAACGCCAGTGAAGAATGACATTTCAAACAAAATCGCTGTTGCAGCCAAGGCAGATTTTGGAGGAATGATGAAGAAATGGCGAAGGTTGGGATAGGACACTTCGCCGTTGATCGTATTAAATAATTTTCAGTTTCGCATGATAAATGATACTTTTTAAAAAGCCCAGGCCTGTGGAGAGCAGAAGGAAGTCCCTCCCTGCTTTGCTCAGAGGCCTGGCCTCCTGGCTCTACCCACGCCAGGGGTGTGGCCACCAACGTGGTGACTGTTGGCCAAATCCAGTTCGAAAGGACACAGAGGATTTGGGAGGAATCGGTCCGCTAGGGGAAACTGTAGTAAATTTGAAGTGGGCAGTTAAGAAGTTTCTGCGGTTCCAGACTCAAGCCTGTGCAGGGAACTGTCACTACAGGCTCTCTTTCCTTTCTGTCCTGCACCTCACTGCACGTGAGCGAAGCCCAGAGCTGCCCAAACGAAGCCAGGCAAGCAGGCCGTGAGCCGGGCTCCAGGCTGGTTTCTGGGGAGCGAGCTCTCGCTGTCGTGCTTCTGAGGCTGACGGTGATGTGGGGGCCCCCAGCTCCCACCTTCCCCAGGTCCAGAGTGGCTTCTGCAGTGTGAATGGTGTAGTGTGAATGTGCACCCAAGGTACACCAAAGGGGACGCTGACCTGAACACAATGCACCGTTCCTACAGGGAACAGACGGAGGGCTCCTGACGCTCTTTAAAATGACACGGGGCAGAACTCCCACTGCTCAGGTTCTGTGGCTGAGTTTACCTGACAGAAGACAGATAAGCAGGAGAAAGGCATATGAATTTAGTAGTTTTACACGTACGGGGGAAGTCTTCAGAAGGAAAACGAAGACTCTCACGAAGCCATTAGGCCCCAAAGCTTTTATGCCTCTTTACACAAAGAGAGATTGTGGTAAGTGACCAAAGGGGCTTGAGCTAGTGGCGGTCAATCGCGGGACAGCGACTAGGAAATACATGGAGGAAAGCGACGGGAGGGCGGAGTTATTTTAGTAGTTGTGTTTGTACAGGTTCATTCCGGCGTCGACCCCCAGTCTCTGCTGATAAGAAAGCTTTTTCTCTTCCTGGTGCGGGAAGGGCGCCTATCTCGGGGGAGAGGTACTGACCTGTTTTTAAGTAGAAGCGGGAGGGCAGAGAACTCTTCCTGCATCTGCTGATTCTCAATTGCCTTCGGCTCCACACGGTCAACACGGCAAAGCGGCATATTTTGGGGGGCGGCGTGTTCTCCACCCCTTCGACAACAGTGAGGCGATTTCACGCTCGACGACAGAATTCGACCTGACTGCTTACTTTTCAGTTCGCAGAGAAGCTGAGATGAACCGAAGCGGGTAAAGTAATCGTGGGAAGAAGGCCTTCTAGGTACAAGTTTTTCCTTTGCATGATCGATCGATCCAGACTCAGCCTGGCCCCTCGGACCCTCTCCTCATAAAGGGGGCTGGTCCTCCCCACGGAGCTCACGTCAATCTGCAATTCAGACTCCCCGGCACCCTCGCCGCTTTACCATGCTTGCAGACGTGGGCTGGTGAGGCAGAGCTCGCGGTCTGTACCTGCTGTCAAAACCTCTGTGTTACAGTCCCAAGTCCCTATGGCATCAACTGCTCATTAGTGGGGGGAAAAGAATTCCAAAATAAAACACGGTCCGATCATTTACCTTAACAAAAGATTTATTTGAAACAGGTTTGCACAGACATACACCAGTCAACGGGATTGATCAAAGCCACAAATCAGTACATTTCCCCAAACCTCTCAGAATACAAGTAAATGCCCTTCATTTGTATTCACTCCAGGAGGGAACCCTGCTCCACCGTAATATGCTGCTGTAACTTAACAACCAGAGGACATTAATAGGACGTGAAAATGGTAACACATCTAGAGACAGGGAATAAAAAACCCCCACGCTTCCCAGAAGTGCTCGCCGCTCTGCTGGGAGCCAATTAAACATGCCCCCACGGCCCTGCTTCTCTCTGCCTAACCAGATTAAAACCTCCTCGTCACCAACGATATTTAAGCGACGTGAGCACAGATGTGACAGCGGCCGGCAGAGCACCAGTGAAAAGAACGTGGCTTTGCTTGCAGGAGAAAGACACCACGAAGACGTTGCATTCAAGCAGCAAACCAGTGACCTGAAGAAAGCGTGACCCACGGAGGTCTGCAGACCCTGCTGCTCCGGGCTGTCCCCGTGGGAACCACCCCTGCAGCTGGCCCGGGCGCAGCTGCTTGGACGGCCCCTTCAGAGGGACGCGTGTAGGTGAGCAGCATCGCACACTCCTGGATCCAGCGATCACCGGCCTCGGCCTCGCGGGAGGGGGCGGGGGATGGGGGTGGGTGGTTAGAGCATCGGCCCTTGCGTTGGTGTTGTTACTGAAAAGCCAAAAAAATATTTCCTTGCTCGTGGATCCTGGAGGGAGAACCACAGGGTGACAGGGCGGATTTTCTCCTGCAGTTTCTGTGTCGGTGTTGGCCGATCCACCTGCGGCTGCCTGCACGCCACACTGCCAGCTCAGGCCTCCGACCGCACCCGATCCCGGTGGAAGTCGGTTCACATCCTGGCTTTTCCGCTTTCTCATCTGCGCTCAAGCCTTTGCCTGTAAAGGGCCCTCGATAAGCGCTCTTGACCCCTGCGTTTCTCGGGCAGCGTTATTTGGATAGTGCTAAATCTTCAACG
>NW_011889053.1:813772-815927 GCF_000151845.1 Pteropus vampyrus | reverse complement strand
TCCGTGGAGCATTCCGGGCCCGTTCCTTTTGGGAGTCGTTATTAATCCATCGTTATGGGGGGTCTTGGCCCTCGCCTCTACCACCCAAGGGAAGACGAACTGTCTTCCTTGCCTTCAAGATGGACAAATGGCCAGTCTGAGGCTCAGTTCTCTCCCCCAAGGCTGTCGTAAGGCCGACAACTGAACCGAGCCCAAGAAGCAGCAGCAACGAAGCCAACGGATGCATGCTCCCTCCCCCTTGTTTTTTGTTTGGTGGGGATTTTATTTTCACCGTCTCTATTGCTACCATATCTGCTAATTGAAGCATTTGCGTAACGGAAGTATTTAGTAAGTATGACGGAGGATGCCATCTTTGACTCGACCTGATAAACTCATTTCTTTGCCAAGTTATTTTTTCAGCCTCTGCTTAACCATAACCACAGTTTCCCTGTTCATATTTTTTATGGATCCCAAGAGATAAAGGCTACATTTCAAATGCCGAAGGTAAATCACTTCTTGAATTACGTCGGGACGATGACCCTGGGCAGTAATTCAAACCCTGGCTGAAATGCGTGTGGTTTTTTCACGTGTTCAAGGCGAAAGACCACCTTACCCTAGCACAGAGTTCTGCAAACATCCTCCTCTACTTAGCCTCTAAGACATAAATCCCTAGGGATAGGAATACGATAGAAAATTCTCTTCCTTATGGTTCAAAAACTGAGATAAAGGGTCATTGTTATAACAAATGGAGATGATAGATTATAGCTTTCTTTTTAAAAATTGAACCTTAAACCCTGTAATATATGTGTCCACATGCATTTTCAGACAATAGTTACCTACATTCACTTTTTTTTTCGTTAGTCACTGCTTCTTGACGAGCGATTGCTGACTGTCACTGCCAGCTCCCTGCAGCAAGACCTGAAGCTGCATCATCATCATCAGCTTCATCAACAGGGCTCCCAGCCCGGCTCTCTGAAATCCAGGTTCACGAACGTCAAAGAAACAGCATTTCTTTGCTCTAGAGCACAGGCCCCGTGTGCTGTACTGATTCAGAAAAGACCATCACACATGTGCACGTGTGTTGGGAGATGGGAAAACGTGCCACTGGTCGAGAAGCCTAGAGAGCAGACAGACACCTCAGCCACATCCCCAGATTATGTCAAAGCCTCTTCTGATCAGCAGTGAAGCTAAGCCGGCCGTGCAGAAAAGGTTGGCTTCTTCTCTCTTCTCTCCCTCCTTTTGAATGTGCATTTCCTGTGGCCGCTCTTGCCTGCCTGAGCTGGGGAGGCGCAGAACTCAGAACCGAGTGCACAGAATGCCTGGTCCCCTTCTGTGACATCAGCGGAAGGGGACATAAGCTCAAACGGGAGTCGGAGGCGCCACGCCAGACCAAGGCTGGGGCTGTCTCAGTGGATTCTGCCACTTTGGCCCAATCCAGAGGCAGGCCCTCTAGTGCTGATGGAGTGTGACCTGCCAGCCTGCATGTCACGCATCGTGCGGCAGAGCGACGAGTCCCATGTGGCATTTCCACCGAGCTGACAGGCAGAGTATGTGACTTAGTCCAGTCCACCCCGCTCCCTGGGGAGGGGTGGTGTATGACACTCTGACCTCAATTTAAAGATAGGACAAAGGACACAGCCCCTGAGTTGGCCCTGGCTAAATATTATACATCACACGTAGTGACAGCTGCTCCTCCTGGAAACCCAATTTAGTCATTTGGCTACAAAACAGCTTAATCACAGGAGAGAATGGATAGAAACGCATTACTTCTACTGTTTTCTTCTACGTGCGTTTCATTAGTCTACTTCTCAAGAGAACTCCAAAATATCCTTAAATCTCAGAAAATTATGAACTGTATTTTAACGTAAAAAGCAAAACCCCAAAAGCCCCAAACAAAAATACATGCACATACTGTAATTCACAAATCCGATTCAGGGCGTTTGAAGTTCAAGAAAGAGCGAAGTGTTTGACAACGAACTGAGATTTTTGAGTTCCCGCTTTCCCAACAGGCTTAGTTTCAAATGAAACCAAATAGTCAGGATGCCTAATGCACATTCAATTCTAATTTTCATTTCTCTTTTCATTTCTCTTTCATTTAGACCGTCGTCTTTCTGGGTGTGCAATAAAGACGTACATCTTCATTTGTTGTGTTCATTATTGGTTTTTTTTTTTTTTT
>NW_011889053.1:796603-813046 GCF_000151845.1 Pteropus vampyrus | reverse complement strand
CCGCTCGGGGTCTGGGTCCTCCACCCGGGGTCTGTGTCTTTGCTTCTGGTTTTCTCCTCTGCGGGGGTCTTCCCTTACTCCCCTCAGGGTCCTTTACTCTCCCATCGATCGATCAGAGTTTGCTCATCCTCCGGGTCTAGAGCTCCAGAGTGACAGGTGTGTTCCTTCGCTGGGGAGACGCGCTGTAAATTCATTCATTTCCGACGGCGGAAGTCCAAGAAGTGCTCTCAGCTCACTAGAGGACAAGCGTGGGTTCTCATTGGAGCCGAAGCCGAAGGTCCAGAGGTCTGGGGGCTGGGAAGTGAGCCCTGAGAGCCTGAGCAGGGCAGGGTTCCCACCACCGCCCCGATCCACAGAGGCAGATAAACATTTAGAATAGACGCGGGAGAGCTGTACTTCTTTCCCTTAGTTACGGAAGGAAAAGGCGGTGGAAGACGAGGTACCTGGATCTGCGCTAGAACGAGGCAGCGTGTGGGTTTGGGTCATTGCCCGCCAGCTGCCACGCGGTGAGCACAGCGGCCGGCCATGCAGGAGGCCTGAGGACGAGGAACCTGGACGGCGACGGGAGGACCGGGGCAGGAGGCCCCCCGGGAAGACTCTGCTGGAACACCGACTGCTTCGCCCCACTGGGGATGCGGCTGAGAGGTTCAAATAAATGTTCTCAGGCTTACCACCCAGATGCATCTTTTTATGTTTTCATGGCAATCAAGACGTTTATGCCAACTTCGTACAAACAAAATAGGAATAAAAGCAAGACCGTGGCCTGCCTCAAGTGACTTTTACATGCTGCCCGGTGGGCTTAATCTGTGAGTGAACAAACCAGGAGGTGGGTTTGTTCACTGCCCCCCTGCCCTTCCCGAGACGGTTTCTCACGCGACATAAAACTCCTTCACCTTTTCTGCCAGAACGACTCGTACTGATGTTTCAGAATCGGTGAAACATAATGTTTTTAATTTCACACCTCACAGAGCACAGTTGAATGCTTCATAACAATGTAAACAAAAGTTAGGCCAAGCACTGCAGACAATTCGAGAGCCAAAAAAAAAAAAAAAACCAAAAAAAAAAAAAAAAAAACGGCTTTCCCCGCAGGAGACACTCCAGGTCTGCGAGGGGATATGTAACTAACAAACTGGTCATCGGCTAAGGCCACAGAAACGGGTTCCCGGTGTTTCGGCTGCCGACACCAGTCTCTTCTGATGGATGTGTCAACACTGGGCGCTACGAGCCGCATCCCTTTCCCAGGGTCCGTCAGGGGACGCGACGCGTTTTCTCCCCGACGTCGGGCCCTATTCCTGCCTCGGTTCCCTTTTGGTGGTGTCATAAGCACGGACCATTTCCTCCTGAGTGACAGCTCCATGCTCTTCTTGAGAGAAGGCGTACCCGTCTGAAAGGAAGCAGGCAGGATGAGGGGTTAAGAGGGGGACTGGGGGTGAAGGGCGGGGGGCGCACGAGGTTTGGATGAAGCTGCTTTGGGGGAGACTGTGGCTGCGTTCCCACGTGCTGGCCTCATCAGCTTTGGTCTGTGGGGACCTGGGGCAGGTACGGGTGGAGCCGGGGGTTCTGGCTGCTGATGCCAGTCGGTGCCGGAGTGGGGAGGGCCCTGAGGGGTGAGCATCCGCCCATTTTAGGGGGCTGCAGCTGGGCTCAGCCCGAGAAGCGTAAACGGCGGGCCACTGGTCCACGTCTGCGCCTTCCCACTGCCAAGCAGGAGGAAAGGCAGGTGGTTCTGCTGCGGGAGTGTCCCAGTGTGCTCCAGGCTGCAGGCTGGCTGGCTGCTTTATGAAGCCCTAGACATGCCGGCTGGAAGACACGCACGGCGCCGGCCGTGAAGGCGGGCGAGGGGTGTGTGGTGAGCGGAGTGTTCCTGTGTTTAAACCGGGCTGATTTGGACTCGTAATAAGACAGTATGGCGGGTTTCTGTCTGTGTGAATGAAGAAAAAGATCATAATATAACATCAAGAGGAAGTCAGCGATCAGCCTCATGGCCACAGGAAGGCTGGTTCTTACAACTGGGTCCAATAATAATAACAACAACAATAATAGAAGCAGTTAACAATTATTAAGTGCTGTGTGTATCACACATTGTCCTATGTGCTGTGCACAAATAGCTTGTTTGTTCCTCCCGACAGCCCTATGACACATGCGACAGTAATCTTCCCATGTCACAGGTGGGGAAAGGCACGGCTTGCCCGAGGTCTCAGACCTAGTGAGTGGTGCAGCTGGGAGCCAGGCCCAGGCTCTCCTGCGTCTCCCATTTTGAAAGAGGCTTAGTTAACCCTGGTGACCTGATGTGGGGCTTTCCTTCCTCACTGGCCCTTGACACAGAGGGGACATTGACAAGACTCTTTCTCTGTTGGCTAACCCTTCTGGGTCGGGGGGAATGGAAAAGTCCCACAGCTGGATGAGACATTCTGACCAAAGACAACACGATGTAAAGCCTGGCAGCGGTGACCCAAATTGCATTTATGGCTCACCAACAGAGCTGTCAGTTCATTGTCATAGTCTTTAAAGGAGAAAAAGAAATCGTAAATCGTGCCCATGGATCGTTAATGATTTTACTCAGACATTTGGCTTAAAATGGAGTTCCTGGAGCATAAAGACGTGCAGTAGCAGTGTACAGCGTCTTCGTGGGACGGAGGAGAGAGAGAGAGACTTCAAAAGATGCTCAGGGAGACTTCTGCTCGGAGGCGCCCGTTAAGTGCAGAGCTTTGTTGCCGGGCTGGCTTCCCAGTTCTTCTGGAGAGCATGCCTTTCAGAAAACCCGTGGGCACTGGAGGGCCACCGTGGGAGGCCGGGCCGGCTGCGGAGGTGGCCTGGGGGCCGACTGAGGACACGGCTGAGGGCAGCAGGGAGCGGGCGGCAGAGAGGGCGGAACAAGCGAGCACGCTCTGCCCAGAACAGTCTCACACAGGGGACTCTTGTCTACTTGCTCCAACCCCGAGAAAACCAAACCCACAAACTCCCAAGTCCCGCCCTGTGTGGCGGCCGCAGGAAGTGGCCCCAGGCCAGTGTGTGCCCATCTAGCCGGCTGCAGAGCAGATGGGTCCCGAGCAGGTGGGCAGGAGCACTTGGAGAGGGGGCCCACTGGCCCGTTCCAGTGCTGGCCCAGTGCCCCTGAATTTCCTCGAGAAGAGGCTGAGCTTTGAGTCTATGGGGGATCAAAGGGGAAACACCTCCCGTCAACCCTGTGCCCCTCAGAGCTTGTAGGTTTTCCAGGACTTCCAAGCTGGGTCAGAGATGACTGGGGCCGAGGCGACCTTGGTTGTCTGGCTTCTGGGGGGTGGCCCCCCTCCTTCCCTCCCTGGGGGTGCTGGGCCACCAGCCTGTCCCAGCACAATTCTCTTCCGTGCAGCGTCTTCACCGCAGTCCTAGAAGCAGCGCCTGTCCTTGGGACGTTTCAAAGCAAAGCCCAGCAAAGAACTCTGCTCCTCCAGGAGCGAGGCTGAGTTCTGCTCTCGCCTCGGACAGTTTCCATTCTCCAGGGTCGCTGAACGGGAGCGTTTCTGGTACACAGCTGACGTTTTCTTTGCATCGGATGCTTCTTCACAGAAAGGACTCTGGTCCCAAGTAATGGGCACACCGTGTAAGTGACCTTCATGAGCCCTCGGGTGGCCGATGGCTACTGAGCTCTCCACCTGACGATGGTGCTCCCCACCTGCTCTCTTTCGTCTTGGCCCCGGGGCACAGGGCCTGAGGTGCTGGGGGCGACGAGGGCTGGTTCTGAGCCTCGCTTGGCGGTAACTCAGCCACAGGACGCGGGCTCTTTATGTTCTCTGGGTATTCGCGGTCTACATTTTTGTAAAACAAATGCCAGGACCAGGTGAGGTCTCGGTTCTCACAGCTCTGGTCCTCCATACGGACACCGGGGCTTGTCCTGGACAGCTGTGCCCTGGCCACAGAGCCCTGTCCTTCGTCTGGGGCTGACTGACACACGGCACCAACGGGGGACACCTCTACCTCCATGCCAGAAAAGAAAGGAGCCTGTCTCAACCACAGTCCACCTGGAATGATTGCTGCCTATGCTTTTGGTTGTTTTTTTTTTTGGGCGGGGGAGGAGTGGAGGAGGTTCGGATGGGAAGAAATAAAAGGAACTTGTTGACACATGAACATCGTTTGGGAGTGTCCTCTTGGGAAAGGCGTCTAAGCCTTTTGGAATTGTCTCCTCACAACCTGTTCCAATGCAAGAAGCAGAGTCTGGCCTTTTCTTTGTCCTGCGTTTCATTCACATCTCACCTGTGCCTACTAGAGAGCCACCTGCAGGGGTTTCTTGTGCTCGTAGCCGGTATGGCGCCCCGGCTGGTCCCTGCCTCCTGGGCACGAGGGCACTGGGGGCGGGGGTGATTACTCAGCCACTCGGTCGGTCTCCAGCAGAAGAGGCGATGAGAGAAGCTCCTGCTCCAATGGCAAATCTCCCCGTGCAGGGTGCACCGAGGTCGCTGCCGACGGCTTCTCTGGCAGGTCTCACGGGCTGTTTCTGCCATCACGTTTCCAAAAGGTTGTGCACTTGGAACCGGACTTTCTTGACCTCCACTGAGACTTAGCTAGGGTTATCCTGGGGGCGGAGGCATCCCCCCAGCTCAGATCACTCATTTGCCTTCTAGAAACTGGGTCTGGTGGGAATTAGAACCATAACAAGAAGGACCAGAACCTTCAGCTCCCCCAGTCTGCACCCCTCAGCCCGACAAAGATGCACCACCAGCTTCGGCCGGATGAACATTTAACTGCCATTGGCATCCAATGGGGAGCTCAGAGGAAGCCTCCAGCTCTTAGCATTCCCCACGTTCATGCATCTTTCCGGAAGTCCTGACAGCCAGAAGCGCTGTTGGCGGCCTGAAGAAAGCTCTCCGTGGGCTGGCTGGCCTCTTAATCCTCAGACACAGCCGGAGTCGGGGACAGAACAGGGCAGGTGGAAGGAGAGGGAAGTGTAGGTGAGTTCTCAGTTGTTTCGACTTCTCCTGGTTGAACATTTGGTAAAGTCTATAGAATCGTTGTGTTTTTTTTTTTTTTTTTTTTGAATAAAACTCCCCTTGAGTAGCATTCTTTTGACTCTGAGCTCTGATAACATCATCTTAATGAAAGTAGCAGATTCCTGCCTGGAAAAATATTCCTAACAGCAGCAGAAATGGGGAAGGCTGTGGATGGATGATAAGGGCACTAGACCGTGTAGGAACCGCTGATCTCGCTGCAAACACTGTGTGTCGGTGGCCCACGAGGAACTAGAAGTGCCCATGAGATTAGAGTTTTCGTCCAGTTTCCTGGGAAGACTGAGGCCCCAGACAGTGGAAGGACAGACCCAGCAGAGACAGGCAGGGGCCGAGACAAGCCATGCAGACCTGCTCGCAGGCCAGGAGCGTGTCTAACTGCCTGAGGGCCTTCTCTAATTGTCTGTCGATGACAGAAACATTCGACCAGGTTCTTACTACTCATTGCTGAGCATTTGTGAAACGTGGTGTGATTTCAGAAGCTTTTTAAAAGTTTCTTGTACTTACTTGTTCATTGGAATGCTTTTTTTTGTCCTTCAAAACACTGAGACTTAAGTAAAATGTTTAGTAGTTGTTTCAAGACATCCGATGACTCTCTCACAAAAGTTCTCACTTGGTCTTGATCTAGGCAGTTGACTCTTGAACAACATGGGTTTGAACTGTGCAGGTGCACTGACGTGCGAATTTTTTCAATAAATAGCATACATGTATTTTCTCTTTCTTTTTTTTATGGTTTCGTTAATAACATTTTCTTTTCCCCAGCTTGCTTTATTGTAAGAATACAGTACCTAATACGTATGACATACACGACATGTGTTGATCGGCTGTGTTATCGGTAAGGCTTCTGGTCAACAGTAGGCTTTTAGAAGGTAAGTTTTGGGGAAGTCAAAGTTACGTGCGAACCTTCGACTGCACGAGGGGTCGGCGCCCTCAGCCCCCACACTGTTCAGGGGTCAAGGGTACATGTGCTGTACGCATTCTTCCTGTGGTTACGTGGAAGCATGGGAAGAGCAGCATGGGAGGAGTGGCATGGGGAACGGTTTGCATTTCTCTGTGTCTGGTATAGAGGGGGTGCTTTACACACATCGTTGTAAAGCCTCACGATGACCGAGTAAGATTATGTCACAATTCTACTTTTTTTCAGAGGAGAAGTCGGAAGTTTAGAGAGAGATGTAAGTTTCCCAAAGTTACTCAGCTAGTGGCAGAAAACCATTTACTGGCCTCTGTTTGGCCAGGCACCTGATATATACAGCCTCGTTTAATGCTCCCAGTAACCCCAGGTAGGTTCTCATAGCACCTCCATTTTACAGATGGAGAACCAGAGAGGTCAACTTGCCTAAGACCCCAAAAAAGTGGCTCAGCCAGGACAGGGCCCCGGGCAGCTCAGCTCTGGTGGCGGGGTCTCGCTGCTTCACCCTTCAGACTTCCCCATCAAGCCTTCTGACGTGACCTGTCTCTTGGATGAGAGGCACCAGGGCCGTGACCCGGATGTCTGGGCCACGCTGGCCCACTCACCGTACAGACTTGAGCCTCTGCCAGGTGCTCCTGGGGCTGACGCCACCTACCTCCTGGGGCCGTAGGGCGTTACGGGACATGGGCATGTGAGGGCTCAGTCCCCTTTCTCCCACGTTGATGTTCCACGTGGGGCAGGGAGGGGAGGGAGGGGACAACTGAAAGGCGGCGATGTTCACCCCTTTCCTCTCTCCACTGAGAAAGGCTGGGAAGATCTGCTGACAGGCGGGGCTCAGCTGAACTGGACATAGATGCTCGATACCTGTATTATGGATACAACGGTCCTCCACTTTTCCTAAGCCGTTCCTGGCCACCAGTCATTTCGTTCTCAACCCCTCGGGAGAGGAAAGAGGGCAGGAAGTGGGGCGTGGGTTGAAGAGGTGGTCTGTGCATGTGCAAAAGGGGGCGCGTGGGCTGGAGAGACAGGCGGGGGTCACAGGAGCAGAAGCGGGGCCAACAGGGAGTCGAGTGGCTGGGCTGATAAAATGAACCTGCAACCTCCCCCTGATCTCGGTCGTCTCGTCTGCCTCTCCTGGCCCCTGTTGTTGTTTTAATTAACAGGCTAATATGAAATAAAACACAGCATACTGCTGTCTTTGGGGGAAGCAATTTAAAAGTAATATCACTTCAACGTTAGGAGAAAAAATGCTACTGAGAGGCTGATGGAAGGATCTGAACCACAGCAGGATTTGGAGTGTTAAGGGTCTTGTCATTCAGGCATGTGACTGGGTCCCAGGGAATATTCCATCGTACTTGCCTCAGGCCAGACACTTGCTTCCTCTTCTGCATGTGGCCTCCAGCTTGGCAGCTGTCCCCTCCCCAGCTGACCCTGCCCAGGCTTTAATTCCAACCCCCACTCCGGCCCCGCCCTCCCCGCCTGGTCGGCGTCGTAGCTGGCCTGGGTGGGCTGGCGGTGACACTTACGTGGGACAGTCTGCGGGAAGGACCCTCCTCGAAAGAGAGTGGGGGGCGTCTTCCTGCTCAGCCTCTTCAACAGGCGGTCCCTCTCGTTCATCCTACAGGCAAAGCAAACACTGTCAGTCTCTCGTTGACGTAGACCCATCTCAGAGGTGTGTGCTGGATGACTTCAGGTTGTAAAATAAAACAGGGAAAAAAGCTTCCCAGGTCAGGAAGAGCGCCCCGTTTCCGGGCTGCCCCCCTGCTCACAGTAGAGGCTATCTCGCACTTGGAGCTTGGCCCCTCTTCTAAAAGGCGCCCTGTTTCCCATCAGGCCTGGCTTGTACGTGATGCCCTTGAACTCCGCCTTCCCCTCCTGGAAGCTCACCACAAGTGCCCTTTGTACCCGGCGGGCCCCTGCTTCCCGGACGCTTTGGAAGAAGTGACTTGTTTCTGTGCTAAATATCTGAACAGCCTCCCCGCACCTGGAGCTGCTGTTTCTCAACCAGTGAACGATGGGTACCGGCTGCCTCCGGACCCCGCCAGCTTTTTCTGCAGCCCCCCGCCCTCTGTGCTTATTATGAACCACAGTGACAATTGAGGTGATTTTCTTGAACACACAGGATCCGGAGCCGTCCCGCCTTTCCCGCCCCGCCCGGGCAGGCCGAAGTGCTTAGCTGGCTCACCCTCAGGATGTCACTTGACTTGCCCCAAAGCAGACGTCTGGTGTAGGGGGGTGTGCCAGCGCCCTCTGTTACGGGTTGCGTGTATCCCCCCAAATTTGCATCTTGAAGTCTGAACCCCCAATACCTCAGAATGTGAGTACATTTGGAGACAGGGGTAATTACATTAAAACGAGGACTTTACTGCGACTGGTGTCCCCATGAGGAGACGGACACACGCGCCGAGGGAGGACTATGTGAGGACAAAGGGAGAAGACGGCGTCTACGAACTGAGGGATCAGATGGGCCCCAGGAGGAGCCGACCCCGCCGACACCTTGGTCTTGGACTTCCAGCCCCTGGGACTGTGACACGATAACTTTGTTTATAAGCGTCCTGCCCAAGTCTCTGCTATTTTGCTGTGGCAGCAAATACACCCCGATCTGCCGTTGGTGGGAACTTGAGAGTTGTTTTAAGAAGCTGCAGTTGCCTGTGACCCGAAGCTCCTCTCCCGGAAGTCTCAAGCCCGAGGACGTCTCCCGACCAGAGTCCACTTCACCCACCTCCCCAGGGTCATTTGAAGGAGGGGCAGGGCACAGGTTTTCCCAGTAGTTCAATGAGCCACGGTTCACCGTGGACTGGGGTGTACAGGGGAGAGTGTTTTCTGACTCTGGGTGGAAAGAATAACGTTTTAATTCATCACCAATTAGGAGCGAGCCTCAGCTGGCCAAGCCGGGCAGACGTCTCACGCTGGGGAGGAAGAACCCTTTCTCCCCCTTCACACCTGTGTTCCCTTCCCGCTCCCCCCTTTTTCTCCTGGGGCCCAAATTAATCTCCCTGGGCCCTGCTGAGCAGCTGCTCCGGGCTGCGGGCTGAGCAGGTGAACAAGGATGGGGCAGCCGGTGAGTGTCTGTCCCTCCGTGTGGCCGCTGTCCCCTCACTGTCTGTAGCTCCCTGTGCGGGCTTGGGGATGTGGGGAGTGTGACGGGGGGCCGTCCTTCCTGTCTGACCCGGCCCAGCTGTGACTCCAGCCAGGAAGGTGCCGGTGTGGCGAGGGCTGGGCTGCAGCCTGTCCGGCCTGTGTGGCTGAAGAGGGCACCCTCTCCCCTGGGACACAGGGGATGGACACAGGGCTATGCTGCCACCAGGCCCCTCCCCTGCCCTGGCCCTTCCTGGTCCAGCCAACGCTTCAGGCCCACCGGCTCCTCCTAGTGGTGGGGCTTATGAGAACTTCACCCAGCCACGCGGGTGGGAGGGGCCTTTGCAATCCCACGTCTTGGTCCCTCACTCGGCAGGTGAGGAGACTCAGCTGTGACAAGTAAAAAGGTCACTGGGCATTTTGCTGGCAGCCTCCTGACCCTGCTTCTGTGCTAGGCAGATGACCCCAATTCCCTCATGGAATGGCAGATGCTTTACTCTTTTTTTTTTTGGAATGAAATATTCCAAACACAGAGTAACAGTCAGGAACCAGGACAGCAAGAGCGCACTCACCCACTCAGCTTTAGCAAATGGTAGCACCACCCTTTGACCCCATGCTTCAGAGGGAGCCCCTCCGTCCTGCAGCCTCTCCTCCCACCTGGTGAGGAGTCCATGGGGCTAAGGAGACAGATCCACCCAGAGCCCACACTGGTCTCCCACTCTGGGTATCTGAGACCCTAGAAGTCCCTGCTCAGTGACCCCCAAGTGGGCATCCAGGGCTAACCTCACTTCCCTGCTAGCTCCATCCCCCTAAAAGCAGGCCATACAGCCAGCATCCGCACTCCGAGGCCTGTGGGAGTGGCTGAGGGGTGATTTTCTGCATGGGATGTGTGGATGTGGTGTCCGCACACTTGTGCGCACATCCCCTCCAAGTGCAGGACAGAGCTGGAGTTGGGAAGGGAGGGTGGGGTGTGTGAGACACAGCCGACCCTTCCCTGGGCTACCACTTCCTGGCTCGGACCGCCAAAGGATCTGGGAACCACAAAGCACCGCTGTCTTCATGCAGGCGTATTCATCAAGGTCAGGGCTATCTGTTAGCCTGATGCATAACTTCCACGTTCTTAGACGTGGTACGTGGTTTCCCTATGTACTTGTGTGCCAAGTCCTGCAAATGTCAGGAGTGGGCCTGGCTGTGAGAACTACTCCGGTTTTCAACAAAACGATAGAAAGTCTCAAATATAAAGTCCCGAAAATCCTCTGATTCCATTCTTCTCCTTCCCTCATAACGAAGTTAGAAATTATCTTTTGTTTGTATTTCATACTTTTGTTTTAGATATGTGCATTCACATGAATATATAATTATGTTTTAAAATATGTCTAAATGGTATCATTTGTTTTATGCTTCCGGTTCATCATATTTTTTTCTTCGCTCCTTCTTTTCTCCTTTCTTATTTTCATTGTATTGTCTACCCATGGAGAGAATGAGTTAATCTGTTTTCCTTCTAGCTGCTTTCCTAATTCTCTTTGTCTTTGGTGTTCTGCGGTTTCACTACCACACTCAGGATGACTAGGTACAGATTTGTTTTTATATCCTGCTCATTAGTCATTACAGAAATGCAGATCAAAGAGATAGCACTTAACATCCACTAGGATGGCTATAATAAACAAAAAACCAGAAAAAAAACAAAACCAGAAAACAAATGTTGGAGAGGACGTGGGGAAACTGGAACCCTAACGCACTACCGGTCGGACTGTAAAATGGTGTAGCTTCTGCTCTTCATTAAGTTAAACATGGAATTACTGTATCAGCCAGAAATTCCACTCCTAGAAATACATTCAAAATAATTGAAAACAGACTCAAACAAGTACTCGTACACGAATATCTATAGCAGCATTATTCACAGTAGCCAAAAGATGGAAACAATCCAGGTGTCTATCAACTGGTGAATGGATAAACAAAATGTTGTATGTCTACCCACTGGAACATTATGCGGCCATAAAAAGGAATGAGATACCGATATATGTCGCACATGGGTAAACCTTGACAACATTATGGTGACAGAAGCCAAACCAAAACGCCACGTGTCGTATGATTCCATTTACATGAAATGTCCAGAATAGAGGCAGAAAGAAGAGTAATGGCGGCCAGGGACAGCAGGGCAGGGAGCCGGGGGAAGAGAGTGGCCAGTGGCTGCGTGAAGCACACGACGCTTCTTGAGGAGAGGGACATGTTCCAGGGCTTGGCAGCAGTGACGCTTCCACAACACAGTGAATGTTCTAAACGCCACTGAACAATTACACTTTAAAAGGGTAAATTTTCTGTTACGTACATTTTTCTACAGTTTAAAAAATTCAATTAGAAGACAAAGAGGAGGGAAAATGGGTCCTGAATTAAGGCTCATTCCCTCCCATCACGGGAGCTGCTGGTTTTTTTCTCTGATGGTGGGGGGGATGTTGGAGTTAACGTGCTTTCTTTGATTTTGTTTTAAATCCCTGTTTAAGCAGGGTGTGTCGACTGCGATCTATGTATGAAAGGCGCATGTCAACGGACATTCACTGAAGGTGCACGTATTCTTGATGTCTCTCCGGTAATAATTATGGAACTCAATCTTACACACATCCTCCCACCGGGCTCCGTTTAGAGGCTGACTTGTTTTTGAGGAGGGGGTGTGCCCCCGTCTCAAAATCTGAGCAGTGTCAGGAAAGAGCGAGAGCTGAGGATGCTGGGGAATAAAAAACTCTTATGCCCGCATTTCAGTCGGTCGTCCCCAATGGCCAAGAAGCAGGAACGTGGAGAACATAGCAAATAACAACAAGTCTGTTTTTAAACCTTGTCAGTAGTTACAGCTGGTAGGAGTCACAGCTGACGCCTCGACAAATTAAAAAACAAATAGGTATTTTTAAAAACTTATTTTTAAATGAACTGCTAGACTGTCTTCAAAATAGAAATCTTGGAGGTTCCTCAAGGAAAAACCTAGTCCAAAGTTCTCCTTTTTTTCAGGTAAGGCCAAACATCTACCAATCTATCAGATTACTGAAATTCTAACCTATTTTTAAGGATCTCTAGAAAATGAGATCTCACGGCCTCATTGGGGAACTTATTTTTACTCACTTTAATCTAAATAGTGGGACACGAAAATCTTTTGGCTCATGTATATTCTAGAACCACTTATGTGTTTGTAGGATCAAAAACTTGACCTTAGTTAAACACACTTATGTAGCGAGGGACAATGACAAGAATAAAACAAAACAAAATAGGTTTTCCAGCCTAATATTCCAATAAGACAGGAGTTATACCCTGGGGCTAGGAGCCCATCATAAATTCTTTTCTGTTAAGTGGTAGTAAATCGTTCCCCGTTTTCCTTTTTTGCCGATCCATAAACATTTGTTTTTAAAAACTTGACTCCTCCACTGCGCCTGAGAGCTGGTGGTGACACGTCATGATACATGGTGATAGACGCATCATGGAGACCACATGAGGCTCCACAGTGGTAAAGGGAGGTGTGAAGAACTCAGAGGAAGTTCAGGAAGGCTTTAAGAATTGACGCGGAAGCTGCATCCTGACGAAGGATGATGACCCTGGATGGGAACGCAGGAGGGACAATGGATTTGGTGGGAAAGAGGATGAGCTCCGTCTCGAATGTGAGACTCAGAGTTGCCTCTGAGGAATTCAGGAGGCCGCGGGGCACTGGGGTCTAGAGAGTGCCAAGCCAGAGATGCCACTTGGGATCCCTGAGCCTGTAGAAACCCGTAGCAAGCAGGCAAGGCGAGGTGGCACTGTAAGTGGTGGCGCCTAGAAGCACTACATGTTGTCTGTGGGTTCGTTCTCTCAGACGGAGACCAAGTCTTGTACTTCCTCTGCGTTTTTCACAGTACCTGCCCTGGGCTGAGAACCGAGGACATGGTTCCATAAAATGGCACTGTGCTTTGTATTTGGGCTGTGGTTCACTCTCTTACTATTGTTATGTGTCTCCGTAACTTGATCCTGGCATTTTTTGTCTTTATATCTGTCCACGGTGCCCAGCATTGAGCTCAGGACAGGGTGGGTTGTCCAAGAGCAGCCAAACTAAATTCCTCTGTATTATTTTTTGAAAATGATGGAACAGGGACATCAGCCCAAGTCTCTTCCAGGGAAGGAAAGCCCACTCCAAACTCTTGAAGATATTGAGAACAAAAAAACCTCTGTGGTTTTTACAAAGATAGGATACTGCATTTGTTAAGAAAAGAATTCAGGTTACATGGAACAATTCAGGTTACATGGAACAATTCAAGAGCAGTCAGGCTGAGGACAGGATAGAGTCCACAATTATGTAACGCAATGCAAATTCCATCCCCAAAATAAGAGAGATAGATTCCTCTAGTTTTCCCTGGTCTCAAGTTTCCTCTGACTATCAAAACTGGGAAATGGAGGGAAGAAAGGCTGTACTACCACCGTTCTATTTTTTCTGTTCCAGACTAGGTTTTGGAAAACAGGGGTAAGCAGACCAGTTTGGGCATCGGAAGAACTCTCATTCTTTTTACTCTGGGTGATTTCCTGTCAAAAAGAAGAGTTTGGCCAAAGAGTTGTAGTGCCAAATTAGGCAATGAATGTGCCTTATTCCTCCTGCTAAATACAATTGACAAGCCAGGACACAAATATAAGAAGACTCTAAAAAAGGTGCAAAGAAGGAAGACCAGCTAGGAACCTTGAAACATGAGAAATCTGAGTTTTCTTGTGGCCTCATAGATTCCAGGCTTGGAGCTGAAGAGCCTCACAACCTGGAAATGACCACAGATGCAGACCAAAAAAAAAAATAAAAAATAAAAAAAGCTCAGAAAAAGCCTCTTTTCTCTAGCCGAAAAAGCAGAAAAGAAGTAGCCTCACAAGGCAACTCCCTTAGACCATAATCATTCTACTCTAGCCAAGCACCCCAGAAAGTACTGTGGCTCCACTCCCACCCATGCCAGCAAAGACCAAGTGGAGAGGAGGCCAGATTCTCACAAGGCTGCAGCAAGTGCCTGACATCCCTACTGGGGTGTTGATGGAGGAGCCTGGGTGGGGACCTGGGACTTTAATTCTTGCTAGCTGATGATAAAGTCTCTGGCCCCCGGTAGTGACACGTGGGGAAACTGGCCTTCCATCCCCCACTCAGTAACATAAGGAGGCATTCTGAAGAGACCTAATGAAGAATCAAGACTTCCATCCTTGCCAGGTACGAATACCCCTCCCTGCTTCCTGCCTTCTCTGCCCTCTGCAGTGTCCGTGGAGACCACATGGAGGCAGAACTCTCACCCCTACCCAGCAGGCATCAACGGGGGCCAAGTAGGAAACCTGAATAACTTCCGTCTGGCAGGAGCAAGGCTTCCGTAAAATCCAGGGTCACATAGCATAATCGTAACACCCAAATCGTCCAGGTTTCATTGAGAAACCACTAGTCATACCAAGAACCAGGTCGATCTCAAACTGAACGGTTAAAAAAAAAGTTAATCAATGGCAATATCAAGGTGACTGAGATGGTGGAATAATCTGACAAAGATTTTAAAGTGGCCATGATAAAAACGCTTCAATGAGCATTTGTGACACGCTTCAAACAAATGGGAAAAAATAGAAAGCCTTAGCAAAGGAGATCTAAAGAAGAACCAATCATAAATTTTAGAACTCAAAAATACAGTAACTGAAATAAAAAGGTCAGCAGAAGGGCTCAACAGCAGAGTGGAGGGGATGGGGGAAATAGTCAGTGAACCGGAAGACAGAACAGTAACTGTGACCCAATCCACATAACAGAGGCAAAATAGACTGAAGAAAAATTAAAAGACCTCAGGGACCTGTGGGAATATAACAGAAGATGTAATTTTCATGTCTTCAGAGTCCTACAGGGAGAAGAGAGAAAAGATGGGGCTGAAAAACCACTCAAAGAAATAAAGTCTGAAAAATCCCCAAATCTGGTGAGAGACATAAACCTACAGATTTAAGAAGCTGACTGAATTCTAAACATGGAAAAAAAAAACCCAAAGAAATCTAGGCAAAAATAGATTATAATGAAAGTTCTGAAAACTAGACAAAGAACTAAAAACTAAAAACTAAAAACAAAGAAAATATCTCAAGAGCAGCCTAAGAGAATTGATCCTTTAGCTACAGAAGAAAATCAATTCAAATGACAATGAATTTCTCATCAGAAACCATTGAGGCCAGAATTGGCACAATATTTTTCAAGTGCTGAAAGAGAAAAAACTGTCACCTCAGTGAAAATACCTTTCAGGAATAAAGCAGAAATCAAGACATTCTCAAATAAAAGGGAAACTAAGAGAATTTGTCACCATCTGAACTATCCTCCAGTAATAGCTAAAGAAAGTTGTATAAATGAAAAAAAAAATGAGAAAAGAAGGAATCTTGGAACCTCAGGAAGGAAGAAAGAACACGGTAAAGAAAAACATGAGCAAATAAAATGGGCTTTGCTTTCCTCTCAAATTTTCCAAATTATGTTTGAGAAGTGAAAGTGAAAATTATACACTATCTGATATGGTTCTAAATATACGTATTGGAAATACTTAAGACAATTATATTATAAATGGGAGTGGGTAAAGGGATGTAACGGAGGTTGGTTTTCTGTACTTCACTCAAAGTGAGAGAATGATAACATCAGTAGACTGTGATTAGTTATGTATACATAACGTAATACCTGGGACAACCCACACTATATGAATTATACTAGGAGACACACTTGAAAACACAGTAGCTCAATTAAAATGGAATTAAAAATGCTCACACAACCCATAAGAAGGAAGGAAAAGGAAACAGAAAAATGAAAGACGGGCATAACAAAAAGTTAACAAAAGATAAAATGGTAGACTTACACTCTAAGATATCATAATCATTAAATATAACTAGTCTAAACGTACCAACTAAACGACATGGACTTGCAGTGGAATAAAACCTATGACTCAATTATATACTGTCCCTAAGAAACTCACTTCAAATATAATGATGTGGGAAGACAGAAAATAAAAAGATAGAAAAAAGATATATCAAGAGAACATCAGTCAAAGGAAAGCAGGAATAGCTACATTAATATCAGATAAAATAGACTTCAGAGCAAAGGACATTACCAGAGACAGCAAAGGACATAATGTAATGACAAAAAGATCAATCTACCCAGAACATGTAGCAATCCTAAATGTCCATGCACCAAGCAACAGATAGATGAAGCAAAACCGAAAGGAGAAATAGACAAATTCACCATTATAGTTGGATCCTTCAACGTTTCTCTCTCAACAATTGATAGTACAAAGAGAAAATCAGCAAGCAAATTAAAGATATCCCAAACACCGTCAACCGAAAGGACTGAATCAACATTTTATCCAACACTCCACTCAATGACAGGAGAATACACATTCTTACCAAGTGCACAAGAAACATATACCAAGAAAGACCATATCTCGGGCCATAAAACAAAGCTCGACAAATTTAAAAGCACTGAAATCATTGAGAGTCATT
>NW_011889053.1:791313-796553 GCF_000151845.1 Pteropus vampyrus | reverse complement strand
AACAAAGCTCGACAAATTTAAAAGCACTGAAATCATTGAGAGTCATTCTCTAAACACAATGGAATCAAAGCAGAAATGAATAACAGATAATAGGAAAATCTTCGAACACTTGGGAACTAAACAACACACTTCTAAATAATCCATAGGTCAGAGAGAAAGTCTCAAGAGAAATCTAAAAAAAAAATTGAACTAAGTGAAAATAAAAATGCATCAAAATTTGTGGGACACAGTTAAACGACTGCTACGAGGGAAATTCCTAGCAGTAAATGCATACGTTAGAAAAAATGAAAAGTCCCAAATCAATAATCTAAGTTCCTATCTGAAGAAACTTAAAAAGAAGAGCAAAAGAAACAGCAAGCAAGAGGAAGGAAATAAAGATATGAGTAGAAATCAGTGGGCCGAAAACAGAAAAACAATACAGAAAATCAACGAAACCAAAAGCTTGCTATTTGAAAAAAAGATACAATTAACAGATCTTCTAGAAGATTTACAAAAAAAAAAAAAAAGGAAAAGATATAAATTGCTACCAACATTAGGAATGAAATGGGATATCATGGCAGACGCCAGAGACATCAAAAGAATAATTGGGGACTACTACAAACACTTCTATGTTCTAAATTTGACCAATTCCTTAAAAAACAAAAACTACGAAAACACACAATTCGAAATAATTTGAATATCCCTATACCTATTAAGCAAATTGAATCATAATTTAAAAATTTTCCAAAAAGAAATGTCCAGGACAAGATGGCTTCACTGCCAAATATATTTAAAGAAGACTTAACAATACTTCTATACAATCTCTTGCAGAAATTTGAAAAGGAAGAGACAGTGTGGCATTGGTTGAGGGATGGACAGAGCAATGGAATGAAACGGAACAGAACGGAACAGAATAGAATAGAACTAAGAGATAAAAACCCACCCAAATATACGCATCTAATTTTTGACAAAGGCGTAAAAGCAATTCAATTGAAGACATATACTCTTTTCAACAAACGGTGCTGGAGAAACTATGCATATATAGGCAAAAACAACATCAACAACAACAAAACCCATACAAAACCTCTAAGTCTCATACCTTATATAAACATTAATTCAACATGAATCACTTAAATGTAAACTATAAAATGATACGACTATTGAGAACAAAAAGAACAATATCTTTGAGATCTAGGACTGTGCAAAGAGTTTGTAGGCTTGACATCAAAAGCATAATCCATAAAGAAAAATGGATTAATTTGGTCTTCATCAAAATTTAAAACTCTTTTTTTTTTTTCTGAGAAAGATTCTATTAAGAGGCTGAAAAAACAAGCTACAGAGTGGGGGAAAATATTCGTCAACCACATATCCGACAAAGGTCTAAAGTCTAGAATATATAAACTTAACAGATAAAAAAAACACAAAGAATCCAATTAAAAAGGGGGCAAAAACCATGAAGCGATATTTCAGTAGAAAGAATACGCGTATGGCCAATAAGCACACGAGAAGATGCTCAACGTTATTAGCAATAAGGGAAATGCAAATTAAAACCACAATGAGTTATTACTACATAGCTATTGTAAATGCTAACATTAAAAAAAACAGTGACAAACACCAAATTGCTGGCAAGGGTGTGAAAAAGCTGGATCCCTCGTACACTGCTGGTGGGACTGCAAAATGGCATGGCCACCCTGCCAAACAGTTTGGCAATTCCTTAAAAAAAACTAAACATCCTGCAACCTTGTGACTGTACTAAAAAACAAAACCAAAACCAAAACCCAAAACCGCTGAATTATATACTTTAAGAAGGTGAAGATCATGTATTTAAATTATATCTCACAGTTTAAAAAAGTTCAGGTAAACGCATAGTCCAATTGCCAACCCGCAGAATCGTGAGCTAAATAAATGGTTATTAAAAGAAAATGGTTATTAAAAGAAAACGAAACACCTAAATATTCAATACCAGAAACCCGGCAGTTGCACTCTTGGAATTTTATATCAGGGAAATGAAGAATATATCTGCACAAAAGCCTGTAGATGAATGTCTATAAGAGCTTTATTCGTGATGGCCCCAGACTGGAAACCCAGATCTCCTTCAGCAGTGAATGGTTTACCACAGTGTGGCCCCGTCTGTACCATGAGCAAGAAAGAGGAAGAAACTCTTGATCCACGTGAGACCTGGGTGAATCTCCTGAGAATTTTGCTGAGTGAGACTAAGGTCAAGACCCAAAGGTTACACATTGTAAGATTCATTCCTAGGACATTCTTGAAATGACAAAATTCCAGAAATGGAGGACAGGTGAACGGCTGCCGGGAGCTAGAGAGAGACTGGGAAGTTGACGTCTATGAAAAGACCACATGAGGGATGCTTGTGGGGCTGGAAACGGTCTGTGTTCTCACCACACGACGGTCAAAATGTCTTATATGGCGGGAAACTGAGTCCAGGGAACATGGCGTCTCTCTGTATTATTTCTGACACAAGTGCACGTGAACTTGCAATTATCTCAAAAGAAAAAAATTTAAATTAAAAACAATCTCTCTCCATTCTTATGCCGTTCTCTTCTATTTTGTGTTTCTCCGTGGTTAGTCCTTCTCAGCAGTGCGAAGAAACATTACGTTGCTACATCGCTGAACTCCGTGAGACGGGGCGGGACACCCCACCCGCCTCCCGCAGGCACCCTAGCCGAGGGAGGGCGGCCACCGCGGGCAGAGCCGTCTGACCTCATTAGCCGAGCAGGCAAAGTCGAATGTGGATGACAGCTCCGGCGCATATGGAAACCATTACCTCATCCCGCAGCTTGCAGTGAGGTGGCGAGGCTCCCCGTACAGGGCTCCCCGGTCCCTGGGTGAGTCTGCGCAAGGTCAGGTCAGGGTCACGGGGCTGCTGGGAACAGATGACTAGCAGGGCACCTGGCTGACCCAGACAGGCCTCTGCGCAGAGCCGTGCAGGGGGCTGAGCAGCCCCAGGTGTGATGGAGTGTGCCAGGACCGGCCGAGGCACTGGGCATGTCCCCATGGGGGTATTTGGGGGAAGAACAGGACAGAATCACACTGCAGCGGCGGAGCATGACGCGAGTCAGGGAGATGCAGCTCTCCAAGCCGAGAGGCCTGTGCCAGCTCCCCGCTCAAAATCACGTGTACTAACTGCAAGACCCCGGCTTCCGGTCGGAGCCAGGTTCCCGCTACGCTTCCCCCCGCCCCCTGCTCCAGCCACGCGGTGCCCCCTGCCACACCTGGGCCGCTAAGCACTTACCACCTCAGGGTCTTTGCACTTGCGCTTGCTCTCTTCCATGGGGCTCTCCCCCTCCGTTCCCTCGCAGCAGCCTCCTCCGACCAGCTGATTGTGACACCCCCTCCTCACTCTCTAGCCCGTACCCTGTTTTGTCTTCCTTTACCCCTCTTTTCACTACACGGCTTGCGTTTGCTGTCTGTGCTCCCCGTCAGTTTTCCGAGGGTGGGGATTTTGTTTCTTGTTCACGGTTTCTCGCCCAGCCCCGAAACCAGTGCCTAGCACGCAGCAGGAGCCTCGAGAACTGCTTGTTGAAGGATTCAAGGAATGAAGAGATGAATAATAAGGGAAGGAGGGAGCAAAGTACGAAAGCAAAGACAGAGGCTGAAACGCAAGGCCACAGGGCCCCTTGTTGTCTTCCTTCCAGAGGCCCCTGAGCACATCCTCTTCGGGAGGGAGGAAGAAGAGCCGGAAGAACCTTCCAGGACATCTTCGCAAGCAGCTTCCCTTTAAAAAATGTAATTTCCAGGGCCACAGGACTATACTCTGATTTTGCCAAGGAAGAGCTGACCCTTGTCGGGCAGATGCACAGTCTGGCTAAGAGCGACTTCCTTGTACCAGACATGGAAACCAGGCCCAAAGGCCACCCTCACGTGAGGATCCAACACGTGGCCTCATTTAAGGCTGTTAAGTAGGAAACACGGAGGCCCTTACTATACCAGCGAATTGAAACATAAGCCTGCAAAAAAAAAAAAACAAAAAAAAAAACGCCTCAAGGTCACAGAACCGAAACCTAAAGATGGCCAATCACAGCAGCCAACTGGGCTTTAAGATGCACGATCAAGAATTTCCCTTCTGTGCTTCTTCTGCCTTTTCTCTGTTACTCTCTTCCCCGTCGCCGGAGCGATGCTGACGGCGCCCGGTTCACTGCTGCCTGATTCGAATTGAGTTTTGCTCACGTAAGAGCTTAAAAAAAAAATTTTAATATGCCTCGGTTTACCTCTTAACAAGGGACAAGGATGTGAAGTGACGAAGGAGGGAAGAGAAGAACAAGGGAGGGAGGGACATTTGTAAAAAGGTGGTGACGATTTTAAAGGGGTTTGATGGTCTCAAAGAACAACCGGAGGAGAGAAACGCCCAAGAAGCAAAGGGAAACTTAAGCCAGGTATTAAGGACAGTTTTTGGACGATGAAGCATATTGGGCTGGAATATAACTTCCCGAGGGTAGTTGGCAGCTTTATGACGTAAAGTATTAAAAATTACATGTGACTTGAAAAAGCATCTAATATGGGAAGGCAAAGACATGCAGATAATGACTGAATAGTATTTTTTTTTAATCGATTCAATTCCCTGTATGTGAAGTTACCTTATATATATGAAAAATAAAACAGATTTGCCTGGTAGAGTTTAAGATTTGGATCAAGTGTGAAACGTGGATCTAGCTCGTGACCGTTATTCTCCTTTAAAAACACCAGACTTTCTAGCAGGCCCGTTCATCTGCAAGTTCAGTACAATAAGACACTTTTCTGGTCCCATCTCTTCTGTTTTCTCAGCATGCCCTTCAATACATACAGGGTCGGGTGATAAACATCTGACTTTGCAAATTCAAATAAGCATCTAAACAAACAGAATAATTCAGAGCTGGCCCCAAGTACTCCCCTGACTTGACTGTTGAAGTAATTAAAGAAAGATGAACTTCACTACCGATTAACCTCCTAAACACTAATTAAAGATAATGAGGGATCAAGGTGCCTGGCACGGCCTGACCTCTCTGTCCTCCCAGAGTTCACGAGCGGGCTGGTGGCCCGTGCAAGACTCACAAAGGGGCGAGGGATAAAGTGGATGCAGGTGCCTGCTTCGTGCCGTCTCCCTGGGAAATTGCACGCACAGCCCAGTCGGTGGGAATACAATAAACTCTGTTGAGAAAATCTAGATAGAGGAAATTTTACCTAGAGTATTTGTTTATGGGACTTCGGACCATGAGTGAGTCACTCAAAGTTCAGCCCACCTCGTGGAGGGATCCAGAGGCCTT
>NW_011889053.1:786686-791263 GCF_000151845.1 Pteropus vampyrus | reverse complement strand
GGGAGCAAAGTACGAAAGCAAAGACAGAGGCTGAAACGCAAGGCCACAGGGCCCCTTGTTGTCTTCCTTCCAGAGGCCCCTGAGCACATCCTCTTCGGGAGGGAGGAAGAAGAGCCGGAAGAACCTTCCAGGACATCTTCGCAAGCAGCTTCCCTTTAAAAAATGTAATTTCCAGGGCCACAGGACTATACTCTGATTTTGCCAAGGAAGAGCTGACCCTTGTCGGGCAGATGCACAGTCTGGCTAAGAGCGACTTCCTTGTACCAGACATGGAAACCAGGCCCAAAGGCCACCCTCACGTGAAGATCCAACACGTGGCCTCATTTAAGGCTGTTAAGTAGGAAACACGGAGGCCCTTACTATACCAGCGAATTGAAACATAAGCCTGCAAAAAAAAAAAAACAAAAAAAAAAACGCCTCAAGGTCACAGAACCGAAACCTAAAGATGGCCAATCACAGCAGCCAACTGGGCTTTAAGATGCACGATCAAGAATTTCCCTTCTGTGCTTCTTCTGCCTTTTCTCTGTTACTCTCTTCCCCGTCGCCGGAGCGATGCTGACGGCGCCCGGTTCACTGCTGCCTGATTCGAATTGAGTTTTGCTCACGTAAGAGCTTAAAAAAAAAATTTTAATATGCCTCGGTTTACCTCTTAACAAGGGACAAGGATGTGAAGTGACGAAGGAGGGAAGAGAAGAACAAGGGAGGGAGGGACATTTGTAAAAAGGTGGTGACGATTTTAAAGGGGTTTGATGGTCTCAAAGAACAACCGGAGGAGAGAAACGCCCAAGAAGCAAAGGGAAACTTAAGCCAGGTATTAAGGACAGTTTTTGGACGATGAAGCATATTGGGCTGGAATATAACTTCCCGAGGGTAGTTGGCAGCTTTATGACGTAAAGTATTAAAAATTACATGTGACTTGAAAAAGCATCTAATATGGGAAGGCAAAGACATGCAGATAATGACTGAATAGTATTTTTTTTTAATCGATTCAATTCCCTGTATGTGAAGTTACCTTATATATATGAAAAATAAAACAGATTTGCCTGGTAGAGTTTAAGATTTGGATCAAGTGTGA
Organism: Pteropus vampyrus; assembly: GCF_000151845.1. Lineage (NCBI taxonomy): Eukaryota > Metazoa > Chordata > Mammalia > Chiroptera > Pteropodidae > Pteropus > Pteropus vampyrus. The sequence goes on along the minus strand of NW_011889053.1, from coordinate 790,188 downwards.
AACGTGGATCTAGCTCGTGACCGTTATTCTCCTTTAAAAACACCAGACTTTCTAGCAGGCCCGTTCATCTGCAAGTTCAGTACAATAAGACACTTTTCTGGTCCCATCTCTTCTGTTTTCTCAGCATGCCCTTCAATACATACAGGGTCGGGTGATAAACATCTGACTTTGCAAATTCAAATAAGCATCTAAACAAACAGAATAATTCAGAGCTGGCCCCAAGTACTCCCCTGACTTGACTGTTGAAGTAATTAAAGAAAGATGAACTTCACTACCGATTAACCTCCTAAACACTAATTAAAGATAATGAGGGATCAAGGTGCCTGGCACGGCCTGACCTCTCTGTCCTCCCAGAGTTCACGAGCGGGCTGGTGGCCCGTGCAAGACTCACAAAGGGGCGAGGGATAAAGTGGATGCAGGTGCCTGCTTCGTGCCGTCTCCCTGGGAAATTGCACGCACAGCCCAGTCGGTGGGAATACAATAAACTCTGTTGAGAAAATCTAGATAGAGGAAATTTTACCTAGAGTATTTGTTTATGGGACTTCGGACCATGAGTGAGTCACTCAAAGTTCAGCCCACCTCGTGGAGGGATCCAGAGGCCTTCGAGAAATTTTTTTTTTTTAAACTACGGCATTTTAGTCATGTTTTTGAGCTGCTTCAAGTCCGTTCTGAAACAAGGTTGGGTGTGTATAAATAAGACGTTAAAATAGAGCGCGTGACCTCATGACCGTGGGTAGTCTGGAGCGCAGCCATGCCACCACGACACTTGAAGTATTGTCCTCCCATTCTTCTTCTGCTTCGTCTCAGGCAGAGGGATGCGGCGTTAGCAGTGAAGTCCTAGGAAGACTCAGAAAAAGCCACAGAAACAAGTAATTTGTGTGCGGTGGGGGTTCCCTCCCTTTTCCGAAGAATGTGTTCTGAAGAGGACGTGGCACGGGGCCTAGACATTCCTACACGTCATAACTACGGTGACCGTACGTAGATTGGAGGCTGAGCTGAATGCGTACGAAGTGTGTGGCTGCCGCTCTCATCGCGTTTCCAGTCAAGGCCGCTCCCCAGCTCCCCAGGCGGGTTCTGGAGCCCAATATCTTCGCTCTCAGGGCAGAGAAGGTATCTGAGTATGTGACGTGACAGGACAGGCGGTGAACTCTACTAGCTGGGGCTGACGCCCACGCTCAGCCGGACACATAGGTGGTTCAGCTGGAGCCTCCTCGGTCGCTAACCTGTGACAGATCTCCATCAAACTAACTGAATTGCTTTGCAGTTGGAGCTAAAATTTCGTTTTCCGTCCATAATTCTATACATACAAATACTTACAGTTTTGTTTCCTGTGGCCAAGTGGCTTGGCTAAATACTTGAAAATGTCTCTTGAAAAATGCATCTTTCGCAAAAGAAAATTAACCCATACTCTTTAGCAGACGACTGTAAACAGTGGGTTTTCAAATCAGCAACGTGAAGAAAGCATGTATTGATTTTTCGATTGAGGCCACCCCTGCGGAGAAGTTCCATGCAGAGCAAGCAAGAACCAACCACACCATAGAGGCCTTTCTTATTTTTATGTTGATGGTTTCGATTAAGGTAAATGGAAAGGGAAAAATTAACATCCTGGTCATTTGAAGGCTGATCGGATGTAGACCCAGGCCTGAGGCCTAGGTCGCAAGGGGCTATGACATTTACTTGGCTCATGGGCACGGTGGTCTTGGCAACACATCGAATCCTTTCTGGGCCTCGTCTTTAAAGAAGCATCGTCCAGGTGGACATGGGGAGCTAGGCAACGCCACGCAGACTTTGCCAGCGTCTTTCACTACCTTTAAAACAGGGTTTACTGAACACTGATGAGCAGATGGATAGAGAATGCTAACGAGCCCTTCAGAGGCCGGGCCCTTGCCTTCTTCCAGGCTGTCCAGTTAAAAAACCTGCCCCATATTTCTGGCAAACCATTTCTTTCAAAATTTCAAAATAAGATGACTGTCCACATCATTGCTTATTCATGTTTTCCAGTTTGAAGAAGAAGTCTCTTTGGAAGGACTGACCTGGATCTTGCGGTGTGCAGGTGCCCTGACAGGTAGGGTTAGATGACTTTACTCTTGGTACCTAGCAGTCTGTGAAAAGATTCATTGCAACCGGTGTGGGGACAGCATTGTGAAAGACACGGCAGGGAAAAAAAAAGGAAAAAATATATATAGGGCACAGGAGAGAGAAGACACAGTTCCCTTTCTTTTCCCAATGGGAGGGGAAAAACCTTTGGATTATGAATTTTTTAAAGGAATGAATTGAATATTTGATATTAATTTTTCATATATCATTACTTGGCCTCTCTCTGGGCCATCCATAAAAATGATGAAATAGTGACACAGAGCCACAATGTATCGCCAGCGTTTGACCACTGCACTTCCTGAATGGGTAAACGGTACTAGAGAAGGCTGACAGCTGAGAGGAAGAAGCATTTCTGCTGTGGGAAGCTATGGTCTCTTTCTAAGATAAAGAATGGCAGTCTTCAAGGGGCCGGCGAATCCCCTCGAAATCCAGCGCAAAGCTGACATGTCAGGAGATGGGGCGTGGCTTCAGTCAGGGTCTCAGAGGTCTGAAGCAGACCTTTGTTGCCTTCTCTGCTGAGGAGCACTCACGGTGACACCCCAACTTTCCCACAGAGAGGGATCCTGGGTCCCCAGAGCAGCTCCCTGCCTGTGGAAATTGGCTCAGGATGGTCCCTCCGAGAAAAGAGAAACGTATCAACAACTTGTCAGGGTCACTGTCTCCCTTCTCTGTCAGTTGTGAATGAGCTTGTATATGCGGTGACCTCCTCGTGATCATGACAGGGGTGGGGTGGGGGTGGAACGAGTACACGGCATTGGAACGAAGTGAAAAGATGGAGAGAAACGTGGTCTCTGCTGACACTCCTGGCTAGGGACTCGTAGCCGTGACCGCCCTGTGGCAGGACGAGCCGGGGACCACTCACACCCTGAAGGGCACTTTGGACTGAGGCCTCTGTGACCTGCATCTAAAAGCATCTTACACTGATACAAGGGGTTCTTTTCCAAAATAACTAAGAACCACTGGCCCAAGGATGGACTTTAAGGGACCAGGAGAGAGAGCAGGAGCATGAACCGAAAGGGTGTGGAGTAGAGAAGTGCGGAATGTGGCTTTTGATTCTTGATCTTGAGACCGTGAGGTGCGCCTACTGGTTGACTTTTAAAGGACACTCTTTGGGTGTAACTCACGACAGTAATCTAGGTTTCATCATCCTTTCCGTTCTGTGACCGGCATCCATTATATCTTACCCATTAGGTCTCGTGTGAGAAACAGAATCTCACACCGGAGGCCAGTTTACGGCGAGGCCCAGGGGGCCAGCCTTCTAAACCTACTCGTTCAGTGGCTGAGTGCTTATCTGCCAGGCAGTGACTAATCTACAGTTTTCCTCTCAAAAAGGATGTGAGACCGCTATAAGAAAACCTTTTTGTAATGTTAAATTCTTCTAGAGTGGGGGTGAAGGGTGACTTTC
>NW_011889053.1:774447-786636 GCF_000151845.1 Pteropus vampyrus | reverse complement strand
GTGAGGTGCGCCTACTGGTTGACTTTTAAAGGACACTCTTTGGGTGTAACTCACGACAGTAATCTAGGTTTCATCATCCTTTCCGTTCTGTGACCAGCATCCATTATTTCTTACCCATTAGGTCTCGTGTGAGAAACAGAATCTCACACCGGAGGCCAGTTTCCGGCGAGGCCCAGGGGGCCAGCCTTCTAAACCTGCTCGTTCAGTGGCTGAGTGCTTATCTGCCAGGCAGTGACTAACCTACAGTTTTCCTCTCAAAAAGGATGTGAGACCGCTATAAGAAAACCTTTTTGTAATGTTAAATTCTTCTAGAGTGGGGGTGAAGGGTGACTTTCAAGTACACTCGGATGAAATACGCACAATATTCACGTCCCAATACGACCTGCGTGGGACAGGGCTTCTGGGGACATAGAGACTTAGTTTTGGCCTGGACGAACTCCAGAGACCTTGATGAAGAAGGGCCAAGTGGCTCTGTAATATTCTCTACTCACGAGATCTCGCTCTATGGTGATTTCATATAGGTGAGGCTTTTGATGACTCCCTGTGGCTTACAGAATACAGCCCCAGGTCATATGATTCGGCCCTTACCTGCTTATCCGAACTAACTGCTCACCGCCATGCTGGACACTCGGCTCATCCGACTGACTTCATTGTGCCTGGAAAATTCTGCATCTGCTGAGCTATCTCTGCAGCCCCACCCCCTCCTCCTGCTTGAGTCCCTGCTAACAAATTCTAATTGGCGCTGACCCCCGACCACCCACCCCTGATAGCCTCCCCATCACCTTATTAAAATACTTTTCACACTGTATCCCCATTCTCTAAGTACTCACCATTGTTACTTGAATCTTTTCCGATATATATATATTTTTTTTGGCTAGCATGATCTCTGGCAAACTGTAAAGTCTCAATACATGCTCTTGCCTGAATTAGCGTCACCGTAAAGAATGATGACATTAGCATCCCTGAGCAAACGTATACGAGAAACCATGTTGAAAAATTCTCAGAAGTCCTACTTTTACCCAAGCTGACTCCTGAAGCTTCGGAGGAAAACGTACCAAGGCTCTGTCACTGAAATCTGGTTTTATAACATGATCTTCCACAACAGGATATTTACCCACTCACGGGCATTTAAAAAATCATGACACTACTTGCTCAGTGGGTGTTTTGTAAAAAAAAAAGTTCGTAAGAGTCCGGACGTTCAATGGGTAATGGGTCATAGAAGAAAAACACTAAAGGCGTGTTGTATCCTGCATTGCACACAGATGGATGGACAAGAGTTTGGAAGCACGTATTATAAACTTTACTGTAAACTCTATGATCGAGTTTTTCTTTTGCCGTTACTTTGTTTCCTTTGGTTTGTTCTTGAAAACGGTAGATGAGAAATGCTGCTCACGCACCCACGCACATCTGAGCTGCTAGAAACGGAAAAATATTTGCTGCCTACACTTAACCTGAACGGCAGCAGCGAAAATCGAAATGGATCAACAGAGGGTATATCTGAGCCTGCAACGTTTCTGATGAGGTCATAAGTTGGACACGCTCCAGCTAAGCTATGAAAGAACAAAAGTCAGAGGACAGGAAACGCGTGCACGGTGGAAGCTGCTGCGTTCGAGAGGAAAATTAATGTAAGGACTATGGCTGTGACGTGACGTGCACGTGATGGAACGCTGCGGTCACGTCCCTGGAGAACATTACACGAAAGGGAAGAAGATGAAAAAGTTGCCTATGAGAAACAATGGGAACCTAGGATCTGAAGCGCGTCGACGAGGATGTCCGCTGGGTCCAACGGGAGGATTTCCTGAAGGTTCTTGGAAGAAGTATCTGGGACCGGATGGTGTACTTGGCCTGTAGACATCCCTCGCCAAATGGCGCAGACAGAGATTAATCTTTTTTGAGGGGAAGAGCATATTTTCGTTTGTGAACAGTGAAGAAATGAAAGCGAAAGCCTTTGAGGAGCAGCAGGGGTGTGGCATTGCGAGGGCAGCACGACTTGTGGAAGCAACACGCAGCGGCCCGCACGGGGCAGGGACGCGTTGCCGTGGCGTCCCTCGGGGTTATCCAAGAAAGAGCTCGCTGCGTTCTACTGGGAAAGGCGCGGTGCCTCAAACGCTCCGAACGCGGACGATCTGTGGATGTCCGGTCGAGGAATACAGCCCGATCTGTCCGGCAACGTGGCGGCGACGAGGCCGGCACACGACCCGGCCCCAGGCCGCTCTGCGGTGACATCCGCCTTCTGTGGCGCGTGATGAGATGGCAGGAGGCGGGAGCGTGCTGGGGCGACGTGGACAGTTCTTCGCTTTTCGATGGGTTTGTGGGGCTGGGTGGACACGTGCCGAGGAGGGTCAGTGCCGAAGCGGACATCAAATACAGATGACCGGCACTGTCCCTTCCAGTTCTTTTTTCTTTACCAGAGTCCAGTACATCCAGGAAATTCAGGAATCCCCTTAAATGCACCACAAAAACAACTTGGCATCTGTGCCAGAAGGTTCTACTCTTTCCCAACTCCGCCTTCCGAGGGACTTGGGAGTGGCCCACTGAGAAACAGGGAGTCGAATACTGTCCAAATTGTAACTCGATTTCAGAACGGGTGCCCCGTTTTCCAGTTTGTCAGCCTTCTGGAACCTTTGCTCTCAGCAGTCCGTCACAGTTGGAGCCGGGGAAGAAAGGAGAGTCAAACCGAAAAGCAAACAACTCACTGATAATGCAGTAGAAAAGTGACCAGCGGAGTTCCTCTAAGACTCTCTTGAAGAACTAATCTCCACTAGGAATGTAAAACACGTGTTCAAACAATAGAACCCACACGAGGCAAAAAAAATGAACAACAAAAACATCTACCTCTGAATATTTCTATTGTTGCTCTAATGGGTCACATAAAGCCAATTTCAAAAATAAAGTTTAAAGTGTTTCATATGACTTTCGAAGGGACGTAACGAGCCATTGGCACTAGCAACCGTCATTAACTTTATGAGTAAAAATGATTTTCGAAAAGGGGTCTCGTTCGCAAATAGAGAAAGTTGACATTAACTTAAGAAGTCATGATCCAAAAAATAAATTTCTTCAAGTCGTCCTAAAACTACGGTCCGAGGAGGCTCTACCGGCGGACCGTGGACCAGCCGCCTCCGCACCTGTCGGCTCACCTCCCTCCCTCTCCAGGCAGCGGCTCTCCCGTCTTCTCTCCCGGCGTCTCACAGAGACACTCGGCTCCTTGACCGTGGCACTGGGCCTGCCTGGCGAAGCCCCCGAGGAGACCGTGAACGCACCGCTTAAAAGCGAACAGGACATTCTTTCGCTGCTTCACGACAAATGATGGGTGGTATTTATAAAAGCTTACATTATCAAACGCCTGCCCATAACGACGACAACAACAACGACGACAACCACCACAACCACAACCAACAACGGGACATTCGGGACTTAACAGCCATACAATAAGAGGGAACCAGTTATTTCCCGTTGACACAGGTGGCTTAGGTACTAATGAAATGCTAGTTAGACGGTTTAGTTCCTTAAAGAGCTGATTCTCCTTGAGGTGTCCTTCCCGTGCCAGGAAGCGAATGGCCACCAGAGCCCCCGTCCGTGGGCCAGCGAGCCTTTCTGTGACGTCCGGGGACAGCTGCCTCCTTTGCTCGCTCGTGCGTTTCCTCGCCTGTTCTGAGGATTTGTCCGCAAGGCTAGTGCTTTGCCTTGGAAGCGTTGCCGACTCTTCAGTTGTTGTCTCAACTAAACATCTGCTGGCATTAGGCCTTGCCCGAGGTTGTTCCCTATGTGAGATTAAACACATTCATTTCTTTTGCAGACCACGCCGGTCTCTGTGAAGGTGATTCCCACCCAACATCATCTTTCTCAATAAGGCTTCTCTTTTCTGGACCATGTCTAAGCACTTAACGGCGGTCATAAACCCTTATGCTTTTATTTGCTCTGAAGTTGTCAGACTGTGTGGCTTCTGTGTTCCTTTAGGGGAGGGTCTGGTTTCTGTGTTTGCTCCATGTTCTTTCTACACAGAAGGACCTAGAAGGCAACGGCATTCGGCTATTATTTTCTAGCTTCCTTGCTGCTCTGCACTTGACGTTGTCAAATCGGCAGACGTGGACGCTTTCCTGCGGCCTCGGATGGGACTTCCGTGCCCTGGCTCCCAGGCGGGTCCCCCTCCTGGGCTCTTTGGGGCTCCACTGCTTTCCACACAGTAATAAAGATGAATTTGAAAATGGAAGCATTCGGGCGGCTCTCAACACCTTGGCTTCATGGAAGGAGGACTGGAATTAGAAGACGCGGGTCCGGTCTCTGTCTTCAGTTGGGTGACGCTGGGAGGGTGACGCCACCTCTCCGAGGCTGCGTCCCCTCGTCTGCACGGGAGAAAGCTTTCATTCACAGCACTTGGTGACAATCGTTATGAGGAAAAGAAAATGGGGCATAATTTCTGTTATGCCTGTTTTGCTAGTCTCTCTACCATCGTGTACGTTGAATATTTAAATAATTTAAAAACATTTTAAAAATGAATGAACGGAGGGGAGCGTTGGGGTCAGCGTCAGCTGCGGAAGAGCACGGCCGAGATGGGCACGGCGAAGCCTGGGAGGGCAGGGGCGACAGGAGGCTGAGAGTCACACAGGTGACAAGAGGGAGAGGAGGCCGAGGACATTCTGTGGCCCTGGTGGAAAGTGACTCCTTTCCGAGACTGTGCATGAGACCTGGTGACCCTCTGGATGCCGAGAGGGAGTCTGAGGCGCTGGGACACCTGTGGTGACGGAGCAGAGAACCGTGAGGGCCGGGCTGGTTCTGAGGGGAGAGGCTGAGCTCGGGGATGGTCGTGCCTCTGTCTCAGATGAACATCCGGGGAGCAGGTCAGCGGGAGAGGCTGCAGCTGGGGAGGCGGCCTGCCTGCTACCCCCTCTTCTTTGCAAACAGGATGACTGGGGAAACCGTCAGGATTCTGAACCCTCCCACGATGCCCCCCTCTCCCAGGCTCACTGTGGCTTGCCCACACCGTGCCTGGGGTTCAGCGGGTCCTCTGCCCGGTCCTCCCGCCTGCCCCGAAGATGTAAACTAGAGGATGTGCTGTACCCTCTCTCAGTGCGGGGAAAACCCGCCTGTGTGAAAATGGCCAGTGACGTTTCGCTGTTATTCGGCTTCTCAGTTAGGCGGGTGGACATGTGGGTGTTATGACCATCTGAATGCTACATGTGCTGCAGATTTAATATGCACCATTTCATTTAAACCTCACATCAACTGTATGATGAGGAAACTAAAACTCAGAGAAGTTAATAACTCAGCCAAGGTCACACAGCTAAGTGAGTGGCAGGGCTTGGAGCCCAACCCGGGCCCGTCTGTCTCTGCAGTCTGTAATCTTTCCTCTACTTTGTGACATGGCCATGGAAAAAATGCAGCAAATGTAAAATAAATCTTAACCAGGTGTTGGAAGCAGACATTTGCCACCTGGTCTGGAGAGGTTTGTTAAAATGATGCCATAATTTCCTATCCTTTTAGCTAATAAAAAAAAACTAATAGATACTTTAAGGGGAAAAAATACTGTGGGAAGGGGTTAGAGAGAAGCAAAGAAAAATCAGAAACGCGTATTGCCAATACCAACACTTTGAGAAAAAAATAGGATATAAAGTCTCCATTGGAGAAATAATACACAATAGGCTGGGGTCTCTCCTACTTGGGGGCTTGTTCATATTTATCTTTGACTCGGCAGTTGTGCCAGCTTTGACTTGGAGGTGTGACAATGCCAGGTAGCTCTTTAAACATTATTTTAAAGGGCAAAGGATTTCTGCTTACAGATCAAAGCACAGTGGATAGTTTTTAGTTGAGTGCTCCCTCAAAATGTACTGGGGAGTTTTTGCTTTTGCTTTGTAACATAATTGGTTTTAGGGGAGCACCAGGAGAGTGCTGCCTCTGTCCCCAGGTCACCGGCTTGGACCTGCGCCCCGCCTGTGTGGAGGGAACCTTGACATGGAAGCTGGGTGAGCACAGGCGCCCAGACTGGGGACTGAATCAGATTTCCCTCCTGAATTTCCAAGAGGCGGACGGGCCGTCTGGATTACCTCATGTGCACTGGCTCGGCCCTGGGAACACAGAGGCCATGTAGCAGTGTTCGGGGAGAACATAAAACCAGAGTGGAGATTCGGTGATGGCTCACCATAAAGTGACAACCTCGACCAAAGGCACAGAGTGAGCTGTACTCTGGCGGGAAAGCACTTAAGCCAAAGAGAATCTTACTAGCTTGTTGGCAAAAGTCAGGGGCAGCAACCAGAATCCTTGACCTTGAAACTGGAGAAAATCAGCCCAGGGCCCACCCTCACCCCCTCCCATCAACTGTGATGAACAGGAAGAAAGTCTAGAACGAAACAAGGGTCCCCTTGTTTATTCGGACTAAGTGGAAGACTGATGTTCTCATCAGATGTATTCACCTTTCTTGTTGCTTGCCAAAATACCTAAAACACACAACAGCCCCTAGTCTATACCAAGGAAGAAAAGCAACTCGAGGGGGAAAAAAGTTAGTTTGTCCTCTTACGTGGCATTTTAGGCAGTTGTTTAAATTACATTTGTAAAGCTAAATGGCCAGTAAAAGATTTTCTTCCACCAGGAAAAAAAAAAAAAAATGTCATGAGTGACACCTTAGGACTAAAGAAGGAAAAGAAAATATTACCTAAACATCGAAAAAAGGAATTCTTCCATTTAGCTCCTAATTTTTAGACACGGGCAAAGTAAGGCCAGGCGTGACAGGCTCCAGTCTACATAAAGAAGAGTGGGACCATCTCTTGGCAGAGATTTATCGAGGAAGATGGTTGGGGGAAAGGCCTTCCCAATGTCCAAACACGAACACGTGTCCGGCATCTGTTAAAGGTACACAAACGACGCGTCCAGAAGAACGTCCCGCCGAGAGAAGACACGCCGAAATCAAGGAAACCACTTCCGCTCGTCACTTTCGCTCGTCACTTTCGCTGTTTTCTCACTTCGTTCTGTTTCCTAGAAAACATCCATCTCTGATCCGGCCCCTTCTCACTACCAGCTTGTTTTTCTAAGTCACGAGAACAGGCTTATTTATGCATAAATTCCCCAGGCTAATTTCGGAGGAGAGGGTTCACCGACACGACCGTGCGGGAGCATGTAAATAAAACTTTAGCACTTACCAAAATAGTGTAACAGTTCGGGGCTTAGACAAGATGCATACAACGTTCAAGTACTTTATTGAATAAATAAAGGGCACACGGGCTGCTTAGAATCCCTAGCCACCACTTCAAGTCGTATTTGTAAATTCGACACAAGAAGGTTTTTAAAAAGATTTTTGTTCTATTTCTCATGAGCACATTCCTGAGAAAAACGGCTAGCGTATTTGCCAGTGACTTGGGCCTGGGAGTTCTGTCTCGGCAGAACGTCCGGAAGGACCTCTATTGTCAAGCCAGGAGAGAAGGGGCCCTCTCACTGGAGCCAAGTGACCACCTGCGTCTCTCTCGGCATCTTTCCGTGGCCACTTTCAACACGAGGGACACACGCCAGGCCCCAGCAGCCCCGTGCAGATCACGCGGGTTTGCGTTCCCTTCCTCGCCCCCACCTCACCGGACGTGTGCGTTTCTAGGCAGTCAGTGGACAAATATTTACGTGTCAGACTCAAAGCTCCAGAGAGATGCACAAGTAAGCGGAAGCTAAGCGGGTGGGGAGTAAGGAACGGGGAGTGTGGGAAGAGAGGGACTCAAAGACTCGGGATGTCTCAAAGAGGGAGTCTGTAAGATCTTTAGAAGGAAGAACACAGATGAAGAAATCTCCCCTCCTCTCCCTCCACCCAAGGCTTACCTCCCCCGGACCCCGCCAGCGCCCGAGGTGCAGAGGACGCCCGGCAGGTGTGCGAGAAGGCAAACGAGGGTGACAAAGGAGCGATTGTGAGGCAGCCCTGGGGAGGCTGAGCAGGACGAAATCGCCTGTCTCTCTCTCGCAGAGAGCAGCGCACTGCCATTATCTAGTTTGCAGATGGACCACCCAGAAAACCTGAGAGCAATTAGGAGGGAGAAAAGCAAATGGGGCGGGGGGTCGCCGAGGAGGATGGGAGGCGTGGAGTCCCCAGGCTGTCTTACGCTAGGAACTCGAAAGCGAGGCCAGACACTGGGACCCAAAAGGAAACGGACGTCGCCAGGCGGGGGTGTGCACGCTCACGCTCACGCTCACGCTCACGCTTGCACCCCCAGTCACATCAGCAACAGGGTCGTGAAGTTCGCGCAGCCATCAGAAAGCAGATGTTCAGACGCGGAAGGTAGGAAACCACGTTTAAACCCTAATCATCCTCTGATGTCCCCCGAAACATGTAGAAGTGAATTCCGAACAGGATAAGTGAGTTTTACAAACGACGAATTCTTTTTATCAATGAGCGAAGGTGGTAAAGATACATGCTTTGGGAAACCTAGTCTCATTTTTTTGGAAAATATTTATGAATAAGAGTTTTATACGAAAAAAAGAAAGAAAAGATGGCCGACAGCCCGTGGCTCCCTTTAACGCTCTCCTCTCCTGCCACCCTAAGGTCTCGTGGCTGACATTTTGTGCTGCTGTTCTGGGCCAGGCAGCATGCTGTGTTGTACATACTGCTGCATCACCCCCCCCCAAAAAAAAACAAACACTATTCTTCTTCCTCTGTAACAGATGAAGAGACCATCTACTATACGAAATATCTCGCTCAAGGTCGCTTGGCCGATAAGCGGCTGAGCCGGAATTCAAATGCACGTGACCCTCCGACCTGAGTGGGTTTGCTCCCCGCACACAATCTGACTTGGGTGCTCCCAGCCCCCGCCACCGGAAATACCCTCTCATCATCTCTGCCTATCAAGTTCTTCACACCTCGAGGCCCTGTTTCCCATCCTATCTCTGACGTGGAGCCTTTCTTGACCTCTTAAGCCAGACGGCCTCCTGGATTGCTGCCTTTTCTGGAATGCCCCCGGTGCTCCCCACCTCCTGTCCAGGCTTGTTTTAAGAACCTCGTAGGCCAGCATCAGACCCTGCTCCCCATCGGATCAGACAAGTTAAGTTGTGTTCTCATGTCACACTATATGTAATGTTTTCTCGCTTGATGCTCGAAAAGGAGTTTTAGAATTTTGCTTTGAAATTCTCATCTGACTTAGAAATGACTTATGACCTCTCAGGAATCACTATGTATACTCGAGACCTGTAAGTTGCTTTCAAATAACGATAAAACTTATGGTGCTTATTAAATAGCTTAACGGCAATTGAGAGTGATAGGTGTCCTGTGGAGTTTTAAACGTTTATTAATTTCAATTTGCAGTGGCTTTCCCTTCTTTTTAGAGCCTATGAATATGTTTCTATTCAGGTCTCAAAGAAATTTCTAGGTCCTTGAAAGCTGAGTAGGTGCTAAGCACTGCATCTTAAGTGTCTAAGGGGCAGAAAAGCCCTGCCTGACCTGAGCCCTGAGCCCTGAGCCCTGAGCCCTGAGCCCTGAGCTGTCTTGCGCAGTGGTTACGGATAGGTCTGCCATGAGCCAAGCCCATGCCCGTAGTCAGGGTTGTAAGCGTACCTACCGGTTTTTGTCTTGATGACTAATACTTTTTTTACAGCAATTAGCACAGCTGCCAGACAATGAACACTATGGACTCACTTATTAAAAAATAAGCCATAAATAAACACGAAACCACAACTTTGATTTCAGACTCTGCCATCCCATTCCTAAGTTAGCGACCGTTATTGGAAAGTATACCCCAAATACTTCTCAAAAAGTACGAATGCTTTGTCTTCATTGCTTTGAAAGATGGTACAAACAAACGGACTATAAAGAAAACACGCAGTACGAATCTCGGCAAGTATGCAACTTCTAGATTTTTTTTTTCTCATTGCCTACACATTTCTCTCTAAGCATTTATAATTTCCGAGATGCTGCGTGTCTCTGATACAGTAATGCCTCTTTATTACGCTGCAAATTGTCCTTAGGCCCAGGTAAATTTTCCTTTGATATTATTTAGATTTTAACTACATGCAACCTAATAACATTTTCACATGTGATTAAACAAAAACTAGTCACGCATCCAGCTGTTAGGTATGGAGACGCGGAGCCTGATGCTCCATGAAAAATACAGAGAAAAACAGCCACATTTGTCTCCACGAACCAGTCAGTATGTGACATGCTACTTTCTCAGCACCAGTAGAAAACAATTCATCAAAAACAAAACAAAACAAAACAAAACAACCCACAGGTATACTTGAAGGGAAATGCAACAAGATTTACATGGATAACACGTATTGTTCAGTGTGCAAACCTCCTTGGGCGACAACTCATCCTTCAGTATAGTAATTGGGCCTGAGATCAAAAGGCCTCGCTATCGACTACTCTTCGGTAATGCCCCTGGAATGACACTTTCTCACCTTAAGAGAATATTGCTGCTGTTTCTGTTCTCAGCATCTGGCTTGTTTTACCCGTGTCCAGACCCAACAGAAACCCCAGTTTAGCCCGAGGGCAGGTGCGGCGACCCGGGAAGTCAGATTCACGTTGCCACCGAGAGAGCGTGGTTTAAATCTCACCATGACTCCATTCTTGGAGGATAACCAAAATGCTTAAAACCGAGGGGAGGGAAGGGGACACGGGACGGCACAGGGCGGCGAGGGGCGGGGAGAGCATCGGATGGGATGGGGGTGCCCACCTCTTCCCGTTACTGTCGTGAAGCATCTCTTTTCCCATCACTCTGGACTTGGTTTCCAGCTCCTGCACCTCCTGCAGCAACGTCTTCCTGCAGGTATGCTTGGCCCTGTGTCACAAGAAAAAGACAGTAAGAACAGGACACGTGAACTTTGTGCAGCTGCGAAGACCAGTTGGCGGTTCCCCTCTTGGGCCACATCTGGACGCCATGTGACTGACTGAGGCTGAGGCCTGGGGCGTCGTGGAGCACCTGTGATCCCCGAGCATGGCGAGGGCTCCACCTTCATCGCCTGGGGAGTCCCTCAAGGCCTGCAGAATGTCAGAAGCCACCCCCGCTCCCAGGCGACTGCTTTCTGCTGACAGCCTGCAGATCTGGCTGAGGATCCCAGCCATTCAGACCAAAGATTGAGGCTCCTGGACATTCATGAGTCCATCTCCAAAGCTTCCCACAGCAAGACTTAATTAACAACCCAGAAAATGCTTTAAACCCTCACCCCAGTGGACCTGTGCTGGTCCCTCAGCCTTGTCCCCTCCTGTGATCATAAAGTCTGGGGTGAGCAGCTTCCTCTCTCTCTTTTCAGTATGAGAAGAGCCAGTGCCACAGCAAGACTAAGATTTACGATGCCAGAGATCAGGCTCTTCATGCCAACCTCTCAACCTGAAATTTGGAGCCAACGCCAACGCCAGGCACAGCTTTTCCAACCTCCTCTTGCACAGCCTGGCCATGAGGGACCACGGACGATTGGCGGAGTGGCAAAAGCAAGCTGGCCTTTGCAGTACAATTTCCACCTCCGCCTAGACACTCACTCGTCTTGAATTGCAGGAAGAGCTACGTGCACCCTTTTTCTGATTAAACTTTGAGGAACATCTTACATTGCTCAAACATGTGGCTGATCTCAGGGTCTCCCTAAGATTGAGACGAAACAGCTGGAAACAATATTGGTGAAGAAAAGGCATTTAAGAGGATACAGGTTAGAAATAGGTAAAAAAAAAAAAAAAAAAAAGCCATAGAAAGAAAAAAGACAAAACACTTATGACTTAGCCATATAGGGCAGGTTTACATATTATGAAAAGCTTTTCATTAGTTTCGATATAAATAAAAATGAGGATCCTGCTGAATACCAGAAT
Source organism: Pteropus vampyrus (assembly GCF_000151845.1). Lineage (NCBI taxonomy): Eukaryota > Metazoa > Chordata > Mammalia > Chiroptera > Pteropodidae > Pteropus > Pteropus vampyrus. The sequence continues at coordinate 774,881 of NW_011889053.1, read as the reverse complement.
TCAGAGACAGAATAAGGACAACACTGAGCACATATCTGTGAGGCAGTGAAAACAGTGTAACGGGGGACATTCTGAAGACGTGAGCTGTTTCAGTGGAATCACATCCTCCCGCCCACCCAGCACCTTCAAGGCCCGGCCATCCCCTGACACTCTGAGTTAATCTGTAATGGAGTATCAGTACTAAGACACTGTATATGTGCCTGTCATTCCTCTTCCCCAAAGTAAACAAGAGAACGGAACCACACAGGTTTTAGCACATAATACCTTAAATGACATCAAGCAGTGTCCTGAGACTCAGCAGTGATAAAACACTGCAGTTCAAAGCAGAGACCGCGGAATTTTAACTTAAACGATCAACGAGAAAACGTTTAACATTTTGCTGGGAAGAAGGCAGCCAAAAAGTCGTTCGCATTTCCGCTGTTCGGTGCGGTTGA
>NW_011889053.1:760530-773427 GCF_000151845.1 Pteropus vampyrus | reverse complement strand
AGGGCATCTCCGGGTTATTAGGGCCTTTTAAAAATAAATACATCGGCTTAAAAATCTTAAACTTTTCATCCCCTTGTTTCTGAGACTTTCCCCCTGGACTCTTTCTTTAGTGTGGAAGGATAGCCAGTGAAAAGAGAATGTTAAATTCTAAATGTGGATAAAAATGTACATCCAACGTGCTTCAAAAGGAATTAGTTTAGTTAAAAAGTTGTTTTTTTTTTTTTTTTTTAAATCAAGGCCCATTTGTATACAGAAATTTCTTATTCCCTTTTATTTTCATTTAACTGCCTATCTGGGATTATAATGAGGAAATGAAGTCATTCTGGAATTTGTTGAATGTACTGTGTGCTGACTGGTAGAATACAAGAGATACAAGTTTGATAAGGGACCGGTTCTTGTGTTTGGTGGCCTTGAGCTTCATACTGTTTTTATAAAGCAGTGCTGACAAATTTCTCCTAGAGGAGGATAAGTACATGGCAGCTTACCTAAGAATACTGTCATGGGTAAGCATTTTGGAAGAGTGTAAGCTAAAGGATATTAAAATAGTTCCGGGCAATTTAAGCTCCATGCTTCTAATAAAAATACTCATTAGCCAGGTCTCACATATAATCAATCAATTATTTTAATAAAAGATGCATTAGTTTGGTCCCTCATGAAAATTCTGGTTAACAGAAAAACAGAGTAGGTATTTTATGGCGTCCAAATCTGACTTACGAAAGTCTAATAATGGATCTCCATCCAGAAAGTTGACAGACTTCGTGGAAAAAATGACCGAGTTACCTCATGCTGTTTTTTCCTTACTCTTAACACTCCAGGTCACGAAAATGGAAGAGAGAGAGACGGGGGCAAAGAAGCGGGAAAATGCATAAAGACAGAACAAGTCACTTTCTTAAGTTCTCATCGAAATATATGTGAAAAGTCAGGTCTGCCTCGTGCTGGAATTGAAAAGCTCTTTCGAAATAGTTAACCACCAAAATTCAAAACGAAACAGAAAAATCCTTAAGATGGGCCCAAGGCAGGATTTAAGAACTGTCACAAAACTGTGTCAGATCCCTAACATTGCCGTTCGTTGTCATCACGGCACAAGCTCCTCGGCTGTGCCTCAATTCCGATTAGACTAATTCGACACTCTTCATGAAGTCCAAGGTGCGTCATAGCCCATCGTGGCTTGATAACTGCTTGACAGTTTGAACCAAGCGATGGGCGGACCTGGACGATCGGGAATAAATAATATTCTAGTTCCGTGGGCAGAAACACGTTTTCCAAAGCTGAGCTTCAGAAAGAGAACTCAGAGTTCAGTTTTGTGGCCTCATCAGAGATAAGCAATTCCTACTGAGCTTGTTGTCGTTAGGAGAAGCCTCTAAATTCGTTGGACTCGACAACAAATATCTCAATCTGGGAGCATAATGTGGAATAAACCCTGGGCCCTCTAGCAGAGGAAGATGCCCAAATAAACTTGCAAAATTCTTGTTTTTGAGGATAGAGGTGACTATCCTTTAGACGTCATCCATGTTATAAACCGAGCATATATATTTTGGGCAAATACTCCAGTTGAGAGCCAATCTATGCCATCCTCCCTGCTCCCCCAAATAAAACGAAGCAAAGATGCATTTCGGGCGGTGCCTCTGGAATTCAGAAGCTCTGTCACTGGCTTCTGGAGAGGGCTGTGCTCTGGGCCCGTGGTGTGGGCAGCAGGCGGGGCAACGCTCATGGTCAGCCTCTGTTCACCCCCCGCCTGCGTCTGGGCCTTCTCTACAGGGTTCCTGCCCTGCCGGTGAGGTTCTTGGAAGGAAAGTGACTTTTACTCTTTCCATATGGTGGAGCTGGAAGCCGGGTCATTTGATTTATCCTTGTTAAACTGTAAATGAAGTTAATTTTACTGTGCCAGGAGTCAGGAATAGATAATGTTCCCGCTTGAGGGAATAGATGGCTTGCTTCACAGTGACGGGGAACTTTTCCTCGGAATGTACTGGAAAAGACTCCGAAAATAGACGAGGAGGAAGAGACTTTGTAATCTGAAAACATTCTCTTCAAAATGGTAGAAAGGTACTTCTGCCAAAGTCTCACCTGGCAAATACATAGTCTCAATAAATTTTTTTTTTTTCATTTCATGACATTAAGATAGTTGAATTAAAATGGCCTGAGATTAATTTATAATCAAATCGCTATTCTCAATCACTAAAATGTGCAAGTCATCCGAAGCAGCCAAGACCTAAAACTAACTTGATTATCTTGCAAACCTGCAGACAATTGGCAAGGTCATAGATTGTGCTGCAATTGAGCTATGTGCTGACAAACAGAACTAGCATTTTCTTTTAGTGCATGTATTGGATTAAAAAAATACCTTCCCAGGCTGTGACTCGTTTCCATGCATTCTGATGCTGCTATCTACAGTTTTAGCAGATACAATGGAAATACTGGTAAATCAGAGCATTTAAGAAATTAGAATTATTTAATTTTTACTAACGGTTGTAAAACTTAGTGAACGGAGGGAAAAAACTAGCCAAAATATGTGCTATAAAATCCTCCCCGCGTCCATGAGGTATCACCAGTTGTCAAGAAAATGCCAAAATGAACAGTCTTTCAAAAGACATCCTAAACTGTCAGGCAAGAACAATTCTCACTGAATGTGGGAGGAAGGGAGAGAGGAAAATAAAATCGAATGTCTTTTTCTGGAAGGTTTAGATTAAAATCTCAATGCTCTACTTCAGGGCCTCTAAATAATTATGCTTTGCCCAAAATAAAGCCAATCCGAGAGTCTCAATTTTCAGGGAAGTTGGCAACCATCTGTAGGCGGAGCCAGGCCTACCCCAAACGGAAATCAGTGTTACCTCGTTTGCAGCGATCCATTTTCTGTTCATGGATGAAAGGAAAATTTACATCGTCTCGGACCTTAGTTGCTTCTTTTACATTGTACACAAACTATTTTGGAACTGATGTATTTTAAAACGTATACGAGCATGGATTATTTCCTGTTCAACCTATGTTATAATTTCATCTTTGTGATTCATTTTCTTACCAAATTAACACTCCGGCAGAATTATATTTGAAGGATTCCTATGGTGAATTATTCGGGAAGATGAGGAATACTTCATTCCAAGTATTCTGTCATGTGAAATGACTTACAAAGATACAATTTCCCTTTAAGCATGGTTCTCAAAGCCAAGCCATATCTGTGTTCACGGCATTGATTCTTAGAGATAAGGAAAAAATAAATCTTGAGTCATATTGTCTAAACCTGACGGAAGGGGTCAGTACTTAGAAATACTTCCCTATTATCAGGCGCAAGCGACATTGCTATGGACCTTCACACAGTCTCTCTGGGACTCCTTATAGTCTATACGCTCATGTCAGTGCGAAGCACATGTTAAAAGAAAACCAACCAACCAACAAACAAAAACAACAACGTCCTTTTCATCCTTTGCTGGCAGGTGGCGGGAGACCTGATTTTTTCAGAAGTCCCATAGCATTTAATGGCTCGTGAAAGACAACCGCGGGGGCAGATGGGCAAGACCTGGGGCTGTGGCTTCCCTGTCACTTACGCTCTCCACGCCACGTCTTTGATCAGACACGCAGTCGGCACCAGGAATAACCCCAGCCAGAAGTGTGCGGAGCTCAGGACCATCGCTGCCTGCAAGACACAGAAGCGACACGGGCGTTAATACTTTTTCTTCCCAAAATGGCGAAACGTAATTTAACCCTGGTCAAACATCTCATAACACCGAAGCAGCAGGGAGGAGTAAACTCAGTGGAGGCTCCAATGTGCACCCAGGAAGAGCGTCAAGGGGCCCGATGGGCTGAGCGCTCCTCCACAATCTCTACCGGCTCTCATCTAGTTCTTTTATTGTGACAAGGGTTGTCACCGCTCTCTTTCCATGAAGTGCTTGAAGCCTCTGTGAGATCAGAACACTGTCCTAAGTCCCTCCCGCAGAGAAATGTTGGACAAACGTCGGGGCCACCAGATTCTGCCAGAATAAACTTTGACCCACTAGGGTCCTGTCATCTGCCTCACTATCCATCGGGCACGGTCCTTGGCTGCTCGTTCATGCGGCAGAGCCAGTGTCATGGAGCAAAGCACTGTGGTTCCCAACAGCCAGAAGAGGAGGGCAAACAGGTTAGTTTTGCCTTTGAAGAACTTAAAGTTGTGTGGCACACACACACACACACACACACACACACACACTTGTGTGGTGTAATTTACATGATACAGTGGAAGACCGTTGTCACAATCCTGGTTTACAGGTGACTATTAGAAGGCTGGGAAGACTCATTAAAGCAGACAGAATGGGGGATGTGCCTGGAAAGATACGCAGGACTGGACCAAGACAGAGAGAGGGAGGAATGGAGTCCCCAGTGGCGGGATGCACGACGGGGAGCAGCTGTTCTTGGTGGCGCTGCTCCTGGCACGCCAGGTCGGAGCCTGTTTGGGAGGGAATAGGTAAAGAGGGTTTGATGGAACAGAGTTGCAGGGCCAGATCCGATGCCAGTGAGGTGAGCGGCAAAAGCAGAAGAGGACACGGCTCTGGACAGAAATGGGGTTGGGGGTACGGAGCCCTTAGATTTTGGTTTTGAGCGAGCGAGGCCGGGAGCGTGGCACTGGCTGGCGGTTGGCGAGCCAGCCTAGAAGGATGGGCATCGATGCGCTTTGCTGCGACGCCTGACCAAGTGGAGTGAGGCTTGTGGATGGAGGGAGGAGGGGCTGAGGCACGATGAATGTCCCGGACCCTCGCAGGGTCCTGGTAGGGCTGAGAAACGAGGGGGGCCCCTGAAGTAGCCCTCTTCATGCTGCACAGAAGAATGGTGTTCTCCTCGGCCCTAGCCTGTTATCCAACCTTCAACTTGCTCTTTGATTTTGACCTTCTCCTCCAGTCGGCTGGCCAAACACGCTGAGGCCTTTGCCGCTCCCCCTGACTGCTCCTGAGCGGGGGGCCCCTCTCACTGCTTCTCCGTCCGTCCCCAACCCCCTGCAGCCACCGCCAAGCGCATGCCCAGCCAGGTCTGTCTTGCCTCTGAACCCCATCACGTAGCCCCGTTTGTGGTCCTCGGAAGTTATGACAAAGAAACTGAGGTGCGGTGAGGTTTGGGCTGAAGCTACACTCCAGCCCTGGCCCTAGCAAACGGCTTTCCTTTCTAAACACAAGAGTGCCACCTTTTTGGAGGAACAATGTGAAACGTGAAACACCGGTGAGCTTTGTCCCATCCATCCCAGCTCTCAGAATTCATCCTGAGGAAATAAGTAAGAAAATGTATAAAGAAGCAGGTATAAGAATATAGCGCTGGACTATTAAAAAAAGTAAGAGGTAAATGCCCAAGAAAAGGACTTACTAGGACATTGAGGTCCATCCCACGGACTGCTATGCAGTAATTCAAGGGATATAGAACCACATTTGTGGGCAGAGAGGGATGTCATGTTATACCGCTAATGACAAATCTGGGTTCTGAGATAGCGCTTTACAGGGGCCGGGGCCGTGGCCACGGGCGTGTGGAGTAGGAAGGTGATTAGCTCAAGCCTCCAAACTGTAGTTGACGTGTCACCTTCCCACGAAGGCTATCCACAAGTCCCAGCATCTTTGGGTTAATACATATGTCAGTATACACCGATCTACGCCACCATTTGTGTCTTCCGGTTTTAGTATTTCCCCGCCTTTAAAAAACACATCTCAGGACTTCAGAAGCGGTGGCGTGGCCCCGGCCTTGATGCCTCAGACAACCAACCAATCCCTCTGCACATGTGCATGCTGATGTGTTCGGAGGGAGGAGCGTCTGGGTACCACAGTTGCCAATTTTTATTTGGCTATTTCTACTTCCTGTTTTTTTTTTTTTTTTCCTATAGAAAACATATATTGCTTCCACGAAAGAAAACTTAAACTCGCCCCATCCCCTTCCAAGCAAACTATAAGGAGATGGATTAGCCAGCTCCTCTGTGGTCCATCTCTCATCGCCAACCCTCTGGCCTCGGGGGATGGGGGGGGTCGTGACTGGGGTCCCAGGAGCCCAGCTGGGAGGACTCCTGGGGTTTTGTGGTGCTTGGCCTGCATCACAGGTCGTCCGCTAGGTGTACTTATCAAAGGATGCGATCGCTTAGAAATAACGTTTCGCAGCCGTAATGCCCCATTGTAAAAATATTGTGGAACTGGGAACTTTTCTTTGCAGAAGGAAATGATTATGGAAAGTGAACTTCGAGCTGCCCCGTTGGAAAGAGGACCCCCCCGCCCATCCCCAAATTCACAAAGGTCATTCATATGGCGATTGGGAAGTGTTGTTTTGTTGTTGGTTTTTGAAACCTGGAGCTGTGACGATATCACGTATATAACTAATTTGAAAGGTCTGTCTCCGCAAAAGTTTCTAAGGCCCTCATTTTCACACAGATCCGACTGAGACTGAGGCCCGGATTCCTGAAATCTTTGCTGAAGCCACAGCTTTAGTCATTTAAATTTAGTTAGATTGTTCTTGTTCTCTTCTATTGAGCTGAGCTAGGTGACAAATGACGCTTAATCACTCTCCCTCTCCCCCTCACATATGCTATGGAGTGAGGTTTTTAGAGACACCCCTTTGATGTGCTAACAGCCCCACTGGGAAGAATGCACCCCTCAGTTCACAGGTCTTTAGCTGGCAATGACTATTAACCACTTAGGTGCCCAATGCATAGGAACCCACGGTGGTAAATTAGAGGAAAGGGGGGCTCAGATGGGTGCCATCACTTGATAAACTGGGACACAAACTGGTGAGAGCTGAGACGGGAGAGGAGGCTTGTCTGCTCAGGACGGTGTGCGGCACCGCAGGACAAGAAGCGGTAACGGGGGACAGCCACGCAACTGGTGATCAGGGTTGGCGCTTCCATCTGCTTCCGTGTGCCCCTGATCACACACACGCCCCCACGGCGCCAGCCACCCATGAACATGGTGACCCATGAGAAAAGGGTATACGAAGGAGGCCGGAGTAACCCGAGCTAGGTAAGGTCAGCTCGTGTTCCCCAGTGTGGGGCGAACGAAGATTATTGGGGAGAGAGATGGAGAAGGTAACAGCTCACTTTTGAGGGGAAGGAACCTAAGATTTCTTGGTGCATCCATACGTGCCAGGGCTTCCCATAGAGCACTACATTTAACCCTCACAGTCCCTATTTTACAGCGGAAAAATTAAGTCTGCAACCACCCCCAAGGACCTGCAGCCAGAGAGTCTGAATCACCAAGATTCAAACCAGGGTCAGCTGGCCCCCAAGCCCTACTCCCTCCCCTAAGCTTCCCTCACCTGTCTCTCCCAAGTGGACGGGAACACTGGAGGTACGATTCTGACTTCAACTGAACACCATAAACACCACGCACCAAAATCAAAATTTAAAGTAGGAGAAAATTCGGAGAGCTTGTAAAGTCACAGAAACAAAAAGTAACACAGGAAGAAAGAAACAAATCCCCCAATCCCGCCACCAGACCCAGTGTCAATAACAACACAATAAAACCTGAACCACAAAGATAGCTTTACAGGAATACTTGTACTTGTAATCCCGTTCTCGGCAGAGAAGAAAATACCGTGGCCAGAGAAAGTGCTTAGTGAGACCACATTCAACATTCACTTGCCACAGGAGGGAGGAAGCAAATTCCAGGCTCCAATCCAGGTCTTCATTTCCTGTAATCATTCTTACCCCATACAGAAGCCTGGTGCCAATTTTAAGTTTAGATTCACTAAAAAGGGGGAAGACATCTCAGTTCAATACTTCGCAACATCTTCAGAAGCACTCAGGTCAGGAGCCCTGTGTGAATGTAAACGAACTTCTAGAAAAACAACCAACGGATCCGGAAACAGCAGACATACTTCTGACAACCCCAAAGCAAAAACAAAACAAAACAAAACAAAAAAACCAAGAAACTAACACACTCAGTCCTGATAGTTAAACCTAATCCAGTAGCATGTCTGGATCCACCTGTGCAAAGGGGGATTTGAACCCACAGCCTCCTGTGCAAACATCTGCCTCCTGATGATGGGGGAAATTGAGCAACTGTCTAAAAATGGCATTCCTACAATTGCAGTGTCATTAAAAACAAAAGATACAACGCACTCTTTTTTGGCATTAATACTTTTGTCACCAAGGCATAAGGTAGCTTTGTCCGTGGATGTTACCATTTTGAAACCCCCCAAAGTGCGTAATGGTTCACTGACACAGCCCCATGATGAGGGTTTCTCTGACGCGTCCCCTTTGCTCTTAACAAGCATATTCGCCCTCCATGAATAATAATGCGATGCTTTGGGTGGAGGGAGTGTTATGATTTAAATACAACGGGTGCTCGAAAAATGTAGTTTTGTTATAACAGGACGCTGTAGAAACATAGCTCTTGTTTATAGCAACTAGCCTATGGTACGTGGGTTTTGTTATACGTCATTTAGCTTATGTACGCTAAAACACATAGATCTTAAGTATTTAGTCTGAAGAGTTTTGACAGCTGTCTACATCCGTGTAACTACCTACCACCCAAAACAGGATGTGGGACATTTCCGTCATCCCTGAGATTCTTCTCAGGCCCTTTTCAGTCAACCTTCGTCTCCAACTGCCAGACCCTGTCCTGGTTTCTGTCACTATAGCTACGTGTTACCTGTTAGGACTTCAGAAAAATGGAAAGACAGAGCGCTCATTCTTTTTGAACCTGGCTTCTTTTGCCCAACATGAGTGTCACCCACGTTGCTGCACATATCTGTAACTTGCTCTTCTTATTTCTTGAATGGTATTCCATTGAATGAATATGTTACGATGTGTTTATCCATCTCCGGTGGGGGGATGCTTGTGTTACTCCCGGTTCCAGCCTGTCGTAAGCATAAGGTTGGTACGCACACGCCTGTACAAGCCTTTTTTGCCCGTGTGCTTCTGCCTTTCTTTTGGGTAAACACCTTGGAGTGGGGTTGCTCTGTCATACGGGGAGCACATGGTCCGCTTTAGGAGCCACTGCCAGAGCTCTCCAAAGTGGGGGCTGGACGAGCTGAGTGTGCGAGGGAGCATTCCGGCTGCTCCACGTCCTTGCCGACACTTGGTATTGTCAGTCCTTTGGATTTTAGCCATTCTGGTGGCTCTGCCGTGGTGTGGCATTGTGCCTGTGGGGGATGCTCGGACAAACGTTATCATTGTCCGCCCCCCGCCCCGCTTTCTTTTAAGGCGGAAGCTACCCGTGGGGGTGGAGGGCTCATCTGCTGACTGGTGGGGCATCTCGCAATTCAAAGCTCCAGAAAGAAAATCCTGAAGCTAACGAGGGCTCAAAGGAGGTAATTCCTGTTTCGGAGCATGTAGAGGAGGGTGACTTTTTAAAAACTGGTGGTAACATTCGCACTCTGAATTATTTTCCAGCCCATGACGAGAGGAGATCCCCCAATTTTCTCAAACAGGCTATGAAGAGGTAGAGTGTTGTCACTGTAATTTGCCTGCTTACTAGGGTGAAAGATGAACATTTAAGTCCCTTGAATAACGAGCTTATTTTCTTTTTCAGGGAGTGGTCATTTTGATTTCCCATTTTTTCTCTATAGTACCCCATTTTAGAGACCAAATGGTTGGTTCCCCAGAATGACCCCTGCGCCCTGCTTTGCACTCATTTCCTGCAGCGGCTTTTTGCCTGAGAAGACGGGCAATTCTTCCCATTCTGGGAAATTAAAGCGGGGGATGTGGGACCGGGACGTGGGGCTCTCATTTTCCAGTTTAAAACCGGTACTGAGTAATCTGTACTCTCTTCTGCTTTCGGAAATAAAAAGCAGTGTTGACGGAGACACACGTGTCGTCTCTGCCTGCTACGTCACAGGGGCGGCTGTCCCGCAGGGATGACGGGGAGGGCTGCAAGGACAGCACGGTACCGGCTCTGCCTTTCCCCCCACGGGCGTGAGCCCACCGGCCCCCAGATCGCGCTGTGGGTGTGTGTGTGTGTCCGTGGCGTAGTGTTTACGTGGTGTGTTTACAGGCAATGCTAACAACCGCTCTTCCCAGAAAGCCGAAAGAGGCCCTGTTCTGACCCGGACAGTGTTCCACCTGCCCGAAGACAGAAGTGAGATGCCCGACAGTCGCGACTACCCTGATGATTTAGAAAATTGGCTTCAATGTTAAAGCACGGTATTGAAGACAGACGCCAGTCAAGATGGCCCGTCTCGCTGATTTGCCATCTCAGCGATGAGATCCCTCCTCGTGACTCTGACGAGCTGGGCCCTCCCTCAGGAAGTCTAGAGATTGGCTCCGGGCACGGCCAAACTGCCCTTTTGCCCTCAGACAGCCCAGGGCCTTGGAATAGACAGGTGCTGCTGGAGACGCGGTCCTGTGGCACAGTCTGCGGCCACCTGCACCTCCTGAGGCAGAGCAGGAGGTGCTCTGCGCACTTCTCCTTCCACAGCCATGGGTGTAGCCAGGGTTCTCGATCAGCACCTTGGTGGGCACCCTGCTGGGGAAGGGTGTCTGAAAGTACCAAAGCGACTGGCCAGTGGTTCCTTGAAAGGCCAGGGGGCTGTGAGGGCTTCTGTGGGAGGCTGGATGGCATGGTCTTTAAAAAGAACACTGTCTTAGTCAGCTCAGGCTGCCATAACAGAGCACCTGGGACCGTGGAACAACAGACATCTGTTCTCACAGTTCTGGAGGCTGGATGTCTGAACTCGGGGTCTCAGAGTGGTTTCTCCTGCGGGCTCTCTTCCTGGCTTTAGGTGGCGTCCTTCTCACTGTGTGCTCACGTGCCGTGTGTGTGTGTGTGTGTGTGTGTGTGTGTGCACGTGCATATGTATACACAAGGAGCAGAGGAGGGAGGGGGAGAGCACGTGTGCTAGCTCTCTGGTGTGTCTTCTTGTAAGGGCTCTAACCTCACCTGGGGACCCCGCCCTCATGACCTCATCTAACCCTAACTACCACCCAAAGGCCCCCCGCTCCAGACACCTTCACAGTAGGGATCGAGGCTTCATATTTTCATATTCAGGCGTGATATTTTTTTTTGGTGGGGGGGGCGGGACACAAACATTCAGTCCACGACAAGCATGGACAGCCCACCCAGGCCCCAATCCCAGCTCTGTCACCTACTCTAACTTAACCACTATGCCTCAGTTTCTTCCTCTGCGAAATGGGAGAAATATAATACGTCACGGGGTTTCCACTGGGCTTCAGAGAATTAATTAAACATAAAGCATTATAAAAAAAAAAGTGCTTGGCACACAGTAAGTGCCATATCCGTTACCTATAATTGATTTTTTAAATGCTATTGACATAACCGCAGATCTTATTTCGACGCGAATCTTATTTAGAAGTCGACAGTGACGTAGAGTGACTCCTGGAGGGGTTTTGGCGGGGAGGTGGGTCCAGAAGGTCACACTCTGTTCCACCTGTCAGGGGGCTCACCCGCCACTGTTCTCAGGCGCTGGATCGAGCTGCGTGCTGCTGAATTCTCAGACGGTATTGCAAACAAGCTGCTTATTGGTGCCAGGCAGCGAGTGTTAGTCATGACGCAGATAGAAAGTGAAGGTCTATTCTATATGCTCAAGGACAAGCACCGCTCACCTGTGCTCACTGCCGATATGCTGCCTTCTCTTTTTAATTGATCGAGGTGAATGTCCTAACATCGCACCAGGTCGGGCACTGCCTCTCGCCTCTGATCTCCATGGAGCGGCACTTAGAGCCCAGGCCCGGCCATTGCCGTCCGATGACGAAGAATGTTCACCCGTCACTTTGTGCGCGAGTGGAAAAAAAAAATAAGAGTAGGTGCTAATAGCTCATGAAAAATCTTCTCCGTGGAGCCGCATGCCAGGAGGCTAAACTGCCTGAGTCACAGCCGCAGGAAGAGGGAAAATTCTCGGTCCAAACTGTGTTTGTTCCAGAGCCTTAGCTGCTGTCACTGGGCGGAGGGCGAGCGAGGCCTCCTCACCACGCAGAACTGACCTGTCGTGGAGTAGCGAGCCCATGGCTGTTTTCCTACCCTTAGCGAAGAACGAAAAGGAATTCAGAGCTGGAAGGCCTTGGAGATTGCTTCGGCCTTCGCCTGCTTTCTGTAGCCTCCCAGTTGGCGGGAACCACAATCCGAAGACATAAAATCGTTGTCTCTGATGGCGATGGAGACTTCTCCCAGCCCAGCAGCCGGCCTCCCAGGCGCACGAGGCCAGAGCGGCCATGTGCTGAGGACAGTGCCCTGGGAAGGACGTCTCCCAGCGTTTCCGCTTGACGCTGATGATGACATGGATGACGGGAGTTACCTAACTAATGGCAGGTGCACACACGTGTGTGCACACGCACACACACACACACATCATAAACCTGAGATATTGCACTTCGCCGAAAAGTCCTCATTGATCACTCCTTTGGGCCTTTAAAAATGCTACTATGACCCGGAAGATTTGTGTATTCTAAATGAGAGTACCAACGTGGTGGTATTTAGAGAAAACCACGTGGTAATAAGACATTTCCTGGATCTTCGGTCTCACCCAAAGGTTTGAAAAATAGATCATTTCATATTAAAACCAAGAATATTTTCACAATAAGTTTGAATGATTTCTTTTTTCCGAAAACCAGAGTCCTCAGATAAATGTCGTCCTTGAGACCCAAGGCTGCAGGATGAACCCCAGGCTTCGGGGCGGATGTTCATCTCTTCCCCCTCCCCTGTTTTGGGTGCTTCATGGGCGAGTCTGAGGAGAGTGGAATTAACGGTCATGAATACGTATCTGGGCTCCTAAGTAATTTACACATTAGATGACCCATCGTCAGGCATGGGACAAGTGGCAGGAGTTGGCAGCAGGAGTGGGGTGTACACGGAAAGGCCTCAGGTCACCAGGCGTTAACTACAGCGCGATTCCGCTCAGATCCAGGCTTCGCTCGGCTCTCGCTGGGGGTCAAGCTCTTCCTGCCGTCTGCCCCTGGGATTCCCTGGGGTGCGTCCCAAGCTTTCTCCCAGAATGAAGGCCTGGGAG
>NW_011889053.1:757082-760480 GCF_000151845.1 Pteropus vampyrus | reverse complement strand
GGGGCGGATGTTCATCTCTTCCCCCTCCCCTGTTTTGGGTGCTTCATGGGCGAGTCTGAGGAGAGTGGAATTAACGGTCATGAATACGTATCTGGGCTCCTAAGTAATTTACACATTAGATGACCCATCGTCAGGCATGGGACAAGTGGCAGGAGTTGGCAGCAGGAGTAGGGTGTACACGGAAAGGCCTCAAGTCACCAGGCGTTAACTACAGCGCGATTCTGCTCAGATCCAGGCTTCGCTCGGCTCTCGCTGGGGGTCAAGCTCTTCCTGCCGTCTGCCCCTGGGATTCCCTGGGGTGCGTCCCAAGCTTTCTCCCAGAATGAAGGCCTGGGAGCAGGGTTCCTGGGAGAAGAGAGACGTCCCCTTGGGGACGTGGCCGCTGTGGTCCCCCACCTCACTAAGCCGCAGAGGACACTTCCTGAGGGAGGGCAGCGGCCTTGGGCCAACTCCTCGGTGGCCTGGCTGCGGGGGAGGACGGCGGGGGGTTTTCTCAGCAGTGGAGCGCGGTGGCGAAGCATGGGGCAGCTCAGGATGCCCCCTGTGCCTCTGAGCCTTAGACTGTGACCCTTAGAGAGGTTAGTTAACCTCTCGGTGCCTCCGCTTCCTCCTCTGCAGAACCGACGGGGCCGCAGCACCTAGGTCACGGAGCCATCCCGCCTCTCATTCGGTGAGCAGTGCTCCTAACACATTTCATCGCCCCAGGACCCCAAGAAGTCCCGGGCTCAACCTTCAAAACTAAGCACATACTTTTCTTCCTTCCTCACCTCCTACCTTGCTCCCCCACCCCCACCACCCCCCAACATCTGCACGGTGCCTTGTGCTGATCTCGAAACAGCTTTGACTGTAAAATGACTCAGATGGAGCAAATGAGCTCAGTGGCTGGCGCATGGTGCCCGGGCGTCGGTGCCTCCGCCAGCTGGCCACCGTCCATCCCTCAGCTGCCTTCCCGGAGCAGAACAATCCAGGGACCCCTCCGCGAGGCATTCGCACCAATGTTTTCTTTACCTCTGACAACTGCAACTGAAATTTAACAGCAGCTCGAGGGCCGCGGGGATTCCTCCTGTCTCTCTGTCTCTCTCTGTCTCTCTCTCTCTGTCTCTCTCTCCCCTGCTGTTACTTTTTACTGCCCCTCCGCACCACGGTTCAGATTTTTTTTTTTTTTTAACAGTAAAAAGTTGTCGGGGAGAAAAGACTTGATTTAATGAAGAGTTGACGACAACCAAATGGATACTGCAGCATATCCATTCCAAGTACCGAATTAAGAAATTCAAAGGATGCTTTCTACTTTTCAGGTTGGTTTCTTTCTTTCGTGAAACCGACAACTTCACGGCCACGACCCACGTGGCCTCCTCCCTCCAGCTGTTTTGAGCAGTGATGTGTGTAAAGTAACCTCTAGGTTACTTACGAGAGGGACGAAGATGAGACAGCGTTTCTTTCCTTGTTGCCCGCAGGCGTCACCCGCTCGCCTCTGTGGACACACTGCTGGGTGCACACGGGGATACGTGAGTGGACCCTGCCGTATCTCCAGACTGCCGATGAGGGGATCCCAAATAATAGACGTGTCTCATGAGTCACCTAAGACTGACCCCCACTCCTTCCCACCCCTTCTCCGGCCTCTCCTGCTTTCATTGACAGCACCACTGGCCTCAGGCACGAGTGAGAGGTGGGTCTTGGTTTCGGCTTCTACTCTTTCCTGCTGAACCTCCCTTCTTGGGTACTGCTACGTTCACTGTTTCTAAGCCCCACAGAACCCCTGTGACTCTTCAAAGCATCGGACAGGGCATCGACAGGTTAGAAAACAGTCATTTTTACAAAAAGGAGGCAATTTGAGTGAGCAGAGGAGGTCTCCAATTGACACATACCTGTTCTCTGGAGATTTCCAGCGTGTGGCTGCTGAGATTTCACAAAGGGGAGGTCTTAGTTCTCTAAGCCTCTCCAGAGAGCCAGTCTCCCTGGCGGGGATCATGGGCCATTTTAGATGCTTTCTGGGTTCAAAGCCTGCAGATGAACGCTCGTGTTTCTTTAAACACAGCTCACAGAGGATCACCAGGCCCCACTCTGCTCAGACCCCGCCCCCGAGACCCAACGCCAGAGACTCAGGGCCTCGACACGAAGAGTCCCACGTGGCACTACTTGATCGAACAGTCAAGCATCCTGCATGTAGATGGGAACAGGAGGGGACAGGAGGGGACAGTGCCTAGTGCTCCTTATCTAGCTGGAAAACATCCGGTCACACCCTACCTCACACCACAGGCACATGCCACTTCCAGGAAGATCAAAGACCTCGCCTCGAAAGGCAAAACTTGACAACGGTGAGAAGAAAACGCAGGAGGATATCATTAGGGCCGTTATTCGCTTTTAGAAAATATGCAAAATGGCAAAAACCGTGAAGGAAAAGAGATGAATCTGACTGCATTAAAATGGAAAACTTCTGCACTGGAAGTCACTGCAAATGAAGTTTAAAGAAAAGCCACGGATTGCGAGATTTCCGACGTGGATTCCATTCCTGGTTGTGTACTCTCAAGGGACGTGTTGTCCACCAACACGTTATGTCCAAACACATACGAGCATGTGTGCTGTAGCATTCTGGGTAATTGCAGAGAAAAAAATTGGAAACATAAATATTTATCAATAAGAGAATAAATAAATTTTGGCATATTTACATAACTGAAAAGAGCATTAAAATAAATGGATCGCAATGATACCACTACAAATAAATGTCAAAAACAGTTTGGGAAAAAAAAAAAAAAACCCAAACAACCCAGTGTTGAGGGGAAAGGTGCATATGATACGATCTGTATAAATAAAGTTTCAAAACCCTGCAAAAACTGATGCTGTGTATTGTTTCCATTTTCTATAGGTTTATAAGTACATGACACGAGCGTGACAACGGTAAACATTAGAGTAATGAAAGTATTTCTGTCTCGAGGGCAATGAGACTGGGGAGGCGACTAGGTGGACTCGACGATACGGTTAGCATTTTACTTCTTTTCAAAAAGATATTATGCAGCAAGTGGCATATCGATAGCTGACTGGGGTGGGTATTTAATTCCATGTCCTTTGTCTCTATGTGGGAAATGGGTCACGACGTTGGAAAAGTCTATTCTGAGGCCAGGGCGTATGGCACAGCTGTGCGAGACCCAGCACAAAGTGCTGGATTTAAAAGACGGGTCCACAGGTTAGCATCCACAAAGGTTCGGTTCGGTTCGGTTCGGTGCTGCTGGGGCAGCGTGGGGAACGAGGGGCCGCCCTTGGCCTCTCTCTGGCTGCTTTTGGTCACCATAGGAGTAGATAGTTTTCAGGCAAAGTCTTTTTTAGCATGTGGCTTGGGCTTTACTAATTTAAATGTTGAATGCGATATAAAGAAATACATATGGAGGGTTTGCTTCATCTTG
>NW_011889053.1:750233-757032 GCF_000151845.1 Pteropus vampyrus | reverse complement strand
AGGCAAAGTCTTTTTTAGCATGTGGCTTGGGCTTTACTAATTTAAATGTTGAATGCGATATAAAGAAATACATATGGAGGGTTTGCTTCATCTTGGATCATCTCTCTGGCCAGAAGCTGCGCAAGAATAAAGACCCAAGTAGGGAGCATATTCTGCTGGAGGAAAGTGTGCTTGAGTTTGGGGCATGCGTAGGGGTAAGCCTGCAAAAGGAGGAAAGAAGGTTGGAATGAGGGGTTTAGATTTCACTCTGGAGAGAGCGAAAAGCCACAGAGAGCATTTGGAACAGGGAACATCAATCAAGGCACCAGCTTACGGGAGCTATCGAAGTGGGGGGAAGATTCTGGAAGACTGAGAAAGAAACCATAGTGACAAAGAAGAGCCTCGATCGGTCGGAGGGGCCACAGACAAGGTGGGGAGCACTGGGACCCAGCAAAAGCAGGAGCTGGAAGTGAAGGGGAAGCTGGAACCCCAATTTCTGAGGCCGAGTGACTCATTTTCAGGAAGTCCTGGTTTTAGAAAGAGGCTGAGGCCACAACCACAATACAAATGACCATGTGGTGACCGACGAGGACAGCTGTGACAGCTCTGTGTCGGTTGTGCGCCAGGTGACGTTCTCAGCCCTCCCCAGGAATCAGCTCTCTTCATTCTCCCAACAACCCCATGAGGTTGGCACAAGCGTCGTTCCTGTCCTACAGATGTGGTAACTCAGGCAAGAAAAGTCAAGTAACTTGGCGAAGCTCACACGGCTGGCATGTGTCACAGTCAGGGTTCAGACCCAGCCATCTGACCCTAGAGCCCAAGCCCTCTCCCAGGAGAGGCGAGCTGGCCTGTATATCTGGGGGTGGCGGGGGGGGGGGTCACTCGTATCACAGTGATGGGTGAACCTGTGACCAAAGAAAGATAATACTCGATAAGAAAGGCTAGAGATTAGAATCTGGGTGACACCTGTATTTAAGAGGTGGTGGAAAGGAAAGGACCCCATTCAGTCTCTGTCAGGGAGGAGGCAGACCCAGGGTGGAGCGGCGCCGTGGGGGCAGGGCGTGGCGGGCGGGCTGAGAGGGAGCACGGCAGAGTGCGCGAGCCAGTGGCGGGGAGAGAGGGCCACAGGGATGGGATGGCGCTGGGGATGGACAAAGAATCCCGAAATGTGACCCGTCAAGAGGGGGACTGGTGAAGAGTGGCCCCAGATGAGAGAGAGCGGACGCCGTCGGGAGCCACGTCGGAGGACGAGGCCTTGGAAGCCCAAGGGCCAGTTGTTGACTCGGAGATGGGAGGGAGGTCGCGTGAGTAGATGGCGATTCGGAGAGATTTCTGGGTGGCCGGGAGGATGTGGACGAAACTGAGGGGAAGTGACCTCGGTCTCTGTGAACAAGCAGAAGGTGAAGTCATGCATTCACAACCAAGTGGTCTGGGGCCACTTTAAAAATGCTGCCTGGAGAACAGGAAGTGGATAAACAGATCTTCTGGTACCTACGAGAGCCCAACTTCCGGCACGAATGGATGACGCTGATGAGGATACACGTCGTTTGACTTTCTCTCAAAATGCCAATCGCCCAAGAGCACAGAACTGAGCAAGCAGATGGTGGGGGGAGAGACAAGGCAGAAAAACCAGAACCAAGGAGGACAAGGGAATGAAGGAGGAGAATGAATGAACCACTAAAATAATTGATTTGGAAGCCCGGCTAGGAAAAAAAAAAAAAAAAAAAGATGAAGTCTGGGAGAACTAGTAAGAGTATATTCACAAAGTATCTACCGGATACCAACTATAAGGTTAAGATATCGATAATGATGGTGAAAGGCAGGTTCAGTGGTGTGCGTGTGGGGGGTGGGGGGGGCGGACAGGGCCTAGAGGTGGGACGGAAACAGGGGCTGCTGTGAGCCCAGGGGAATCAGATGCTGAGATCACGTAGAAGGCAGTGACTAGGTCGTGGAGGGGTATGTCGCCTTGCTGGAGAGTGGGGAGGGGGCTACGGAGAAGGATCTCGTGGGCACTGAGGAAATCAAAGGATGGCGAAGACGTGGTAAACAGAGGAACTGGCCACGCAGGTACAGAAATCCCCAACAACGTAGCAGAAGTCAGGAGCGAAGAATCAGCGTGTAGCTGTGACCCAGGCGGACGACGCTGTGAGCAGACACAGGAACCAGAAGAGAGATGGCCTGCGTGAGGCTTCGGGAAGAAGCATGTGGACGCTGCCATCCTGGTTCTATGTCTCAAGAGCAATTCCATTGACATATAGACCGTATAAATGGACTGAAAATGTCTTTTTTTTTTTTCCTCCCCCCAAAGCAAACAGATCAGCAGCTTGGATGCTTTCAAAGGAAAACACTATATTTTCGCTCCTGTGATGAGCCCAGTAAGAGAAAGAGGTATACAGAGAGGAAAAATGGATGGTAACAGGGCAGTAAACAGTTGTAAAAGGAGCCCGTGGGACACGTGGAGCAGTTCTTGTGTGGCGAGTGGAGGAGGAACCGCAGTGGGGACACTTTAAACCCGATGAGTCGTCTTGGGAACGCACTACGGACTCCCCCCCAGGCATCCAGGACGCTCGCAACCTCTTCACAGTGGTCGAGAAGCGTGCGTGTCTTCCCAGCCCTCTTGGTGAATAACTGGGCTTCCAAGTCAAGCCCGCCTCCTCCTCTGCTTCACTCTGAGATGCATGAGCAGCACGAGCTCGAAAGCTCCTGCCTGACTTGTGAAAAGAGCAGGCAATCCATTACGTGTCCTGTTTGCACCTTTGTTCCCATCACAGCCGTAATTCAGACGAAACACACACACACACACATGCATGTTTAGGTGTGAAAGTTAACACCATCTACAGTAAAATGAAATACTACATATGTGCAATGGGGTTAATTTACAGTTACTGCGGGATACATAACTCTGTAATTTCCTGGCTTTGGTCTGTGCAGTTTTTCAGACTCAATGTTTTATTAACTTTTTCTTTAGACCAGCTATCTGTCTTTTGGCCGGTATTCCCCATCGTGTTGGCTTGCATATTTCCAAGCTGGATATCATGTTGTAAAGAGTCTGTCCATTTCCTCTCCTCTCTCTCAGTCCATCTGTATTTTTTACATCTAACCTCCTGGGTCCTCACCTCTTTTGGCTCTGCAAATTTAATTAATGTACTTTTGACTTTCTTTACCGAGTCACTTGAAAATTTACATAAAACAGATGCAGTTTTTTTTTTCATCCTACCCTAATAGAAACACTTCAACTACATTTCCCTTTCCCATATATTTTATCTTTTCAATATGGCTTCCCTCGTTTAAAAACTCTTAAAAATTCAAACGTGAATGCTTCTGACTGATCCTTCTATAGAAAGCCTCCTACGTCTGCGACATTCTCCCATGTTAAAATTAAGTTAATATGTAAATAGCATTCGATGCCACATGCTCTTCATAAGATCATCCAGGCTTCTCATGTCCTTGTTTTCCATAATACTGTTGAAGGCTCTGAGGGACTTCTTTTGCTCTCATAGAATTGTCTCCTTATATTTCTATTAATTTTGGAGAAATGATGTTTGCAGATGAGAAGCAAAATACAATAATTAGCTTTCTTTTTTCTCCCTTAGAAAAAAACCCAATGTGGTTCCTTTGAGTTGCTGTATTTTTTTTTCTTTTTTAAAAACCTCTTAGCTGATTGAATGAATGAATTTTCCTAGTGCATTTGAGATTTCGAATGGTAGAATCTTTATTGCAAGGATCCACTTGGTCTTTCCTCATATTTTTACTTGCTTACTCATTATGGCATATAATGCCAATCATATATAATATTATGTTTCCTTTATCTCTTTTTTCTTTAAAAACATTAGTAAGCCACTGTCAGTTGCTTTGTTCTCCTGATTAACTACTTGCTTTCTCCCTAGCAGAAACATTTATATGTTTTTATCCTCAGAAAAAGCAACATATATACTACATTCCTGGAAAAAACAACAACAAAGATTCAAATCAAGTCTTAGACAGTAACAACTGAGTTTACGTCTTTGCTGATGATTCTTTCTACTGAAACCCTTAACAGGCTATATAATAGAGAAGAAACATCTGAAAAATATGTTTTCTGAATTTGATTCCTCTTAGAACCCCTGTTCAAATACTTTGCTTTATTTCTAAAATTTTCTTAGATGATTCTTACTGGTCAAGACGATTCTCATTATATCCTTCCCTTCTTTGCGGCTCATGAAATAATCTGATTTTTAAACCAACGACACTTCCTGAAATGTACCAACCCATATGTCTCGATTGCTACGAGAAGAATCAAACTGAGGTTCATTAAATCTATAGAAAGCAACCCGGAAACACTTAAGCAAAAAGGAAGTCATTTTCCCCTTTGCCTCCCACAGAGTAGAGCTATGGCAGGACTTGAGAAGTGTAGGTGGCCCCTGAGCGGACACCAAATCTCTCACGACCTACGGCATTCTGGGAGTTGGACCTCCACCTCCCAGTGTCTTGGACAGTGAGCTGAGCTGAGGCTTAGACGATATCATTGGCGCGGCAGCAGGACAAAGAAATTCCGGGACAGCCGGAAATGGCCGGGAAGAAATAGCTCTGTGTCATGTTGGGATAAATCGAGCCCAGCCTTACGGGAGTATTCCCAAGCCGGGGCAGGGGCAGCCAAACCGTCTTCCGGTGCCTCGCCATGCAACCAACCCGGGGATTCCGCTCTGACACTTCAGTGCCACGATCCGCTAATTAATAGATGAGGACTTAAATGGAAATTCGTGGCATCGCGGCTTCTTCCCTTCCCCCCGTTCGGCTCGACTTAGAGATGATGATTTTCTATCTGTCTTGCAATTAAAGGGCACCAGAGAACGTTTGCTTTGGGTCCTGATTCGCAGGCCCACGGAGGCTTATTTGCTAGAACTTCTCACTGCCGGTTCACCAGGGCCTGTCTGCTTCTCCACAATGAATTGCTTCCGCAGACGCTCGGGCCCGCAGCCGCCCCAAACCCTTCCTTATAATCCCCAACATCTGTTCCACGTCCAGCGCTGACCAATGTGGGGATCGGCAAGGAGTGGCTGTCAGCATCGGCGCAGAGGAGCAAACACGCTCACGGAGCGTCAGCTGGCCCTGCGATTTCAGCTGAACACACCGGACATAAGCGAGGCTCTCGTTTAAATCGCTTGTGACACAGAGGAAACACCTGTTCAGAAAGCATCCAACATAAATGTCTGTTGAGTATTTCGAGGGGCGGAGGTTGATGGCAGCGGTTCAGGTTACGGAGCCCTGGGTACTTGGGTGCGTTACATGCCCCAAATTCCTAGGGTTGATGCTAACGTGTACTTTTCTAGTTTTCGACGGAGGTGCGTCTATCTAAAGTTAGGCTGAGTGTTATTCCTTTTAGAGTGACATGCAAAATTTCAGGAAAACCATAGCTCCAATCTTAATCAAATGTCCCATGCTAACCTTATTTTGGACTCAAGCCTAATACCTATCATAAAAAATAAAAATATAGTGTGCTATTTTTAATATAAATGCTTGATTTATTTGGGAGAACAACATGACCCTAAGTAAGAATGAATCTTATGAATCTTTGTATTGGTGAATTGCACTATAATCGTGAGCTACTTCTTCCTTATCAATGGCCCAGCTGGGGAAGGGGATCAAACTCGTTCAAGTTTGATTATCAGTGCAGACACTTTATCTGCACTATTGCTTTGCTCCAAATGTATTCAGGGTAGAATAATGACTATAAAACAAACCAAAAAAAAAAAAAACAAAAAAAAACGGGCAACAAAATTTGACATAAAATACTGAATAAGACAACATGTCCTTCGGGCAGGCAGCTTGACTAACCATAAGCTAATATGGTTAATGGTGAGTTTAATAATTAAGTAACAATCTCTCTGAACTCGAGCTTATGAATTTGTAAAATGGGGCTATCTTATCCTTGCAGATAGTTATTAGGCATCCAATAACATACGTAAATAGCCTAGTAAAGCACTTGGCACTGGAATTTTTAGTACATCGCAAAACTCAGAACAATCTAAAGCACTAGAATGGTATGTGAGGACGTTCACTGTCCGGCCCCGTCTGTCATGCGAGGTCCAGCTCTTGGCCTCTTGTCACCAGCACCCTGTACTCTGGCCATGGTGAACAGTCTGGATTTCTCCAGATCCTCAATATTTTTTTTTTGTGTGTGTTTGTGGGTCTTTGCCTGTCTTGTTCTTAGCTCAGCTGATGCTGCCCTACTCTGCATTTCTCCTTCAGGGATTCCGTTCACATACCACCTCCTCAGCTCCTTCGGGCAGAAGCATATGTTTCGTCCCGTGTTCCCCTATGATGATAATAATTCTGTCGCCACGTTTTCTGCATGACTGCCACTTGTCATGGACTGTACTCGTCACTGGTCTTGCCCTAGTTAAACACACACAGATGACCTTACAACAACAACATCCTCCTCCAGCACAGGTGTGAAGTGTTTGGTTCAGAGAGGTCACGTGATCTTTCTAGGCTTGCACCGCTGGCCAGAGGCAAGAGCCACCGTCTGATCCAGGCCCACAGACCACAGAGTGCATGCCCTTCCCGCTATGCCCTATGGGTTTGTGTGACGCCCAATGCTATGCTTACTCGTTCACTTGTCTCCTGAAAGATGACGGTCGGGCTACGTCCTCCACAGCCCTGTCTCTGCGGCCGCTGGTGTGTCACAGGCAGCCACTTATTCATAGGCTCACTAGAACAACGAAGGGGCAGCTGCTTCCTATGTGGGCTCTCCGCATGCACTACGTGTTCTATACTGCCTACTTTGCTGGGACAGAAACATCTGGAAAGGAAGTTACAGCCCAGCACATGGGTACCGTCC
>NW_011889053.1:746956-749468 GCF_000151845.1 Pteropus vampyrus | reverse complement strand
GGTGACTCGTCTGAGGCTACACACACAGGAAGTGGTCTGGCCGGGAGACCCCGTGCTCCGAACCGCCAGGCCGTGCTGCCTCTCAGGCAACCCCGGGTCTTATTAAAGCAAAGACCATCCGTAAAAAGTGGAAACGAGTCCAAGAACAGGACTGCCAAACCAGGCGGAAAAACGGGGCTGGCCCCGCCGTGTAATCCGGTATCAGCGGAAGGAGAAGCTGAGTAAACAGAAGTCAGAGTAGAGTTCACGGGCGGCTCACAACGCTGCATGGTAATGCGAAGCCTACATAAGATGAAAAGTGAAGTTTGGGGGGCATTAAATATGGTTTCTCTCAGGTCTCAACCCCACGACTGACTTCCCCAGCAGGCTGTGAGTAGTCAAAACACCCAGGACAAATCCCATAAGCGTACTTAATTGAATAATCCAGATTCTGTTTGCTTGGGTTTCTGAAGCATCAAAACAGTTCCTTTATGCGCTTACTTTGGCTTCCCTGCCGTTTTAATTAAGCCTCCCAAGGCTCACGAGCATATTAAAATTAGACGGGAAGAAAACCTGCGGCCTTTGATGCCAGCGACCGCAAGGTGCAAGGCCTCTGGCTTGATCTCTGCTTGAGTGGCTCACCGAGCTCGGAGTCGGCCCAAAGGGGCATTTTCTGTTTCCTTTCCTTTGTGGGGAGGGGGTGGGGATTACTCTAGCGATGAAAACGTTCCTTTCTTATGGGGAGCTGTGGCGAAACAGGCGCCAGGGACTCCCAAGCGGACCAGGGTATCATCTTTGGCCGATCCCAGGAGATGGGGCGGGAGGTTCGCCGTTCCAATGACCACCCTGGGCCTTTCCCCTCTCGGGTCCTCTCGGAGATCCGTATCCAGCACAATGTCCCCTCAGCCGGCTGAGCTGCGATGTGTTAGTGCTGCTTTTATCTGCTTCAGGGGAATGAAGTCACATAGTGCTCACACCTTGTAGGTAACTCTTACAAAACCTCCACCCAGCACTTCTTATCAAGTGTCTTCTCCTCTGGGCTGGCCAAGAACTTCGAGATTCTCCCCTGCCCCGCATCGCGTACCCTCAGTTTGGTTCAGAAGTTCCAAACAGACGCTCAGCTCTCTCCTCCGCCCCGTGGTCTGTGGGCACGAGCTGCCTCAGCCCTGCCCTCAGCGGCCAGCCGAGCTCTAAGACGAGAGCGGGCCCAGCGCATCTCCTGCATCTTCCGCTCGGGTTCAGGGGAGAAAACGCACACCTGCTTTCTGTGCAGCACAGGACAGAAGCCAAGGGGAAGATGCAGCCGTGCGCTCCGGGAGAGCAGGGGAGGCAGAGGCCACTTCTGATTGGGGACAAATCCGAAACGCATCATCGCGTGACGTGGGCTGGGTGTGTCGAGAACGGGTAGGGTTTTGATATTTAAAAAAAAAAAAAATAGAAAAGGGAGAGGACGGCAGATGGAGGCCCGGCAGCGATGACAGTGTGCAGGCGGCAGTGAGGAGCTCCAGCAGCCGGTCGCACATCGCCGCCGTGGGACTTGGGAGGGAAGAGGCAGGAGAGCTTGGCCGAAGTCGGACCCCAGAGGCCCAAGGAACTGAGATCCTGTCGGACAGGGAGGGAGCCGGCGCTGAGCCTCCGTTCGCTATTCATCCAGAGAGCACTCTGAGCCCGCGTGTGAGACACTGAGCTAGCGGCTGGGCACACGAAGACAAGAAGGTGGAAGGTCCCTCCTCTCAGGGTGCTGCTATCCTAAGGGCCGGGTGAGTGAGGCGGGACGTCAAACACGCGACACGGTTGACATTCTTGTCATCGACGGCAATTAAGGCAGAGATCCTGCTGCCCTTACGGAGAATAACGAGAGGGCCTAGGGCTTCTTTTAAGAAGTAGCATCCGAGCTGAGCTCCACAGAAGGGGTAAGGGAGTGGAACAACGGGCGTGAGGTGCTGCACCCGGAAAGAACAGCGTACGCGAAGGCCCCGGGGCGGGAAGGACCGCAGCGGACGCGGGGCAGTGAAGGGTGAGCAGATGCTGGACAGCGCCCTACGGCGAAGCTGGCGCGATGGGCGGGGCCGGGTCCGCCTGCGCCTCCTTTGCCGTGGGAAGGATTTCGGTTCTCGACAAAATTCTAAATCATTAAAGGGTTCGAAAGAGGGGAGGAGCATAATTTGACTCGTACTGTTGAAAAAACGTTCCAGATGCAGTGCAGAAAACAGAAAGAGAGGATTAAGCCTCAGAGTGGAGAGCCAAGTGGGAAGCAGTAATCCAAGGACGGCTGAGGCTTGTGCTGGGTGACGGCCGGGGGTCGGTGGTAAATGGCCGACTGGGAAGATATTCTGGAGGGATAATGAACAGGACTTAGTGATGGGGGGAGCGCGGGGGTTAGGGAGAGGCGGGTATCAGGCGGGTGGCCTATACTAGGGTAGACTGACATAGAAAACCTAATCAGGGTATTAGTTTAAGGGGTAGCACCGGAAATAGAAATTACGAGAAAGGCGTGTGAAATGATTCTGAGAGAAAACCAGTAAGAGTTGAT
>NW_011889053.1:740602-745016 GCF_000151845.1 Pteropus vampyrus | reverse complement strand
GACACGGCTCACACCCTCCAGGGCCTCCTGACCATTGGGGGAAAAATAATGATAAGTGAATGTAAGTGCCTAAGTGCCACGAAAGCGACAAAGTGGACAACAGGGTGCTCTGGGAGTTGATGGCAGGTGGCGGGAGGTGTGGGGAAAAATTGAGAAAGACCCTCCTGAGCAAGCCACGTCCGGCAGAAGCTTGAGGGATGAGCAGGAGCTGATCAGGTGACGGGGAGGAGCCTTGCCGTGGGAGGCAGTGGAGGACCCTGAGCCCGGCTTGGCCAAGGCCCCAGAGCTGGACAGAGCCTGGGGTATTCTGGGGACAACATGGTGGCAGGGGGAGGAAGAGGGTGCCAACGCGAAGAGGGGTCAGTGTGGAGGGTCTTTAAATCTTGTCAGGAATCCTGGACTGGATCCAATGGCAAGTTGAAGCCATTACAGGATTTTAAAAGCAGGAACATGACACACTCAGATTTACACTTAAGGAAGATGATTTCACCATGGAAAAGTCCTACAACAACTGAGAACTTTAGCCTGAAATCGTCACCTCTAAACCATGCTTAATACTTACATATACCTACAACCACACCCATATAAGTTATTTTCATTCGTAAGCATTTCTCTTTAGTCCATTCCTTCTCTTCTGTGTCCGCTAACTACGCCTGTCACGAGCGACCCTTCCCCTGCCTTTTCTCCATCTCTCTGGTCCTAGAACATGTCTTCTCGTACTGAAATGCTGTCCTGCCCCTTAAATACTGGGGAAAAATCTCTATTTTCCTTTAGGGGAGTGGTGCCCACCATTACCCTTAAGAAGTCCCTAAAGTGTCCTTGACCCCACCTCAAAGCTGACCGTGGTTTTCTGTAGTCTGAGATAATTCGTTCCATGTACACGCTTCACTCCCTACACAGAACGTATTTCATTATGTTTGTTTCCTTCACTAACCCTTTATGGACAGTGACCAAGCATAACATTTTTATATTCTCGGCACCTAGCTCAGTGCCTGACAGAAAGGAGACCCACTAAATAATCTTTTTCAGCCTGAATTCAGTAAAAAGAGCAAGGATTTGAAATTCTTCGTGATTTCCCTAACCTACACCATGTGCAAAAAAAGCACAATCCAGTCTTTTATCTGGCGGTTTCTTAGTGAGAATTACAGGAACCAAAACACTTCAATGAAAAGTCAATTTAAGATATTACCGTAGGTCAAATTGTGTCCCTCCCAAATTCTTACCCTGAAGCTCTAACACTCAGTAGTATCTTAGAACGTGACCTTGTTTCAATAAGGTCATCGCAGATGTAACCGGCTATGATCGGGGATTAGGACGAGCCTTTAATCCAGTAGGACTGGTATCCTTAGAAAAGGGGAAATTTTGGCACAGCCATGGACACAGGGAGAACATGCCATGTGAACACCAAGACAGGGATTGGGTGGTGCTTCTGTGAGCCAAAGAATGCCAGAGATGGCCAGCAGATCCTTGGGGACGAGAACACAGGCATGGAGCAGGTTCTCCCTCACAGCCCTCAGAGGAAACCAAGCCTGCCAAAACCGTGATCTCGGACCTACAGCTTCCTGAACTGTGAGATGATAATTTCTGTTGCTTAGGCCACCCAGTGTGTGGTACTTTCTCACAGCAGCCCCAGGAAATGAATACAGATATTAAGAGGTGGTCCGCTGTTCTTTGTTCGATTGCTGTAATCGAGCCTTCCATTGTCCTGCTCTGAGTGGGAGGGGCACAGGGGACAACTGGGAAGGAGCGGAAACTGCTTCTGGGATGCACACGAAGGGTCATTATCAACCCACCTGACTCACAAAGATAAGGGGAAGTAAGTCGAAGGGCAGCTTACCGGCTAGGATTGTGTCCCCTGCCCACGTCAGCTAGCTGGAAAAGAATTACCCTTTGATAATGATACACGTCCATCAAGTAAAAAGCCAGACATGTAACCATGCTATCGTTTTTCCGAATGTCTTCTGTAGCCAGAGAACAACTGCACAGAAGACGCGAGAATTACACAAAGCTGTCTAGATGACGTGCTTAGAACAAGAAAGCCAGAAAAGATCTGTGAATTATTCAACTCTCTCCCTACAGAACGAGGAAGATCGAAGCCATCATAAACTACTCCACTGTGGACGTGGCAGCATCTCTAATGAGAACACCGCACGGGGCCACCGTCTTCCGCTATTTTGATAACTTCTAGGTACCAGAGGCCTTAACCTCATCCCCATTTTACTGAAAGAAGATGAAGGCTGGAGGCTGCGTTCTCCCAAGGCCACAGCGTAAGTGGAGGGCAGGACGGGATCTGGACGTGACTGTTGGGATTTCCAGTCTCGACCACGTTTCTAAAATAAACGTGACCCGGAGGGACATCGACGTTAGGAAAGTAAATAATTTCTTTGCTTGGAAAAGGTGACGGTGAGAGGCAGAAAGGTTCCACGCATTGTGCGTTTGCGCCCTTCGGCGCCTAGCCCAGCTCTGGGTGGCCGTGGACCACGGCTCAGCCTAACGCTCGCTGACCTAGTGGAGCACTGGCTCGTAGCGGGCGAGCAGTAAACGTCCACCGAAAGTGAAATACAAGACTTTAATACAGTGCTATTTTAGAAGACTCCATGCACTGCCAAGTGCGCTGCTGCTCTTGGCTGGGCTCTGCGGTGGATCTGGTTTCGGGGGAACTTTACCACGTTGTTCAGCCAAATATGATAATTGGGGACCTTTTCTGATGTTTTTTACTGCGTTCCTACCCAGACATGTGTTTCTAGGTCCTCCCTTTGCTTGCTGAAGTGAACGGGGTCGCCGAGTCTGGATCTGCTTAACCCCACCTGTCTTTCTTCCTGCCACTCGATAATAAAAAGGAGAGATTCCAGGCCAGACCTGGGCCGACACGGCATGGCATCCGTCCAAGACGGGGTCCCCAGAAAGGAAGGCGTTCCCCGGGCTTTCTCACAGGCGGGGCTCTGGGTGCAGTTCTGGGAATGAGCACATGAGGATGAGGATGAGCGCAGCTCACGGTCGGGAAGCGTGGCTGGCCAGCCACTGCCCGCCATGCGAACAGATGGGCACCAAATGCATGTGGTGGGCCGAACCTTGTTCGGGGAACGGCACCGCACACAGGGTGGGTGACACAGGCAGGCGCAGTCGGTGTGCCGGACGAATTCCGACAGCAGGCCAAAAAGAGCCTGCAAGGAGTCGCTAGCCCTTCCTCCCGCTCAGTGTCCTCTGCAGAGGCTCAGATCACTGCTTATTTATAACCTCTGAGCGCTTGGTGGCCTTCAGCGGAAGCAGCCAGCAGCTGCCGGCAGGAGGCCAAGCGCCCTGCCCACGGACTGGAAACACATGTTCCTGCCTGTCATCTTCGGGAATAGTTGCAATTCCACAATGTGATACTTGTCGACTTGTTTCCTCCTCTTTGTGGTTCACTGAAGCTTCGGCATCTAAAGAGCTCATCATCCTGTCACCAGCTACTGTTGATGCCTAAAACAGTGTCGCAATAATAAGACTAATCATGCTCACGCTCGTGAAGTCATCTTTTTACTCTGAACGCCTACGGCTTCGCTTCGGGCCCTGCTCGGGACCACTCGGATACCCAGACTCTGAACACCAGAATAAAATTGTCACGGTTTGGCATAAAATCTCCTCACAAGGAACTGACCTCAGAGGTTTTTAAAAGTTGCATGGGACTGATTAGGGTGATGGACCCACTCACAGAATCTTAGAGTCAAAGCACTCTTATTAATACTGTTGTACAGTCCCACCTCCATCGCTCACATATGTGATGAGACAGGCAACCATCGTGCCAGGGTTTTCCTGGTTTAGTCTAAAACTCTGCCGCTCGTTCATACTTTCCACAATTAAATGCAGTTCTTATTCTTCAAACGTCACAAAACAAGGGTGTCACTGGTCTTGAATTTAAAGTCTAAGAAATTAACCAAAGAAGGGAAAATATTCACGGCTGCAATAAATGATTTAACTTCTTTTTGGTTTAGAAATATATTACAATCTCCTTTTCACTTTTAGACACATTCGATCAAATAGACACCAAGAACTATACTTCAAACTATAAATATTGTAGCGTTCGACGATATGTCACGTAATCAATCAAAATCGCACATCTTGGCTTTTCGGTTCGAGTCTTTCACGCCAGCACAAGATTTTATAGGTAAATAAATTAAACACGATACATAAATAGGAATTTACTTTCAGTTCAGTTTTTCTAGTATCTGTTAATTTTTTATCTATTTTAAAGGGAAAAAGATTCAACAATCAGTTGTCCTTGACACTCACTCAGGCTAGCTTATTCTGCCGTAGACAGAGTCTTGGCCTTGCTGTTGATTTTGTTAGATGGTGTCCATTAGTCATTGCTCTGGCATTGTATATGGGAGCAGGAAAAACAGGGCAGTCTTGCTTCTTAGGACACAAGGATGGAAGA
>NW_011889053.1:739005-739345 GCF_000151845.1 Pteropus vampyrus | reverse complement strand
GTTGATTTTGTTAGATGGTGTCCATTAGTCATTGCTCTGGCATTGTATATGGGAGCAGGAAAAACAGGGCAGTCTTGCTTCTTAGGACACAAGGATGGAAGATAAGAGTTTCTGCCCTCTGGCTCCCCACAGTTTTTCTCAGAGCACAAGTAAGTAAAAGTAAAATGAGAAAATGTAGGGAATATTCAGGAAAAGGAGTCTGTTAAAGGCAGAGGGAGGGCATGGGAGCTCAAGAGTGTTGGGGCGAACTGCGAAGCCGTAGGATAGGGACTCCTGTGGCCGCCTTGGCCAGAGATGGTGAGCTTCCAGCGAGGCCATGCAGGGTGGGAGGAGGGAGACC
>NW_011889053.1:720651-738115 GCF_000151845.1 Pteropus vampyrus | reverse complement strand
AACCCAGCTGTAAGATCCAATGTAAGGAGTCAAAGAACACAGAAGGCTGTCATTTGCCATAGTGCTGAACGCCTTAGCCAGGATCTGTTTTGCATTTCTTTCCCTCCAGATGGACATGTGTCCCTACATCTAAGTCTTGACACTGAGCTTGCTTGGTGTCTTTTCTAGTAAAAAGAACGATGTATGATTTTGGAAGAAGAATATATTAAAACATGGATGGCTTCATTTCTAGAAAAATATACATTCCTTGAAATGCGAATTTCATTTATTTTCCAGGCAACACTAAGTTTAGGTTCAAAAGCAAATTCATTATCTACAATCTTGGCTGGCCCTGTCCCCCAGTTTGCTATCTAGCTGCGTAAGGTCTCCAGCAACACAGGTGCTCGTGCGGACTCTCAGGAATCACATGTTTTGATACCCCTGCCTGAGACGAACAGTATTTCAAAACCCCTTTTCCTACTGGTTAACCCTCTGTTCCAAGACCAAACCCCAGGCAGCAATCTACTTCCGATAATAACTCTTTTATGAAGAATACACGTGAAGTTATTTAACTTAAAGTGATCATAGTAACAAATTCAGCAATCCTCTGACACTGTGTTGCAAGTGGGGTCCAACGTGAAATGAGATGGCCAGGTGACAGGCTGCTGGGGTGGGTGGGGGACGAGTGCCAGTCTTGATGGCGGAACTCATGGTGTCCATGGTACCGTTCCTTCCGAATCTTCCATGTACCGATTTGATCATTTTAGGGGGGACCAAAACTTTCACAAACTACAGCGAGTCTTCCTCGAAATAAGCCGTTTTATATTCAATCACGTCCCTTCCTGATTGGCGAGTGGGCTCTTCTTCCCCATGACCCTTCGGTGGGACGGTGGCGAACCTGGGTGTCACATGGCCGAAGGCTCCACACCACGTGGGCTGCCTTCTTGTTGTTAACCATGGGTCTTTGTGTTACAACGTGGTCACCGGCAGAGTGACCTTGTGACTGGACGATCACAGAGGTGGAAGTATACGCAGTCCAGTCAACAAATGCTGTCTCACATTTTGGCTTCCTTGTTTCCTGTGACAAATTCCTCTCCCTCCTATCTGTGTCTGGCTGCTGCACCTCTAGCATCTTGAAGCGTTTTATTTTTATCGGAATGCTTCGGGAAACCTAGCCTTCAGGCCACATCGGTGCCCTTTCAACTCTACGATGCTTCTTATCTGGCAGTCGGTTCAAGTATGTGGTTTGGCCTGCATTTCCTCTTCATAAAGATAAATTCGCTGAATCTAAAAACATATGTCCCTCTACAGATAATTATTCTCCTTAAACATTCGCCTTCCCTTATTTTCTCTCATCTTCTTTCTTCATGGTCAACGATTTTTGGGGTCCTCTCATATTCAAAGAATAAAAGTATATTCTACGATCCTTAAGAAATTTTGGAATTAAATAAGATACCTTATTTCATTACAGTCCATTGCTACGATACATCAATTGACATTTTAAAACGATACATCCTATTATGGAGAAATAATTTTTATACTTACTGGGAGGAAAAAAAAGGTCTGCCTTTCTTTAAATATTTCGCGGTTCAGTGAAAGACGTGCTATTTTTAAACTTCACCAAGACAGCGTTTTCTAAGTAAATTATGTATGTCAACATTAATTGGTAATTGTTTCTGAAATTACAGTAATTTATATGAATTGTCATTGGAAGAGTCACCAGCTGATTATACCTTATAATGTCAACAATGAGTGACAGCGTAGTGAGCAGGTCTGAGGTCAGTCAGACCAGGGACGCAGTCCCAGCTTTGCATCTTAGATGACTCTGTGACACTCGGTAAGTTACCTAAACTCTCTCCATCTCTCGATTTCTTCTTCAAGTGTCAAACAACCAGAATAGTATCGAGCTTGAATTAGACACCTACTAATCTAAGCTGCAGAATTAAAGTCCAAGCTGGTTCTCTGTAGATCTAGCAAGTCTTTAACTGAGGAAAAAAAAGGAAGGAAGGGAAGAAAAGGAAAGTTAGAAAATGAAGATACTGTGTCACCGCTTAACATTTGGGGCCAACGTTGATGGACTGTACCCATATTGATGACAGCACAGAGAAGACCAGCTAGTGGGCAGCTAGCTTCAGTCCTTCTGAGTTGAGTATAACCTGTTTATGCACCGGGGAGTCAAAATGAGTGTGAGACTTAAGGACCTTGGAGTGAGAGCCACTGGACTGATGGGGAAGACATAGATGCTGGGTAAACAGGGGACAGGGACCGGGACATTGTCTGGGGCTCAGCAAGCGCCCAGCAGATGGTCTCCGAGTCCGAACTAAAATAAACTAATCAAAGAGGTATACGGAAAAATAAATATCAACGAATTTGAAATGGGAGGATACAAATAGAGGAAATGCAAATCGATTCGCTAATAGGGACGACACTGCAGGCGCCCTCTTCAAAGTTAAGGTTTAAACGGCTTCTGAAACTCTGAAACGCCACGAAGCAAAAGCCAAAACGAAAACGAAGCTACAGGCTACGAAGGGCGTGAGCTGGGTGCTGGGCCAGGTGTCTCGCGGTCTAGGCCGTGAGCAATTCTTGTCACCTTATTCACGCTTCTCTTTCCTCGAGAGAAAACCAAGGACTTTGAGATGTTCTCTGAGATGTCCCCCACCTTCGCTCAGCGACGGCCCCCGAACATTCGATTGTGTGGCACGTTTTAAGTTGTCACCCTATGTCTGGTCCGATCGATAGGATTTTGCAGCAGCCGGACAGCCCCGCACGAGTAAGCCTGGGAGTCGGTTCACGAGCGAGACCGTGGCCTCTGGCGGCGCGTGCGGCTGAATGCCAGGGCCACAAGTGCTGTGGTTGGGACCACCTCTCTTTCCTCTTCAGAATGTGTCCTTCCAGGAAAAGCAAGTTAACTTAAAGAGGCAGGCGGGGACTGGTCCCCAGCCACCCGCCTCCGACGCGCTGTGCCAGCCTGCCACGCTCCCGAAGGTCTGTTCCGAGTGACAAGTGGCCCAGGGGAACCTGGCCACAGACCAGGCGAGGAGTCTCTTCAAAGGTACATTCAGGATGAGTTATGTGAAAATTGCCCGCAACATCGTTTTTTTCTTTTTCTCTCCCATTGTTAGCATTTATTAAATCAGCGTCTCCGTTTGCCTTCCTGTATTTCAGTCTGACTCACGGTTGGTGGAGAATGTTTTCAAAACTAACTCCGAACTGATAAGTAGCATTGACTTGATGTTAATAAAGGCACGGGGTCGAGACTGAACGAAAGCAGGGATTTAAGCGAATAATGACATGAAGCCCATGATTTTACAAAGGGACATTTCGTGGAAATGTTTTTCTGTTTTTGTTTCAATATGATGACACATGGTAGAGAAAGCACAATTTTACATTTGGAAGGAAACGTTTGAGTCCGTTTCAATTCGTTAAATATTTATTGAATTTTTCTTGGTGCTGGGCACTGTGGTTACAGAAGCAAGTGAGATGAGGATCCTGTTTTTAAGCAGCCCAAAATATATTAGGGAGACAGATGTGACCTGTGCCTGCACTTGGCTTCTGCACTCAGGTCCCCTCTACAGTCCCTGCTCTGTTCTGTCACAGGACCTGACGCCTGCAGGATGCTCCTTCCGGTAACTCCAGCTGGCTTCTGCTCGCAGGAGGTCCTGGCAAGAAGCCGAAGGGTGGGAAGAAGGGACAGGGCAAGAGGTCTCTGGAAGTGGCCATGTTCTCCCCAGGCTCTTGCTGCTACTGGACCGCCCCATAGGATGCCCGCACCGTGGAGTGACATAGCTCCTGGGCTCGGATACCGCTGTCCCTTCCCCTCGACCTTCCAGCCTGGGGGGCGGGGTGGGGACTTTCTGTTGTGGTTCACCTCTGGGTTCTCTCTCAGCCCCTATATTACCTCTGCGACCAATTCTTTCAATAAAAATAACACTACTTAAAATAAGTAGCCTGGCTTCTGTATTTCTGGTTGAATCCTGACTGATTCACAACCCTTTAATGATAATACAGATTAATAGCTGTTCTTCTGGCCGTTTGAACAAAAAACACTTAAACGTTATGGGTGGGCACAGAGAGAAAGGTTAATTTTGCTGGGAATTCTGGAAGAGGACTCCACATAGGTAGTAGCACCTGTCATGGTGACACCTTGACAGATGATGAGGATTTGGTCTTTGAAAGGTGAGCCAGGTCTTAGCAGTTGAGGAAGGAGGAAGGAGGAGCTTCCACAGGGACAGCAGCATAACCAGAAGCTTGGAAATGCACAGCGCGTTTCCAGCACAAGACCGAGCGAAAGAGCGGGTTGCTGAGAGGGTAGAGGAAGGACCCATTGAGGGGGTCTTCCAAGGAGTTTGGGGTTTGCTCTTTACACGGTTGTGGCCCTCACTAAGTTTCTAAGCAATGACAGGGTTGGATTATAGGGTAAAGCATGGAGCGAAGGTGGTTATCACACAGAGGTCATCCAGAGTAACTGCTACAGCTGAGCACAAGGTGATGGCCACGGCCAGCCCGGCAGCAGGTGAGAATGTGAAGAGGATTAGATTTGCAAGACACACCAGTGAAGGGAATGACGGCCCTGGGAAAAGATGGTCTGTAGGTCAGGGAGTGGTAAGAACGCAAGGAAAATTCCATGAACGAAGAGATGAGTAATGACCGTCGTAAGTGTACAGGCTGTAGGTGACGGGTTTATTTTTGAGTGTGTTGACTCTTAGGTGACCGTGCCAACACATAGCTGGAAAGGGTGACAGGTTCTGAGACATGCCAGTCTGGTACTCATGAAAGAGGTAAGGGCTAGAGATTTATATCTGCAATGCAAATGTTTATATTTAGGCAAAGCATGGGAATGGAAGAGATGACCATATGACGAGATTTTTAAATCCATGAAGGGCTGACCGGAACTTAAAGAAACACTACATTCAATGGCCAGAAAGGACGGGAAGAACCAGTAAATGAGATGGAAAGAGACAGGAGGAAATTAGGCTAATAAGTAATAATTTGGATGCCGTTAAAGACGGCTTGAGGAGCAGAAGGTAGCCATGAATACATAACGGGGCAAACATCAAGTGAGACAATGACTGCAATGTCCTTTGGTCTGGTGTCGTGATGGTCAGTTTTACTTGCCAACTTGCAGAGCAGTTATAAGAGGTCATCTGGTTACACAGTCGGGGGAACAGATCCTGGGGTGATTGACTAAACCACCTGAGGGCCCAGAACTGCTTAACAGGAAAGCTGGATTTGACCTTTGGCTTTCGACGGTCGGTCAGAATGTTTCTTGGTGAAGAGTTCACTCTCCGTGATCAGAAGCAAGGTCTGTCACGGAGAAGCTCAGAACAACTTGGTACCCTACGTTAATTCCCTAACTCAGGTCGCTTCGAAAAATGTAGGTTTTTTTTTTTTTTGCCGTTCATTTTTTATATTTTTCCACAAAACCTAAGAGAACTTAATGCTTAAAACTGACTTACTCACTGGATCAAACATCCAAACAAACACAAAGCAGACTCCTGATTGAAACGTCCAAAGTCTAAAAGGTCCTTTACACTAAGGTTAGGTGTTAGCGGGCACCTACACAGTCTACTTTACCTACTTTACCAAAGAAAACTGTACCTTTTCTTTGTGGGAGGCAAATAGCTATCTTGAGAACTAACGACCAATATCCTGCTTAAATGTCCTCTTTTCCTTGATAGAAACTTACCAGAAAGAAATAAACCCTAGTTTTATAAAAGGAAGATAATTTCGTAACCAAGAAGATCAGAATGTTGCAAATTGTCAGTTATATTTAATTGACATTTTTTCTCATCTGCTATTTTAAAAGATGAAAGTATATGTATACATACATATATATACATATATATACATATATATACACATATATATATAAACATTTTTGAAGTATATTCATTTTTTCTCTTAACCTCTAGGGATGAACTGACAACGGAGCATTCTAGAAAAACATAAGCTTTAAGAGTCAGGGAGTATTTCCCCACAAATTATAACCCTATCATTTCCTGCTTATGCAATCTTGGGGCAATCATTATAACAGATGGCTTGGCGAGTGCTACTATTTACCTGGCATTGTATTGAATAAAATAGAACTCATTTATTTTCTCTTCAATCACCTTATGAAGTAGGCAGTTTTTCCCCCCCATATCCCTTTTTAAAGGCAGAAACTTAAGCTTAGGTATTTTGGTAACTGGCTTCTAGTCACGCAGGTGACTAGAAATTGGGAGGGAGACCTAGCTCTGTCTGACCTCAAAGGCCACACGATAGAGGTTCAGGGGTCTCGCAAACACCTCCTACTTAGGTTGAGTTGTTATAGTCACTACAGAAATGTTCCATGTGACACGCTAGGCATGAAGTAGTGCCCGATCTATTATAACAGCGGGGGCGGGGAAGAAATGCTAGTTTTAAATAGTAAACCCCGATTAAGATTAGAGCATAAGCTGCACAGCAGACTTTTACTGTGTAGTGTACCCCATCCCATCACATCCCACCCTGGTTTAGTTAACCGTTTAAAATAAATCCTCCAAGAACCTTAATACTGTACAAAATTGTTTGTAAGATTCCTCAGATTTGCGATAAGGAGTGAGGTGCCACTAGATTTGGGGACTCATTTAACTTAACGTTTGACATAAAAAAGTCCCTTTTTAAAAGGGAGGAGCTGACGCACAGGCAGGCAGAAAACCTTGCGTCTTCACATGTAGAAGCAAACACGCTGGAACGTTCCTCCCTGCGTTGCAGCCGTGGGACCGTTACTGACCGCGAGCCCTAAGCTGCCACATCACTGCTTTGAAACGACCGACTCATCCCCGTACGATTCTGAGGATGAATTCCAAGGGCTCTCAGTACACTGCTTCCCGGAGAAGCCCAAATCGGTCCCCTCTCCCAGACTCCCACCGGGCTCCTTGGTCTTTCACAGAATGCGGGCTTGAAGACCCCTTTCTAGTCCCACAAATCGCCCCATACCGGCTACCCTGACTAGGCCTGGGCCATTATTTATTACAGAATAAGCACTCGCTGTTGAGGGTCAATTATTCCATTGACCAGGCATTACAATAATTCTTGGTAATTAAAAGAGGTACTTATGTGAATCTGGGTGCATATTGAAAGAAACATTAGTCCTTTTGTCAACTTGGCAAGTCCATTGTTCTGAGCCAGGCCCAAGCAATTAACGTCTTTTGCCAATCCCCGTCAGCTGGGACTTGAAAAGGGGTCAGTCAGATGCTAATTTAGATACAATTGTGTCCAGGCTGTTTGGAGGGGGCTGGCTAGAAAGAAGCCACCAGGGTTTAATGAAGCAAACAGCTTGGGTCCCAGTGACCCCGCAGGGGCAATTTTAAAAAGACCCCTCTGTATTCCTGTGCCAAATAGCAGAGGAGCACCACAAGAAACCCTTCCTTAAAAAAAAAAAAAAAAAAAAATTGAGAAGGATAGTCATCCGTTTAATCTGCTCATTAAACAAACCTCTCAGGCGGACTTAACGTGAATTAGCACTTCTCTAAAAAAGGTAAAATGTGACACACAAGAGACAGTTCAGATCATTTGAAAGGTCACAATTCTTTATTATAAGCTTGACTGTTGTTAATGTATTAATATTTGATGATATGGCGCAAAGATCACCACCTTCACTCAACCTTCAGAGCAAAACACTATGTTTTCCTAACTGAACAAAAACAGAAACATATTCATCAGGTCCCAACATAGATCTAAGCACAAGCTAAATAGAGACACCCTTTATTTTATGTTTTCCAACATAGAAATTAAGAGTAAAAAAAAAAACCAACAGAAAAAACAAGTCTGTTGACGCCCTCTGCCACTTCCCACCTGACACCAGGCTCACGCACAGGCTGTTACGGTGACAGCCCAGCGTCAGCAGGACCATGGTTCTTCACGGGCCTTCGGAGACCTCGCGCATGTGTCTCTGGGGGGCCGTCTGGTCTGGAGCACCACTGCCTGGTCACAGGAAGACATGATTGATGGGGTCCGGGAGGCAAATGTCCCCAGAAACAGCGAAACCTTTTGTTCACATGGACACAAATACCTCACACTGACCCCAACGCCCCTCTCACAGCCTCTCGGCCTTTTCTAAGGGGGAGATATCAGTCCTCTCTTCGCGTTTACTTGATGACTCGTAGGTGCCGTGGGGGGTGTGTGATTGTGTTGAGGCAGAGCTGACGGGAGGGCGTGAGGGCTTACACAGTTCTCCAACCAGCCGACCTCCACCTTCAAATAAGACGCTTATACCCACGTAGCTTTTAAATTCTCTTAATACTGTTTGTTCCTCTTCTTATCCTAGTAATATTTTCATTGATGTAAAAGTCAAGGTCACACATCCAAATTACGCAAAATCATCGAGTCAACCGTCCCTCCCACAAAAGGCCCAGGAAACTAGAATGCTGAGGAAGGACGTGGAAACAAGACCACGACCGCCTGCGAAATGTGCTCCTCTAACATCAACATCTTCGGAAGAAAGTGGCAGCTAGTCAGCCTCTGAAACGTTTTCTGTCTTTGGAATTCGGTGCCTGAACGGTAAGTCATGTCAGCTCTGGCTCAGCCCCGTTGAGGCCTCAACCGAGTGAAGCCTGAAGTCACCATTTAGTGACTGCAGCAGCCATGGGGCGTCTGGAATTCGTTGAGTGCCCTGAGCCTTAATCCGGAACAGCTGGGGTGGAGTGTGGTAACGAGGCCCCTCCGAGGGACGGGGGCCCTCGTGGACACACCCTCGTCTCCTCCGAAGAGGGAGCCCAATCACTGCCAAGTCACCTTCTAATGAGACAAGAAGTTTTAAAGATGAAAGGATCCGAGGGCGGCGTCGGGGCGCACAGGGAGAGTCTCGCTCCTCTAGGGTCCCACCTGGACGAGATGACCTGATGGGGGACACTATGTTCACCACACCTAGGTCACCATGAGCACACACCCCGAGTGCGTAGAATAGAGTCACACATGCTGTGAGCACGCAGTGATTGCCGACTGGCAGAAATTACCGAAACTGTTATATTCAAGATCTGCTATAACAGATGTAGGAGCAAAGAAAGTGCATCTATCTCACTGGGAAACCTTCGGGCACGGAAGGGCTCTCTGCAAATGAGATTTCTAAGGTTTAGCTCGAATCGTGATGTTTATATAAATTGTTTCAGTTTTGATAGTTTGGTATGAGAGAGAGTCATGTAGGAGTTAATTTGTTATCACAGGATCTTTATCTGAAAAAAAAAAAAAAATCTGTCGAAGATATAGAAATGAGCCAAAATCTTACAATGAAAAAGTAATGCAATAGGACAGTTTAATTCCTGAGCTGGCGTTATCATGTCATGATTTGGTTCGTCATAGAACTGATGACATCTTTTTACTCTATATGCTACTGCATTTATTTAAAAAGGCAGAAAGTTGAAAGCACAGGTGCCTAGCCCTGGATTAGAAGTAAAGTTAGGACAAACAAAAGGGAAGGGTATGGAGAAAGCCTGTAATGGCGAAAAGAAAATGGAAAAAAAAAAAAAATCTTCCCGTGGCCTGCTTGACCGAATGAGGTCTCTGTTTGTCTTCAGAAAATATCATCACTATTGCACAGTTGAAAGGGGCCTTAGAAATTATCGTGTCCCCATCCCTGGTATTTATGGAATGACTGTGAACGGCTGAGTCAATAAACCCTTTTGCTTTGTCAATGAGAAAAGCAAGAGCTATAAAGAAATCTAAGACCTCTGTCATGGAAAAACCCACTAAGGGGGCCAAGGTCTCAAACGATTGTTAGTGTAAATGGTTATCAAACTGGGAGTTCGATTTTAATTTAGCTCCTTTTCAAAGCCATCGTTTGTTGGAATATGACATATCCCAGTTCCTTGTATGTATCCTATTTGGACTTGGGACTGCTCATCAACAAAACATGTGCATTAAGGACCTCTGCTCCAAGCACGGATGCAATCACCAGGGAGACCCTGATGAAGGACCCAAGGCCCAGTCAGGGCAGATACAGGACTATGCATCCCAGAAACCAGGATTTTCTATCCTCAGGCTCTCATTCTGTCATGCTGATCAGTAGAAAGAGGAACAGAAGAGCGAAGACTTGTGTAGGAACAGAAAAGCAAAGACTCACCGCGGAAGGAGGACAGGAAGGAAGGGTGGATGTGGCTAGGTGGGGAGAAGGAGGGAGAGAGCTCTCTACAGGAAGAAGAAAAGCATTCGTAAAACGGCAGAGGAGAAGGCAGAGAGGAAGAGACCCCAGCTGGGCAGTCAGTGAGCGGGACAGGTGAGGGAAGACACACGTGTCTCCACCGGGAGGAAGGATCATAAGGGAGTCACGGCAGATTCTGAGCAGAGTGACGGGAGGGAAGTCCAGGTTGTCGCTTCGTGTAGCGCAAAAGAGAGACCGAAGGCAGGAAGGCGGGGAGCATAAAGGACGCGGAGATTTACACCAGGACGGGGAAGGAGAAGTCAGCTTGCGGCAAAGACGGATTGGCTATGAAGGGCAAACACACGGGGAGAACAGCGAGATGCTCAGAGGCGACGAAGGAAGGCTGCATTGGAAGGGGAGTGAGGGAGAGAAAAGATAAGTTTCAGACATGTACAGTTTACAGGAAGGACAGAACACGTTAGCACACAGGAAGTACAGCTTGGTCCTAGAATAAAGCCCGCAGAGAGAGTGGGGATAACTGTCGCGTTTCGAGACGTATCAACCAAGAACAAGAGAAACGACCCAGATGGAGAAGGCACGACAGTGTGTTGAGAACCTCTGTGGCCACGGCTTTCTCACAAGTTCTGTCATTTATCATATATGGCCCAGCGAGGTGATGAAGGTCGGGAACAGAGAGGGTCATGAAGAAGGAGGAAGGGGACCCTGCGGAACACAGCCTTACAGGAGGAGCGTAGAGTGTCCCTCGGGGAGGCGGGCAGCAAGAGGTGGAGGCTGTGTGTCAGCGGGCAGAGGAGGACCGGGAGGGAGATGGGCATCGAACCTGGCGTTGAGATGGTGACCGGTGGCCTCTGCATTAAGTACAGCGGGGAAAAAGGCAGCAGCGGAAACTCACTACTCTCCAGCTATTGATGGTCAAGTGGTGGAGAGAAGTAAGAGAGCTCAGTCCAGGGGATCAGACAGGTTAAATGAGGGGAAACACCAGCACATTAAAAGAGAAAAGATATGTGTATGTGCAGGGAGGGAGGGAGGGAGAGAGCGAGCAAGAGAGAGAGAGAGAGAGAGAGAGAATGAATGAGAATAAACAAGGGTTAAAGGAAAAGGTCCATTAGGAAGTAATAGCAGATAAAATCAGAGAACAGGAAGAAAAGTTAAACTTGGAGAAGAAGAGAAAATCTTATTTGTTTAGAAAGGAATACATTAGAGGCGTCACTTAGAAAATCTTCCTTTAAAAATGAAGGAATAAAGTGCCTAAGGCGGGGGGGGTCACCTACTGAAAGGGAGAGTAGCAGAGATAAAATTTGGGGAAAGGGGACAAGGTGGGCAATTGACAGGAAGAGAACAATGGGTAACTTGTGCTCCCTCTTCAGGACCAAGGGACCAGGACCGGACACACGCACTTCTCCTTGGATGTGTGTGGCGTCTCTGTGTGTGTGTCTGTGCGGGTATCCAGCTCCGGAACACTCAGGAAAACCCAATAAAAGTATCTCATATCATTAAGATAATTTTCGTTTTGGTACACTAAGCAACTATATTAAACAGTTCGCTTGATGTTGTGGGTAAAGCAATGGGATGTCCCTGTAATCTTTTAGGAGTTTAGAGTCTAATTACAAGGGAACGTGATATGAATAGGACCCTCGACATGCTATAAAAGTCACCGTGAATCACTGGGACGGTTGTGGAGAAACTGGGGTTTGAGGGAAAATTGCATTCAACCAACGACGTTTGATTCAGAAGTCTGACCACGAGCAAGTCACCCAGCAGACAGTGGGGAAGAGGTACTTTTGGCAGAGAAAAGGCACCTGTGTGTGAGGCGGTAGAACAGGTGAGGGAAGACACAAGTGTCTCCGCCGGGCGGCGAGCAGGGGAAGGCAGGTGGCTGGCGGGACGCGAGGCTGAGAAGTCCTCGGCGTCACCCGAAGGAGTGTGGGCATGACTCCACGGGAAAATGGACCTCTGCTGAAGGGTTTTAAGCTGGGGACATCGACGGCTGAAGAGATCTCTCTGATGGCAGTAGCTCTCGGCCTGGGGACCTCGTACGATCATCGGTTCGGGACCCCGCACCCTGAGGCTCTCATGCTCGGGGTCCGAGGTGGAGTTTGCCCAGCGGTGTTCTTAGAATGCTCCGCAGACGATTCCCGTTCGTTTATTTGAAAACCGTCTATTTAGTTCCCACTGTCTTTTTGAGCGGAGGACTCAGCAATGAATAACGTAGACGAAAACTGCCGCCTCCTGGAGCTTGTGTGCGCGAAGACAAATCAGAGACTTGGGTAAATGCTACGGGGTGTCAGAAGGCGAGCAGCACTGTGGATAAAAATTAAGCAGGGAAAGGAGGATGAGGTGGCGTGTTCGGGGTGTTCCACAGACATATATACTATGGCTGTTGAGGAGGGCGTCCCTGAGAATTCGGGTAATGACGTGGAGAGGGGGACAGTGACGGGAACGGATTTCTAAGGAAGAGGGTTGACAGCCAAGGGACCGACCTGAAGATGGACTAGATCGGGCGGCTGAATGACAGGACCAGTGAGGCAGAGAAGGAAGTGTGAGGGGGGCAGCGGCAGAGCGTGGTCACGGGGTGGGGGGACTTCTGGACCATGACAAGGACTCACTCCAAATGAGGTGGGGAGCCCCTGGAGGTTCTGAACGGAGGGGTGACGTGAGCGAGTTACATTCTGAAAGGATCGTTCTGTGTCACAGAGCAGGCTGAGATGGGCTGGGACAGCGGTGGTGGGGCTAGGTCGGGGCGGTGGGGCCGGGGAAAGGCGGTGGAGATGGGGGGCGGGGGGCCGATTGCAGGGAGGGCACAGATACAGGGTGGAGAGGTGGCAGCCGGGCCCGCAGGAGGCGGCTGCTGTGGCCGGGCCGGAAAAGGGGCAGAAAGGGGTCCCCTGAGGGAGAGGACAAGCTTGGAAGCAGAGCCGGGGTCAGCCCCGCCTTTCCTGGGGCGCTGGCGAGAGAGAACGTGGGAGAGGGAGAAGTGAGGGGTGAGCCTCGGGTCCTGGTTTGAGTTACTTGAAACCAAGGCAGGATCGATAGCAGGGGAAACAAGCTTTCGTTCTGTTTTGTCTCCCCACCTCTGTCGCTCAGTCACGTGTGTAGGTTGGGGGTACAGAAGGTTCCTTAATAATTTGACATGCTGGTTTTGCGAGGCCGAGAGGCCATGAGACAGCGAGGAGAAAATGGCCAGTCTGGGCCGGACAGAGAAGTGGGGTCACTGTGATGTGACGACGCATTTCAAACGGACGCCTCTCACGGGTTGTTTCAAACACGCGCGCTCCGAAGCGCAAATGCCAGCCACGTGGCACTGACACTCGGACCTTTGCCCCCAGCTAGATCGGCCGTTCCTCAGGACGGAAGTTGGATTTCCTATTTTGGAAATGCCGTTGGACAAATAACCCGCTCTGCTTGCACAGAGAAACATCCAGTGCCCTCCAAGGCTTTGGGGAGCGGGGCGTGGAGAGATATTTTTGAAGCTTCATATGCAAGTTAAAAAAACCCAGGCCGACCATTAGCATTTCCCTCCGCAGTCAGACAATGTTTTCCGGCTGGAGTTGCACTTGACATCTGAAATGCAGAGGTGGCAGCGGACGCAGCGGTTCCCTGCAGGGCTGTGGAGTTATCTTCCTCGCAGGCGCAGTCAGCTTTCCACGTTCCTTTCTAAAACCCCACGTCCTGGTTTCATTTCAGCGCCAAGAATTTTTATTTTGATTTCCTTTTCCAGAAATACTTAATGGGTCCCAAACCTAGGTTAATATAACTAAACTCTTTCGAATGATCTTTACGCAGGC
Source organism: Pteropus vampyrus (assembly GCF_000151845.1). Classification (NCBI taxonomy): domain Eukaryota; kingdom Metazoa; phylum Chordata; class Mammalia; order Chiroptera; family Pteropodidae; genus Pteropus; species Pteropus vampyrus. The sequence continues at coordinate 724,234 of NW_011889053.1, read as the reverse complement.
ATCTTCCAGTTTGCTAGATCGGCTAGTATTTACATGCTTGTACATGTGATATTTTCATTCAAATCGTCTTTATACATGTGTTTGAAAGGAGCTGTTCTTTGAGCATCCGGTGATGAGCCATCATCAGAATGAGCAATGACTTAAAAATAATCACCATATCCGGTTTGGAGGTAGTTTTCCGGCCAACAGGCTTGAAGAGGCCTCCACGGAGTGACTGTACTTCAGCAAATGAGCTCGAGAGTGAAATCTAATCTGCCTTGGAAACAAACCTCAGCCATCCACAGCAGTTTCTTTGTTATCACCGGCAATTTAAAGCACGCCTGGTCACTCTTTTTAGAAACGGACTTCTGAAGTGACTCTGCGCCTGCTTCTAAGGTTTGTGTATGAAAATAATGAAAAATGAATAATGGACACTTTTACTTTGTCTTATCTAGTTAATTGAGTTTCTTCCAAAAGTCACACTTTACGTGAATATAGTATAGCTAATGAATTTGTATTTACAGCTTTGATAACTTTTTACATTAAAATACACATCTACTGGGTCTAAAATTTAATTCCTTTAAAGGTGCTGTACGTTGGTTTGATAGGATTTTAAATCCGCTTGTTTGTGACTTAAGAGACATGGTTTCAATCCACTTGTTTATGACGAATGCATAAAAAAATTATTTTTTGAGGTGAATTGTTTTGATATAAAAATGAGGTAAGTTGTGTCAGGATGTGTCATCATCTCATGTTGTCATTGCTAAGTGCTCACTGATGGTTAAAACCATCCCTCCCTCCCAAGTGCCTACTCGTATTAAAAGGTCCACCTCATCCAGATTTGGACTTTTTTCCTTTCGTCTCCCCTCGCCTGGAACGATAGTGTGATTCATCGATCACTGCTTTGGACTGTGTTCTTTCTTTATTGGCTTATTAAGAGACATTATCCTCTATGCTGCCGGCTTATGAAAATTCCTGCCGTGAACCCGCATTACCTAAATGGCTGCTGAAAACCAACCCCGTCTCTGAGCGTAAGCTGCCACCCCAAATGAAACAAAAGGCATGCACCTGCGTCTAAAACGTCTCGACGCCAAGCACCACCTGCGATTTTTTTTCTTTGATGTGAACACCGATGACGCTGGAGCGTGTTCCTTAAGAAAAGTCTCCAACCCCACAAAACTCGCAAAGCTCTTTCTGTTCCGCCCCCATTGTTCTCTTTCCTGCTCTTCGAGTGAACTCTCCGCTCCCCTTGCCCCAATTCTACCTACGAAATCCCTTGGCCCAACGCTATTCATCACCCATTTCTAGTCCTACCCGGAAGTGTTTCTTCCTCCAGGTCGGGCATTTTCAGCGAATCTCATCAACCTCGTTTAGCCGCCCCCTTTCGCCAGTTTCTCTGCAATCCCAGCCTTGTCGCCATCACCCTGACCTTCTTCACCCCCAATTCCCTTCTCCTTCCTTCCTAGACCACTGGAGGGTCACCCAGGGCCCTACCCCCTAACACAACACCAATTACACTCCTCACTTGGTTCTAAGATCCTTCTACATCACATGGGGAGTCCGTCTCTTCTCTGGCTTAGATCCAAACCCCGTGAAGACACCCCCGGATTCACTCACTTCTTCCGTGTATCTCCTACATCGGCAACTAACATGGCCGGAAGAGAGGAGTCGATTTCCCCCCCACACACTCCGTCTTCGCCTGGCGTTTTCCATCTTGCCAAACCTCAGCACGTTATCTCCCCACATGCTCAGACCGAACATCTAGAAGGCGTCTTGGGTTCTTCTCTTTCCCTAAGCCTCCGGCCCACGCCCCGGGCAAGCTCGGTGCTTCCTGAACACACTCCTCTCACGTCCACCTGGATTCCACTCCCGGGCATCGTCATCTGAGCTGCTGCAGCGCCCCCCTCCCCCGCCCCCGGCCATCTCCCCACTGGGCCATCTATACCCCTCACAGCAGCACGCTCCCAAAATGTCTATCAGATCCCGTAATTTTCCTGTTTAAAACCCTTCAAAGACTTCCCATGCCAGGCAGAGTAAAACCCAGGTCTCTCACTTTGTCCTTTATGAAGGTTCCCCCTCTGCTCCCTTTCCTGTCTCCTTCCTCTACCTCCACACTCCCGTCAGACCACAGCCTGCTCTGTACTCAGAACACGCCACGCTCCGTGCCCTCCGCTCAGCTCCCTCTCCCCGGGCCTGGGCACTGTGGGCTCCCGCGTTGGCAGGGCAGGTCTCGGCCGAGACGGTGGCTCCCCTGGGACACCTCCACTGCCAGCCCACAAAGAGGCTCGCCGCTACTTGCTGTTGTCATTCTCTGCCTATCTGTGATACAGCTGCTGTTTTTCCTGTTTGATGTTTATTCATTTGTGTCTGCCTGATGTCACTAGGATGGAGGCTCCATGAGAAAAGGGGCCTTAGTCTTTGTCCTGGCTGTGTCACCAGGCCCTAGAGCAATTCTTGGTACGTTGTAGGCGTGTATTCATTTGTGCCGAATGACTATACACAGAGTCATTCAACTATTAGCCCAACACTATTTCTGACAAGTTGACACTACAAAGTGAGAAGGATGCTATAATAAGTGCCATTTAACAAATAACTGTCATAGGAGTTTACCAGACACCTTCAAGTGTTATCTCATAAATCCCTTAAGAAACCGGACCCTAAGTCCCCCGTTTGTCAGACATGCTCAGGAGGTTACGTTGTGGCATGCCACACGGCAAGGGGCAGAAAGGGCCAGTGGGTTCCCTAGTGGAAGCTGAAGTGGCAGGATCTCTTTACGCAGGCTTGCAGTGGCATGCTGATGGCCCACCCCAGAGGCGTCCTGGCTCCGTGGAGCTCCAGCACTCAGGTGAGAACCGAGGAAAGCCAGCGCCCATGCTCGTCGGTAATGACCTTCCCCAGACCTATCACGACCGTCAACTACCACTTAACAGCTTGTGCTGACATCTAATGCTTTCAGTCCTGGGTAGTGTTTGAAGAATATTTTCAATCAGAGGTCACTTACTGATCCAGTCTTCATTTTTATGCAAGAGACAATCAAGCACACAGAATAACACCTCTGCATTCAAGGGGGTGGGGGAGCTAGGAGAAGCCTTCAGCCATAAATGAGAGGGAGCTCCACACTGTATGCACAGAACTTCCCTGAAACTCAGTAACACAGAGATATAGAAGAAAAGGGAAGAATCATTAAGGGGTATGTGTATGAAAAGGAGCTTTCATTCATTGTTTCCACTGTCTTTGACTTATTTTCCACAGGTATCGCAAAAACTCTTTCCCTAAAGCCAACATGAACGTCTCATAGCCAAGATACGCCAAGACAGTCTCCACATGGTGAGCACCCAAGCCGACACCACCTACCACTGAAAATGAGGAAAAGACTGTCACACACCCCCATTTTCTAAGAGGATATGAGGCCTCAAAATCAAGCAAACGACAATAAGTCTGCCAGTCCAATCGTTCTGTTAGATACATCATCTGAGGATCTTTCAGCTCTCTGTCCTTTTCCCAGCCTGGGACAGGTCAGCCCTGCCTGGAGAGACACTCAGACACCTAAACACAGAGGCCGAGCCTGCAGTGTGTCCCTAACGAAGTTAGTCAGAACCTACTG